>NC_086129.1:8127888-8436763 GCF_963921235.1 Mobula hypostoma | reverse complement strand
TTCCACTTTCTCATTAATACTCTCTTTTCAAAATAATATCCTACTGGCACTTTTTCAATATCACGATCTGGAAGAGCTTGTTCCTTTAATTTAACTATCTCAGGATCTCTACCCAGCTCTGCTATCATCTCCTTCTGAGATAAAGACAAATCTTCATGGTCAGACTTACTACCAAAATCCTGATCACATAATGTAGGTAAGAAAGTTTCTGATACATCCTCAAAATTCGAATCTTGAATTGAACAGTCATGGGTAACAATCTCATTCTGTACATCAGTCTTTTTAGCCATAGCTCTTGTTACAAAAACAGAAAGAATCTGTGTTAGAATCCCTCTGTGGTTCCTCAGAATTAGGATTTATTCTTAAATGCACTTCAGGAAAAACGTGTCCACCTGCTAAGTCATTCCCTAACAAAAGAGAAACATCATTCACAAGTAAACAGGATTGTAGTCCTACTTTAACAACCCCTGTAACTAATCCTGACCTTAAATTTACTCTATGTAACTGTACTGGCATAAGGGCACTTCCAACTCCGCTTATATAGTTTACCTCACCAATGTCAGATTCATCACTAAACTTCAGCATACTGTCTAATATTAGTGATTGAGAAGCTCCAGTATCTCTAAGTATTCTTATTGGTACTGAATTGGATCTTTCTTTCAAGGATACAAATCCTTCTGTTATAAAATATTCATATCCCAGCTTAGCTTGGTCAAAATCTGACAAATCCTCATTAGTATTTATCAAACTCTGTGGATTTACAGGTGTTTCAATATGCTGCACACAAGCATCTGGGACTGCTTCCTTCTCTTCCTTTTTCAATCAAAAACAGTTAGCTATTACATGTCCAGGTTTCTTACAATAATTACAAATAATACCAAGCTGTCTTTCCTTCACATGTCTCCCTTCATCCTTACTTTTCTCACTAACTTCAGGTTTAATTTCTGGTTTACCTTGACTCTCTGTGCTATTTTTCCTTTTAAAAGTTCTACCTGGAGAAAATTTATTCTTATGAATTAAAGCATACTCATCAGCTAATTTAGCAATCTCCTGCAATGTAGCAGTGTCCCTTTCATTTAAGTATGTCCTCACTTCAACAGGAATGTTGGGCGCGTGGCTGCGTGTTGTGACCTTAAGCAAGGCACTTAATCCACATTGCTCTAGTCTGTGCGAGGGTCATGTTTTTTGACTTCTCCAGTGCGTTCAACACCATCCGCCCTGCTCTGCTGGGGGAGAAGCTGACAGCGATGCAGGTGGATGCTTTCCTGGTATCATGGACTCTTGATTACCTGACTGGCAGACCACAGTACCTGTGCTTGCAACACTGTGTGTCCGACAGAGTGATCAGCAGCACTGGGGCTCCACAGGGGACTGTCTTGTCTCCCTTTCTCTTTGCCATTTACACCTCGGACTTCAACTACTGCATAGAGTCTTGTCATCTTCAGAAGTTTTTGGATGACTCTGCCATAGTTGGATGCATCAGCAAGGGAGGTGAGGCTGAGCACAGGGCTACGGTAGGAAACTTTGTCACATGGTGTGAGCAGAATTTTCTGCAGCTTAATGTGAAAAAGACTAAGGAGCTGGTGGTAGACTTGAGGAGAACTAAGGTACCGGTGACCCCTGTTTCTATCCAGGGGGTCAGTGTGGACATGGTGGAGGATTACAAATACCTGGGGATACGAATTGACAATAAACTGGACTGGTCAAAGAACACTGAGGCTGTCTACAAGAAGGGTCAGAGCCATCTCCATTTCCTGAGGAGACTGAGGTCCTTTAACATCTGCCGGACGATGCTGAGGATGTTCTACGAGTCTGCGGTGGCCAGTGCCATCATGTTTGCTGTTGTGTGCTGGGGCAGCAGGCTGAGGGTAGCAGACACCAACAGAATCAACAAACTCGTTCGTAAGGCCAGTGATGTTGTGGGGATGGAACTGGACTCTCTGACGGTGGTGTCTGAAAAGAGGATGCTGTCCAAGTTGCATGCCATCTTGGACAATATCTCCCATCCACTACATAACGTACTGGGTGGGCACAGGAGTACATTCAGCCAGAGACTCATTCTACCGAGATGCAACACAGAGCATCACAGGAAGTCATTCCTGCCTGTGGCCATCAAACTTTACAACTCCTCCCTTGGAGGGTCAGACACGCCGAGCCAATAGGCTGGTCCTGGACTTATTTCCTGGCATAATTTACATATTACTATTTAACTATTTATGGTTTTATTACTATTTAATTATTTATGGTGCAACTGTAATGAAAACCAATTTCCCCCGGGATCAATAAAGTATGACTATGACTATGACTATGAGTGGCACCCCACACAGACTTCCAATCTGCACCTTGTAAGGCTTGAAAATGCCTGACGCAGGCCTCTCATGGTCTGAGTCGACGTTCCCCACCCCCCCAAACAGGAATGCTTCTTTTAAACTCCACCAGTAAAATCAACTCTTTTAATTTATTATACTCCCCATTCACATTTTTAGAGGAACAACATCTCTCAAAACACACAGATTTCTCGTAGGCAAATTCCACATAAGTCTCTTCCACAGATTACTTCAAATTTCCGAATCTTTCTCTATATGCTTCCAGAACCAGCTCATATGCCTTCAATATATGCTGTTTAACAATATCATAGTCCAGTGCTTGCTCAGCATTTAAAGCTGTATAAACTTGTTGTGCCTTTCCTCTAATTACACTTTGTAACATCACTGGCCATTGCTCTTTCGGCCACCCTAAACTCAGAGCAATAATTTCGAAATGCTGGAAGTATTTGTCCACTTCAGCTTCATTAAATGGAGGAGCCAAAATAACCTCACAACTAGCAATAAACTGTTTCTTAGAACCAGAAGACTGATTTCCAGACTTTAATTTCTCCAGCTCTAGCTCAAATTTCCTCTGGTTTTTCAGCTTCTTTCTTTAAATTCCCTTATTTTATGGGTCTCTCTAGTCTCGAATTCCTTCTGTTTATTTTCAGCTTCTAACTGACTTCTTTCCAAATCAGCTTCTAGTTGCTTTAACTTTATTGGTTCAAGATGTACCTGCATTTCCAGATTACTCATTGGAAACCTATCTAACACCTCATCATCAAAACGTTTTCAAACTTATATAATGCTCAGCGATTTCTCTTTGAATTAAGGCCTTTGTGGTACTCTTCGTAATTTCCTTAATATCCAACCTCCTAGCAATCTCCGATACAACAGGTTTTCTCGCATTTGCTAAAAACTCCGGGTCAGGCGAATCCATAAAGTCGTCAATATTCATTGCTGCCGAATACCACTCACACACCAATCAAACTAAAAAAAAAATAGGGTATTTCCCTTTTCCAAATCAGAATGGCAATTAAACAAGCACTTAAGCTCAAAAATTTGGAACAAGATCCCGGACGAGCCCCCACAATTTCTGTTACGTAACCGGCAACAATGAATATCAATCGAGACAGGTTATATAAAAACAACCAAACATTTATTAAACACGGATAAACAATTAAAAAAAACAAACGAAAACCTTAACTGGAAGTTAACTGCTATGTGGCCATTCAACAAATCACCACTCGGTACTGGTTCTTAAAGCGATAAATATGGAAACAGTTCTTAAAGCGGTAAAGTCAAATACAGTTCTTAAAATGGTAAATTCAAAAGTCCAACAGATATATACATTCAATTGGGAGAGACTTCTCTGGATAAGGATTTCTTCATAGACACGACTTTCCTGCTGGTTCTGTCCAAAAGGATTCACGATGAAGGAAATAAACGGCTTAAAACAACTGACCTTTCTTCTGGCGAGCAAATCCTGCATGAACTACCTTGCTCTTTTGGCAGGAGTTATCTCTAATGCAGGTCGCTACTTCTTCAACGAAGACTCAATAAGGTCGATCCTTTATTAAACTGCCAAACATTACTAGCTTCTTTTAATCCTTCATATTCTGTACTTTGATTAAGTCTTCACTCTCCAATACTACTGAAAAGGTACATCAACAAATCTGGCAGAAATGGGTAAACTGCCAATCCAGCACTATTGCACCTTACAATAGATCGTAACACACCGTTTTAAAAAATGAAACTGCATCATAAAACAAATACGCAACGGAACGGAGACACTGACTAACATTCTAGCTGGAAAACTAACTGCGTCACCAGGGGTCTTCCCTTTTATACCCGTGGTGAACATGTCATCACGTGACCTCACATCAGCAGGAAAATTACATCAGCTATCTTCCAAAAGACCATTACACCATTCTCACAAGAAAGTCACAAGATCTCCTTGAGGTATGTAACAATTCAGTGTTGTGTTTCATTTCTTACAATCTATTGGATTTTTTGGGGTACTTTAGCTGTCATGTGAAAAAAAAGTAGGAAGGGTTTTATTTCCCATTTCACTGCACCACACTCCAGTCCAGTCAGTGGCAGAAATGCACCTTTAAGTCAACCACCATTTATTCAAACCACACCCTATTTCTTCACATTAGCCTTAGCCAATCATTCAAGGGGAAGACAGAGACAGGTGTGATTGACATTGGATTAACCAACCAGCATCTGACTAGTCCCCACAGTCCTCCAGGAAAATTGGATGGTGAGATTGGTGGGCATGGATGGGAATAGATGTTGTGACGAGAATACACATAAAATTAAGATGTTTGCTGGCCTGGGTTAGCATCAGTGACATCAGCAAGTGGTCTGCCACCTGCCCTCAGGGGAAGGAGAGATAAGGAACAATGGAGCAGCGTCTGGAGATGTGTAATGAAGGAACGGGGGAGAGAGAGCTGTCTGGAGTGGCTCCCCCTTTGAACCCTGAACTGTTTGAAGTGGTGGACAGGCGATGCCCCAGCAGGGGGATAAAAAGGGACAGGTTCGCTAAGACACACACACGCCACCCGAGGTAACGAGACCCTGGAAGCGGTGCGCCTCTCACGAGTGGGTGAGAAGTACCAGACAACGGCCAGGGTGGAAAGGTACGATCAGCGGGAACCCGGTGTGTGTCCGCCCTTGCCTGGGTGCCGGGTTCACTGCAGAGGATCGACCGCATCTGGAGGAGGGGTCACAGTCGGTGACCTCAGGTGACATCACCAAGGACCCGCCCAAAAGCTACTTGTGAGCCATCTCGCCGGTCTGTGAGTGAAGCCGTTCTGAATGATCAGTTGTTCCTGTTCCCTCTCTCTCCCCCCACGTTGTCCATCGCCATGGCAACGATTACTGCGAACTGAACTACTAAACTACTAAACTGGACTGAACTTTGAGTCACTTTGAAATTTGGTCATTTACCCCTAGACAACGATAGAGCTTGATTGATGCTGTCATCTTAATTCTGTGCACATGTGTGTTTATCATCGCTGAACTGTTGCATTTATTATCCTTTCGATTACTGTGTTGCTTGTTTCTTTAATAAAACTTTCTTAGTTCTAGTACTCCAGACTCCAACTGAGTGATCCATTTCTGCTGGTTTGGCAACCCAGTTACGGGGTACGTAACAATGTACATATCCACAGACCAATGGGAGAGTGGCTCAGGACACGGATTTACTGATGAACTAAATCACCGAGGTGACCCGATATTTCACTGCGCTGATCACCTGCTCCCTGAATTTAGATTGAGTCACCACGTAAATAAATGTGTTCGTGCAGCAGCTGAAATCCCTCAGCAAAACCCCGACGGAGTGAAAGATCCGTTTAGAATCATTGAAATCAAATCCTTTTCCTGAGACCTACAGACGTATAATATATGACATTTACAACTTTTGTTATCCACAGGAGGATGAAGCTGCCGGAGAGGATGAAGAGTAAAACCACAGTCCTCCTCCTGCTCTCCATCTCCGGGTCACTGCGGTTCTCCCCTTTGCTCTGACCCTTCAGCCCGCTGCGGACCCCACTGGCCACTAAAATATACCTGACTGTCGGAGCATTGAGAAGCGGAGTTAAAACCGTATCGAGCCAGTCATATACTATCCAGCCAGGACTGGAGAGAACTTTGTCTATGATCACATATATCCCGGTACATTATCGCTGACCACCCAGGGTTCCCATGTGAAGTATCAGGGTACATGTTTCAGACAGAACAGTACATGGGTTGTTAGAACCCCAGTCACAGTTTTCCCAGTGCAATATTTTGTTTTCAGCTTCAGGCGGCAAATGGTACAAATCAATCAAAGGTGAAAGTGACGGTAAACCAGACGGAACAGTCTGTGGCTATATACGCCGGTACATCGATAACACTGCACACAGAAAATTCCGCTGCAAGCAATACAAATTGATTTGATACAAAATGACCTCGGCGACAATAGTCAATAGATCCGCCGCTGCCATGGCCACAAGGTAGCGAGTGGTGCAGGTAGTGTGGCCGCACTTTCCACGGGACAGGATCACAATCACCACCAAATTAATGACGATCGGTGCTCGTCCTGATTCCAGCCACCGATCGGATCAGTTTCACTAATTTAACCGTGACTGACCTGGGCTCTGGAAACTCAGCATCTGATGGGGCCATGTGTGTGTGTTTGTGGCTGTTTCTATCTCAGAATACCTTACAATAACTTTCCAACTAAATATTGGTTCAGGGATTTCACTCAGGGCTAACAACCCTGACTGATCAAACAAAATTGGCATGGAAACAGCAATGAAGAATCCTTCTACATCTGTGTGAGCCCCCACCCAAGACTTGCGTGGCTGACAAGTGAAAACCAACAGGAAGGTGCAGATAAGATGATAAAGTTCACAAAATGGAGGGCTGCAAAGTGAGTCTCACAAAACGGCCACCTCCATCTTCAAGTACATGGCAAGATCAAAGTTCAGAGTTCAAGATACATTTATTGTCAAAGTATGTACAACATTGTACAACCTTGATTTTGGAATTTCAGATAAGGAATGCTGAATCTGTGAAAAATCAACTATATTGTGATTCTTCTGAATTTCAATAAATTATTTTTATAATGCTTTTTCAGCATCATGTAATTGAAAATATTTTTTTCCAATTCCATGTCCACCCCCATATTCACTGCAGACATCCCACCCTGCAAAAACTCATTTCAGGGAGGTAGCACCATCAATTTGCGGGAGACTTCCAGGAGAGGTGGGATGTCTGCAATAGAGTAGCTCCTTAGCAGCTAGCCAGCTAGTTTAAATAACGTTAGCTATGCTAATGAATGAATGACACCTGTTAAACTTACCTCAACATGTCTTTAACAGTCTTAACCTACCATGGGCAATAGAAAAGTCACTGTTGCAAACAGTGCAGCGAGCAACACTGTCGTTATTTTTGACCCCTATTAGGCAGGGGTACACTTTAGCGTGGTCTGGGGTGACATACGTTTTATTTTTTTTTGGAACTCTCTCGCTCTTGCTCTCTCTATCGTGCGCTCTCTCGCACTTGCTTTCTCGCTCTCTCTCATGCTTGCTCTTTCACTCTCGCTCTCTCACGCTTGCTTTCTCTCTCTCGCTTTCTCGCTCTCGCGCTTGCTTTCTTGCTCTCGCTCTCTCGCGGTCACTCTCACTCACGCTCGCGCTCTTGCTCTCTTGCGCTCGCTCTCAAAAAAATCAATTTCCAGGACATTGTATATAATTTGCGGGCATCAGGGAACCACTATTAATTTGCAGGAGCATCCCAGAACTACCGGGAGAGGTGGGATGTCTGTCACTGACACTCTCGTATCCATGTGCACCCGCATATTCACTGAAAAACTGCTGATCCATGTGGACCGCAAATACAAATGCACCCTATAAATCAGTGTTCACCTCCAAATACACCAACACCCCCAGATCAGTGTGCATCCTGAAACCCACTGACACCTCCACATGCACATTAGATTATCCCAAAGCAAAATCATTTCACAAAAATGCTGCGTCCATCTTAAAGAGTAGCAGGGACAAAGTTCATAGTTCAAAGTGCATGTAGCACACTTGCAGATCCACAGACTCCCCAAATGCCCTGACACTGCGCCAACACAAATTGCAGAACCTGGGCCTCTGTACCTCCCTCTGCAATTGGATCCTCGACTTCCTAACCGGAAGATCACAATCTGTGCGGATTGGTGATAATATGTCCTCCTTGCTGATGATCAACACTGGCGCACCTCAGGAGTGTGTGCTTAGGCCACAGCTCTACTCTCTATATACACATGACTGCATGGCTAGGTACAGCTCTAATACCATCTATAAATTTGCTGACAATACAACCATTGTTGGTAAAATCTCAGGTGGTGACAAGAGGGCGTACAGGAGTGAGATATGCCAACTAGTGGAGTGGTGCCACAGCAACAACCTGGCACTCAACGTCAGTAAGACAAAAGAGGTGACCAGGGATGGGAGCTCAACGTTCAGGGATATTCAATATTCAGGAGGGATAGACCTGAAGGAAGGGGAGGTGGGGTGGCGTTGCTGGTTAAAGAAGAGATTAACGCAATAGAAAGGAAGGACATGAGCCGGGAAGATGTGGAATCGATATGGGTAGAGCTGCGTAACACTAAGGGGCAGAAGACGCTGGTGGGAGTTGTGTACAGGCCACCTAACAGTAGTAGTGAGGTCGGAGATGGTATTAAACAGGAAATTAGAAATGTGTGTAATAAAGGAACAGCAGTTATAATGGGTGACTTCAATCTACATGTAGACTGGGTGAACCAAATTGGTAAAGGTGCTGAGGAAGAGGATTTCTTGGAATGTATGCGGGATGGTTTTTTGAACCAACATGTCGAGGTACCAACTAGAGAGCAGGTTATTCTGGACTGGGTTTTGAGCAATGAGGAAGGGTTAATTAGCGATCTTGTCGTGAGAGGCCCCTTGGGTAAGAGTGACCATAATATGGTGGAATTCTTCATTAATATGGAGAGTGACATAGTTAATTCAGAAACAAAGGTTCTGAACTTAAAGAGGGGTAACTTTGAAGGTATGAGACGTGAATTAGCTAAGATAGACTGGCAAATGACACTTAAAGTATTGACGGTGGATATGCAATGGCAAGCATTTAAAGGTTGCATGGATGAACTACAACAATTGTTCATCCCAGTTTGGCAAAAGAATAAATCAAGGAAGGTAGTGCACCCGTGGCTGACAAGAGAAATTAGGGATAGTATCAATTCCAAAGAAGTAGCATACAAATTAGGCAGAGAAAGTGGCTCACCTGAGGACTGGGAGAAATTCAGAGTTCAGCAGAGGAGGACAAAGGGCTTAATTAGGAAGGGGAAAAAAAGATTATGAGAGAAAACTGGCGGGGAACATAAAAACGGACTGTAAAAGCTTTTATAGATATGTAAAAAGGAAAAGACTGGTAAAGACAAATGTAGGTCCCCTGCAGACAGAAACAGGTGAATTGATTATGGGGAGCAAGGACATGGCAGACCAATTGAATAATTACTTTGGTTCTGTCTTCACTAAGGAGGACATAAATAATCTTCCAGAAATAGTAAGGGACAGAGGGTCCAGTGAGATGGAGGAACTGAGTGAAATACATGTTAGTAGGGAAGTGGTGTTAGGTAAATTGAAGGGATTGAAGGCAGATAAATCCCCAGGGCCAGATGGTCTGCATCCTAGAGTGCTTAAGGAAGTAGCCCAAGAAATAGTGGATGCATTAGTGATAATTTTTCAAAACTCGTTAGATTCTGGACTAGTTCCTGAGGATTGGAGGGTGGCTAATGTAACCCCACTTTTTAAAAAAGGAGGGAGAGAGAAACCGGGGAATTATAGACCGGTTAGCCTAACGTCGGTGGTGGGGAAACTGCTGGAGTCAGTTATCAAGGATGTGATAACAGCACATTTGGAAAGCGGTGAAATGATCGGACAAAGTCAGCATGGATTTGTGAAAGGAAAATCATGTCTGACGAATCTCATAGAATTTTTTGAGGATGTAACTAGTAGAGTGGATAGGGGAGAACCAGTGGATGTGGTATATTTGGATTTTCAAAAGGCTTCTGACAAGGTCCCACACAGGAGATTAGTGTGCAAACTTAAAGCACACGGTATTGGGGGTAAGGTATTGGTGTGGGTGGAGAACTGGTTAGCAGACAGGAAGCAAAGAGTGGGAATAAACGGGACCTTTTCAGAATGGCAGGCGGTGACTCGTGGGGTACCGCAAGGCTCAGTGCTGGGACCCCAGTTGTTTACAATATATATTAATGACTTGGATGAGGGAATTAAATGCAGCATCTCCAAGTTTGCGGATGACACGAAGCTGGGTGGCAGTGTTAGCAGTGAGGAGGATGCTAAGAGGATGCAGGGTGACTTGGATAGGTTGGGTGAGTGGGCAAACTCATGGCAGATGCAATTTAATGTGGATAAATGTGAAGTTATCCACTTTGGTGGCAAAAGTAGGAAAACAGATTATTATCTGAATGGTGGCCGATTAGGAAAAGGGGAGGTGCAACGAGACCTGGGTGTCATTATACACCAGTCATTGAAAGTGGGCATGCAGGTACAGCAGGCGGTGAAAAAGGCGAATGGTATGCTGGCATTTATAGCGAGAGGATTCGAGTACAGGAGCAGGGAGGTACTACTGCAGTTGTACAAGGCCTTGGTGAGACCACACCTGGAGTATTGTGTGCAGTTTTGGTCCCCTAATCTGAGGAAAGACATCTTTGCCATAGAGGGAGTACAAAGAAGGTTCACCAGATTGATTCCTGGGATGGCAGGACTTTCATATCAAGAAAGACTGGATGAACTGGGCTTGTACTTGTTGGAATTTAGAAGATTGAGGGGGGATCTGATTGAAACGTATAAGATCCTAAAGGGATTGGACAGGCTAGATGCAGGAAGATTGTTCCCGATGTTGGGGAAGTCCAGAACGAGGGGTCACAGTTTGAGGATAGAGGGGAAGCCTTTTAGGACCGAGATTAGGAAAAACTTCTTCACACAGAGAGTGGTGAAGCTGTGGAATTCTCTGCCACAGGAAACTGTTGAGGCCAGTTCATTGGCTATGTTTAAGAGGGAGCTAGATATGGCCCTTGTGGCTACAGGGGTCAGGGGGTATGGAGGGAAGGCTGGGGCGGGGTTCTGAGTTGGATGATCAGCCATGATCATAATAAATGGCGGTGCAGGCTCGAAGGGCCGAATGGCCTACTCCTGCACCTATTTTCTATGTTTCCATGTTTCTATACCAATCCTCATAGAGGGATCAGAAGTGGAGAGAGTGAGCAGCTTCAAGTTCCTGGGTGTCAAGATCTCTGAGGATCTAACCTGGTCCCAACATATCGATGTAGTTAAAACAGAAGGCAAGACAGCAGCTATACTTTATTAGGAGTTTGAAGAGATTCGACATGTCAACAAATACACTCAAAAACTGCTATAGTTGTACTGTGAAGAGCATTCTGACAGGCTGCATAACTGTCTGGTATGGAGGGGCTACTGCACAGGACCGAAAGAAGCTACAGAGGGTTGTAAATCTAGTCAGCTCCATCTTGGGCACTAGCCTACAAAGTACCCAGGACATCTTTAGGGAGTGGTATCTCAGAAAGGCAGTGTCCATTATTAAGGACCTCCAGCACCCAGGGCATGCCCTTTTCTCACTGTTACCATCAGGTAGGACGTACAGAAGCCTGAAGGCACACACTCAGCGATTCAGGAACAGCTTCTTCCCCTCTACCATCCGATTCCTAAATGGACATTGAACCCTTGGACACTCGTTCACCTTTTCAATATACAGTATTTCTGTTTTTGCACTTTATAAAAATGTATTTAATATATGTAATTGATTTACTTGCTTATTATTATTATTTTATTTTGTGTTTTTGTCTCTTCTACATTATGTATTGCATTGAACTGCTGCTGCTAAGTTAACAAATTTCATGTCACATGCCAGTGATAATAAACCTGATTCTGATCTGCATGGAAACCTAAATCTGTGTGCAAACCCCGATTCTTCCAACATCCCTAAATCCGTGTGCACATGCAAATCCTTCCACATATATATTAGATTATCCCAGAGCAAGAATCATTTCAAAACAATTTGCAAAACAGTTTGTGAACCTGAAAAATGAGCAAGAACAACATTCAAAGTACATTTATTATAAGCTATCTATAAATGAAATAACCATGAGATTCATCACACCCACAAATCCACCAACACCCCGGAAACCGTGTACACCCAGATACACTGACACAGCCCTAAATCTACGTATTTCCCAAATCCACACGCAGCCCAAAATCCCTGCACAGCCACAAATCCGCAAGCACTCCAAAATCAGCACCAACACTGAATCCACATGTAGCCCCAATGTCACGGACACAGCTCTAAGTCTACGCACATCTCCAAAAATCCGTGCACACACCCAAACTCCTCACACACACATTAGCAAGAATCATCTCACAGTTCACAAAGTTGCTGCCTCCACCGTAAGAAATTGCATCCCCATAGTCCACAAACATCGCTAAATTTGCTCATATTCACAGATCCATGTGCACCCCCATGTTGGCCTGCAGACCCCTAAATCCGAGCGCATCCCCTAATTCAGTGTGCACCCCCTTATTGAGAACCATTTCCCAAAATCTGTGCTGATCACTGTGCACCCCCCAAATCCATGTGCACCACTAAGTTCTTGTGCATCCCCAAATCTGTGTGCAACTCAATATTCACCCCAAACCCCAAGATCTGCGCAACCTCCCCAAATGAGCATGCAACCCCGAAATCAGTGTGTACTCCCAAATCAACTCGTGCTCACAATCTCTTCAGCCACTCTTTCAGAACCCTGGGGTGTACAACATCTGCTCCAGGTGATTTTTCTCCAATAACCTTGTCCATAGTATTGACAACCACACACCTCTGCCCCCAGACACTCTCAAACTTCTCGCATTCTGCTAGAGTTTCTATTGTAAAGCCAAATAGAAAATACTTAATCAGTTATTCCATCATTTCCTTGCCTCCATTACTACCTCTCCAGCATCATTTTTCAGTGGTGCAATATGCACTCCTACTTCTCTTTTAATCAAATAATTGAGCACAATAATTGTGATGTTATGTTGAAGTTGCATAGGACGTTAGTGAGGACAAACCTGGAATATTGTGTGCAATTCCAGTCGCCTATCCACAGGAAAGATATCAAGAAGCTTGAAAGATTACAGAGAAAATTTATAATGATGTTCCCAGGACTTGAGGACCTGAAATAGAGAGAAAGATTCAATAGGTTCAGTCTCGGCCAAACAGAGGCTTTCCCCCTCAGGTTGAGTGAGACTGGAAGAAGAGGTCAGAGTTTAAAAGTGTTTAAGGGGAATATGAAAGAGAACTTCCTCACTCAGAGGTCAGTGTGAGTGTGGAATGAGTAGCCAGAGGAACAAGTGCACTTAGGTTCAATTGCAACATTTAGGAGACAGTTGGTTGGATGGGAGGGGTATGAACGGTTATGCTCCTGGTGCAGGTCGATGGGAGGAGGCCAGAATACAGGTCACCACAGACCGGAAGAGCCAGAGGGTCTGTTTATGTGTGTGGTATTCGATAACTCTACATCCTGTCCCTAAGAATCCTCTCCTGTAGCTTTCCTACCCCTGCGTGCAACTCACCAGTCTGTATTTCCCAGGATTCTACATCCCCGTTCTTAAATAATAGAACACCATTAAATTTGCTTGTGGCTGGAGAGAGCACAAATATATTGGTCAAGTCCCAAGTAATTTCATCACCTGTCTCCCTCAATAATATGCAGTATATCCCACCAGGCACCGTAATTCTCTTTAAGAGACCATGTACTACCTTCTTCGTGGCCCTGTACGAATACAAATGTAAAAGACATTGTGGAGAAATACAGGACAGCATAAGGGTTGTATGGTGTGGGGATTTCAACACGCAGAGTTCACTGTGGGTCAGGCGTGGAATGATGGTAGTGGTTTGATTGTAAAATTTTTTTGGATATTTCGCATGATGTGTGTGCGTGAATGATAGGACGGGCCGAGATTTAATGTTCATAACAGTTCTGAAATTGCAAAAGATTTAACTTTAGTTTCCAACATACCAGATGGAGTGCGAGTGGGATGTCATGGGTCACGAAACATTGGGGACTGATCATTTTCCCATCTTTATAAACCAGAGTTTGGGGTCAGGGGGCCACTTTTCAGAGGTGGAATTTTTGGTAAAGTAAATTGGGAGATGTTTAAGGTTTTATGTGATGAACGTTTGTCAGGGCTAAATGTTGAGTTTTGCAGTGAAAGGTTATGTCACATTATTCATCAAAATGCGTTGGAAGTAATACCTATTGAAAAGAGCTTTATTCAGAGAAAGACTGTACCATGGTGGACAAGAAGTGTGCAGAGGCAATTAGGGAGAGAAATAAGGTGTTTAGGAAAGTTAAGAAGTATGTCTCCGAGTGACTTTATTAAGTATAAAAGGGCACAGGCCATGGTGAGGAAAGTGGTGAAGGTTATGAAAAATGTTTACTTGAGATCATATTGTGATGATATTGGACAGGATATTAAAGTTGGAGATGTTTGGGGAATGATGAAGAAAATGGGGGGGGGTGGAATTCGTAGGGGTCATAATATTCCAGTATCGATTGATAGGGCTAAAATTATTGTTAATGAAACAGAGAAGTGAGAGTTACTGGCTCGATCATTTGCTGCAATTCACAATCAAGATAATTTAAGTGAAGATTAAACAATGTACGCATAAGGTTCGACATGATTACCCTGATGTGGTGGAAGTCAGCTGGATAGTATCACTGATGCAGAGTTTTCTTTGTGAATTTAAAGAGGCTATTATTAATGCAGGCCAGACATCCCCAGGAAAGGATGAGATATGTTACTGTAAGATTAGGCATTTGACTGACAACTGTTCAGATATTAAAATTTTTGACACTGAATTGGAGGTTAGACCATCTCTCTTCCTTCTGGAAAATGGCAGTAGTAGTGCTTATTCTAAAACCTGGGAAAATCTCATCTGATCCTTCAATTTACAGGCCTAAATCATTAATGTGTCATTTATGTAAACTTGTGGAACGGATGCTAATGGAGCTTTGGAAATATTTTGGAAAAGTGAAGCATGTTATCAGAGTGGATTTCAGAAAGGCAGAATGATACTGGATTCAGTTTTATGTTTGGAAGAGGAAAGCACAGGAAAATAAAGATACTGTAATAGCAGTATTTTTTGATATTGAAAAGCCAAACAAGGCGTAGTTTGTAGCCCTTTATTAAGGGTCTCTATAGTTCGGGGGTCAGACAGGTGATTCTGTGGACGCAGGAAAGAAACACGGATGGTAGTTTGCCTCCCAAGTGCCAGTGTCAAGGATGTTTCTGATCGCGTCCACGATATCTTGAAGTGTGAAGGAGAACAATCAGAGGTCGTGGTACATACTGGTACCAACAACATAGGTAGGAAAAGGGAGGAGGTCCTGAAAGCAGACTACAGGGAGTTAGGAAAGTTGAGAAGCAGGACCGCAAAGGTAGTAATCTCGGGATTACTGCCTGTGCCACACGACAGTAAGTATAGGAATAGAATGAGGCGGAGGATAAATGTGTGGCTGAGGGATTGGAGCGGGGCAGGGATTCAGATTTCTGGATCATTGGGACCTCTTCTGGAGCAGGTGTGACCTGTACAAAAAGGACGGGAGCGACCCCACAGGGATAGATTTCAACAGATACAAACCGATTTCATCAGACAGATTGAGGAGATCCAATCAGAGAAAATGGCTGCTGTACTCTGATTCTCCACAAACTGTAATCACAGTTCATCTCACTGTAACCTTATCTCTCAATCCCGATTACCAGCAGCCATCCTCAGCTTGAGATTTGTCATAGGCGAAAAATCAGAAAACACTTACAAATCCATGTGCACCCTCACATCCAAGTCCACCCCACTGTCCGTTTGTACCTACATCTGCTCACACCCCCAAATCCACAGAACCCCCATATCTGCACGCACCCCCAAATCCACCAGCACACACACCCCTACATTAGATTATCCTAGAGTACAAAACAATTCAGACAGTTCACAAAACCTCCATCTTTACAAACAAGGGAAGAACAAAGTTCATTTATTATTAATGTATGTAAAAATGATACAAACTTTAAATTCATCACACCTGCAAACCCACATACAGACGCAAATCCATGCAGTAGCTCCAAATCTGCGCACACCCGCATATCCGCTGACAGCTTGAAATTTGCACACACTAACATACAGAGACACAGACACACACAGTCACAAAAATGCCTATGCAGACACATGCACAGATTGGCAGATTGTATCACAAATACAGAAACAGACACCCACACGTACAATTTCAGACAGAAACACACACACACACACACAATCACATACACACATATGCACATTCAGACAGGAACAACCACATACACCCAATTGAGATTCACTGAAACACACACAAAGACGCAAACACGTACACACAGCCACTGCCATATGCACATATACAGACACAGATGCATACTGACACACACACCCAGACACAAGGATGCTCACATGCACACACACGGACATACAGAGACTGACAAAGCCACATACACAGCCAACCCACACAGACAGACACAAACACACAGATGCAGCCACACAGATACAACGGCACAGAGACAACGTAAACACCACACACATACACCATATATAGACACACACACACACACACACACTCATATATATGTAAACACTGCACACGCGCACACACAAACACCACAGATAAACACTACATATTCGCACACAGAAACACACACGCATATAAACATATACATGTGCACACAGAACCCCCCTCCCCCCACACACCCACACACATTACATTTTCTTAACCGCCTCTCCAGCTCCCTGCCATGTTCTTTGACATACTCACCCCCCACTAGACTACTGAGTTTGAGAGCCATGCATTAGGGTCAGGGGTGGATCGTGGACAAGCCCCCAAATGTTCTGAGTATGACGATCACTGAAGAACACGGAGGTTTTTGTAGATATGAAATGTTTATTCATCACCACAAACAGTCATTTTCTTGGAGACCCTATCGGTAGAATCCTCTAACTAAATCAAATGTTTATACTCCAAAGAAGAATGGTAACAGTAGATGATTCAATACAATTTCATAAGCTACAATGACATTATTGATTTCAATATTTTGTGTCTGACAAATGGTTCCTTTTGAAGTACATATTTCTTATATTTATCAGAAGTCTCCAGACTATCAGATAAAAGCATCTGCACCAGGTGCACCGAGCTACAATTCCTGTGAGAGTGTATGAAGGAACTGGAGCTGCAGCTCGATGACCTTTGACTCATACGTGAGACTGAAGAGCTGATAGGAACTACAGGGAGGTGGTTGTCCTTAGATTGTAGGAGACAGGTAACTAACTGGGTGACTGTCAGGAGAAGGAGGGGAAATGCACAACCAGTGCATGGTACACCTGTGGCCATTCAACTTTAGATACACTACTGAAGAGGACAACCTACCGGAGACAGCAATGGTGACCGAGTCTCTGACACTGAGTCGGGTGCTTTGTCTCAGAAGAGCAGAGCAGTAAAGAGAACTGCATATTGGTAACAGATTCCTTAGTCAGAGGAACAGCAATGAGGTTCTGTGGGCATGATAGAGACATGCAGATGGTACGTCGCCTCCCAGGTGCCAGGATCAGGGATGTCTCAGATTGGGTCTATGACATTCTCAGGGGCAAGAACGAGCGGCCAGAAGTCTTGGTACATATTGGCACCAGTGACATAAGTAGACAAGGTGAGGAGGTCCTGAAGAGAGATTTTAGGGAGCTAGGTAAAAAGCTGAAAAAAGGACCTCTGGGGTAGTAATCTCTGGATTGCTGAATGTGCCAAGCGCTAGTGAGGGTAAGAACAGGATGATTTGGCAGATGAATAAGTGGCTGAGGAACTGGTGCAGGAGGCAGGGCTTCAGATTTGTGTATCATTGGGATCTTCTGGGGAAGTAGGACCTCTACAAAAAGGACGGGTTACACCTGAACCGGAAGGGATCCGATATCCTTGCGGACCGGCATGTATGCTGTTGTAGGCATCACGGAATAATGGCTGAAAGAAGGTTATAGCTGGGAGCTTAATGTCCAAGGATACACATTGTATTAAGAGGACAGGCAGGAAGGCAGAGAGGGTGGTGTGGCTCTGTTGGTAAAAATCAAATCAAATCACCAGAAAGATGGTCGGAAGGTTTTGAATCATTGTGGATTAAGCTGAGGAACTGCGAGGGTGAAAAGACCCTGATGGGAGTTATAAACAGACCCATACCCAGCAGTAAGGATGTGGTCTACAAATTACGAGAGATAGAAAGTGCATGCCAAAAGGACAATTTTACAATAGTCATGGGGAATTTCAATTACAGGTGGACTGGGAAAATCAGCTTGGTGCTGAATTCCAAGAGGGGAAATTTCTAGAATGCCTACGAGATGGCTTTTTAGAGCAGCTCATGTTTATGCCCATAATTCTGGATTTGATGTTGTGCAAGGAACTGGAATTGATTAGAAACATTAAGGGAAAAGAACCCTCTGGGACAAGTGATCATAATATGATCAACTTCACACCAAAATTTGAGTGGAGTAAAGGGAATTACAGAGGCGTGAGAGAGGAGTTGACCAGAATTGATTGGAAAAGAACACTGGGAAGGGCTGGAATTTCTGGAAGCAATTCAGAAGGTGCAGGACACATACATCCCAAATAGAAAGAAGTATCATCTTTCCTTTAGATATATTCTAAAGGAAAGATGACATAACCAACTATGGCTAACAAGAGAAGTCAAAGCCAACATAAAAGTCAAAGAGAGGGCATATAGTAGAGCAGAGATTAGTGGGAAGTTAGAGGACTGGAATTCCAACAGATAGGATAGGCCCCACCCCTCAATCCTCTTCACGCTTCCTCCCCCTCCACATCCATCCCTTAACCCTCTTCTTCCTCCATCCCCTCCCTCACACCCACCTCACTTCCTTCCCATCTCTTACCCTTCAGCTTCCCCCAACTGTATGTGTTTGTGTGTGTCCATCACCAATGCCCCCTCTCCCCCAACACACTCGCACTCCTGTACACACTACAATCCTCACTACAATCCTTGTGGCTCAAATGATCTAAAAATCTAATGCCCTCCCTCCTACATCAACTCCTTAGCTACGTGTCAATCGGTATAATTTTTCTATATCTGGCATGTGGCATGGGTGGCAATCCTGAGATCACAACCTTGGACATGCCAAACTCCCTGAACTCCCGTTGCAGAACCACATTACTCTTAAGAATGCTGAGGAGTCAATCTGAGATATCCCAGACCCTAACACCTGGGAGAGAACAGACCATCTGGAAATACCATTCTCATCCAAAGAACCTTCTTTCCGTTTCCCTAACTAACAAATCACCTATCAACACAGTTCCCCTCTTCTTTCCCTTTTCCTTCTAAGTCACAGAGACAAACTTAGTTCCAGAGGCCCAACCACTGTGACTTTCCTCTGTTGGGTCATCCCTCCAACAGCATCCAAAGTGATATACCTGTTGTTGAGGGGGATGGCCACAGAAGTACTCTACACTGGCTCCTGAACCCCCACCTATGACTGTCACCCAGTTTCTTGTGCACTGCACATTGGGTGTAACTACCTCTCTATACGTCCTCTCTGTCACAACCTCAACCTCTCGAATAATCCATAGTTGATCCAGTTCCAGCTCCAGCTCCAACTCCTTAACGCAGATTGTTAGAAGCTGCAGCCAGATGCAGTTCTCAAAGAGGGATCCCTGCCTTAATACATCCCTCATGAGGAGCATTTCACTATTCTGCCTGGTACCTCTACTGTTCTACCTGAGCAAATGTAAAGAAGGGGGCAAACAAACTCTACCTACAGCTTATCTAACGGAACCTCTCACCCCTGAAGCCTCCAAGAGCTAAAGCCTCAAAATCCCCATTCTGACGACGGCTGCTCCACTTGCCCTGCCTTACTTTCATTTGTTCTTGCTAATCAATCCCAAATGCTGATTGCCACTGCTCAAAACTCCAAAAACAAAAATGCCGCAAGTCACTGCCCTTAATATTCAATCAGTGAACCTGAGTGAATTATGTCCTCTCAAGCTTCAGATCTCTCCAACTGGCCTCTGGTTGATGATTGGACGACTGAGTGAATCTCTTCCCACATTCAGAGCAGCTGAATAGCCTCACACCACTGTGAGCTTCGTAGTGCATCACAAGATTGGAAGACTGAGTGAATCTCTTCCTACATTCACAGCAGCTGAATGGGCTTCTCCAGTGTGAACCCGTCGGTGTCTTTGTAATGTGGATGAGTGAGTGAATTCCTTCCCACAGTCTGAGCAGGTGAACGGTTTCTCCCCAGTGTGAACTCGCTGATGTACTTTTAAGTTAGATGACGATGTGAATTCCTTCCCGCAGTCTGAGCAGGTGAATGGCCTCTCCCCAGTGTGAACTCGCTGATGTTTCAGTAATTGAGATGACTGAGTGAATCCCTTCCCACATTCAGAGCATATGAATGGCCTCTCCCCAGTGTGAACACGCTGATGTACTTTCAAGTCAGATGACCAAGTGAATCGCTTCCCACAGTCCGAGCAGGTGAATGGCTTCTCCCCAGTGTGAACTCGTTGATGTGCATTCAGTTGAGATGACCGATTAAATTCCTTCCCACAGTCTGAGCAGGAGAACGGTTTCTCTCCAGTGTGAATTCGCTGATGTTCCTTCAGTTGAACAGCCTGAATGAAGCCTTTCCCACATTCAGAACATGTGAACGGCCTCTCCCCGGTATGAATTCGGTAATGCTTCACAAGGGTGGATGACTGAGAAAACCCCTTCCCACATTCAGAACAGGTGAACGGTTTCTCCTCAGTGTGAACTAACTGGTGTTTCAGTAACGTGGATGAGTAAGTGAATCCCTTCCCACATTCCCAGCAGGTGAACGGCCTCTCCCCAGTGTGAACTCGCTGATGTGCGTACAGTTGAGATGACCGAGTGAATCCCTTCCCACAGTCAGAGCAGATGAATGGTCTCTCCCCAGTGTGAACTCGCTGATGTACTTTCAAGTCAGGTAACCAAGTGAACTCCTTCCCACAGTCTGAGCAGATGAATGGTTTCTCGCCAGTGTGAACTAACTGGTGTCTCAGTAGGTGAGATGACCGAGTGAATCCCTTCCCACAGTCTGAGCAGATGAATGGCCTCTCCCCAGTGTGAACTCGCCGATGTACTTTCAAGTTCAATGACGATGTGAATTCCGTACCACAGTCTGAGCAGGTGAATGGCATGTTCTCAGTGTGAACTCACTGATGTTTGTGAACCCTTTCCCGCAGTCAGAACAGGTGGAACATCTCACTATGGTGTGAACTTGCTAATGTATCTTCAGGCTGGATGACTGAGTAGTTCCCTCCCACACACAGAACAGGTGAATGGCCTCTCCCCACTGTGACTGTGACTGGTGTGTCTGCGGGTAGGTGGTGAGCGAATCCCTTCCCACACTGAGAGAAGGAGAATGATATCTCACTGCGATCAATTCTCTGGCAATTCAGAAAGTCAGATGTCAGATGTTTTGAATCCGTTGTACAATCAATACAGTTGAAGAACTGATCTCCAGTGAATAAATGCTGGTGTGTTCTCAGTGCCCCGGTTCCAGTGGATTTCACTGAGTTACAACAGAAAACTTCAGACACAAAACACGCTTCCAATTGGGATGAGATAATTCTTCATCGCCAAGGATCGAAAACAGATGTGTTGGTGTTGCAAAGAAAATATCTGGTCACGCCTTAAATATCCAGTCAGAGACAGCAAAACTGACATGTTGTTGTATTTGAGATTCCTGCGCACAAGTGTTCTGCCATTTCAAATCTGTAAAAATATTTGCAAAAGACATCAATGGGTGAAGGACAGTATTTCCCGTGAGATTTTAGTCTGTGCTGAGCTCTGACATCACATTGTTATGAAATTCAACTCAAGCTGGAGGAACTCATCTTCTATCTGGGCATAGATCAGGCATCCTGACTATCAAATTCCCCTATCTGTATCAGAATGGGCCATTTCTGCTCATTAGTCTGTGACTTGGCTCTGTTTGTCTCTTTAGATCTCTCTCCATTGGTATTATGTCAAGTTCTGGTCATATCCCACAGCGTTACAAAGAACCCGTGATGTTACATGGCTAATCCTGGAGACTTTCTAATTACGCTGACCCACCCACCCCAGGTGATTGACAGTAGCCATGCCAATGAGGGACAGGACATTAGTATTTCTCATTACAATGTGGCATATTTGTGACGTTAAATCTACAGGTTACTTGTTACCCAGGACAAAGGTGTTTGAAATCATTATGTACCCAGACAGCATGGAACAAAACATGTTTTCACGGGTAGAAAGGTCCAGAACAAGAGGAAGTCAAACAAAGGTGATCTTCTCAAGAACTAAAGTTGATGTTTTGTTCTTTTTTCCCCCCATACATCACTAATTGACATTCTCACTGACGGGAAAGTACAACTCTTCAGACATTAACTGGGAACTATATTTTTGTTCCAAGTGGCCAATCCTTGGATTTAGAACTCGGCAGTGTTTGGTAGTCCATCCGCTCCCTGAGTGTTGACTGCCTCTTTACCCAGAAGACCCCACGAACAAGAAACTCATCTATCAGTCACAGATCCAGCGATACGCATGCACCACAGAAATGCTGCCAACACCTTCGCTCATCAGTGGAAAGCCCCAAGGGTCCTGGGTATGGATCACGGGGCTGAGAAAGAAGGAAAGGACCGGGACTGTCCCAGGGTGCAGGAGCTCACAGTGATTGTCCCTCAATCGCAGTTCGGATGCCAGTGGCGATGAAACCCCCGCTCCTCGTTGTGGCCAATCCTTCTGAGCCTCTCCTCCTTTGAATGCATGCACAATATCTGGGAACTAGTGCATGCACATTTGGTCGCCTGGTCACATACAGCAATTTCTGAATCGCACAGGCTTTTGGGTAATGTCTCGGGAATCAACAGTTCCCCCGTGTCACATGGTACAAAACCAGTCAATATTTGCCTGTCGAACACTTGGCAGCTACTTTAACGCAGCAAAGTTACCGCAAACTATGTACTCAATATCAACAGATGTTCCATGTGTCAAATGTCAAAGGACAATCCTCTAACTCATGCAGACAGAAAACACAAGATTCTGCAAATGCTGGAAATACCGAGTGTATTCTGATGAGGAATTTCTTTAGCCAGGGTATAGTACATCTGTGGAATTCGCTGCTACAGGCGGCTGTAAGGCACAAGTCACTGGGTGCATTTAAGTTGGAGGTTGCCAGAGCAGAGGGTGAAAATAAATGATGTTAAAAGTCACAAATAGAAGGGCTGTGTGTGGTGGTGGTAATCTTCTGCGGTGTGTCTATTTCAATGCAAGGAGTATTGTGGGGAAGTCTGATGAGCTGAGGGCGTGGATTGACACATGGAATTACGACATTATAGCCATTAGTGAAACTTGGCTGCAGGAGGGGAAGAACTGGCAGCTTAATGTTCCAGGGTTCCGATGTTTCAGACGTGATAGAGGCAGAGGAATAGAGGTGGGGGGGGGGGGGTGGCATTGATAGTCCAGGAAAATGTTACAGCAGTGCTCAGGCAGAACAGATTAGAGGGCTTGTCTACTGAGTCCTTATGGGTGGAGCTGAGAAACAGGAAAGGTATGACCACATTAATGGGGTTGTATCATAGACCACCCAATACTCAGCGAGAATTGGAGGAGCAAATCTGCAGAGAGATAGCAGACAACTGCAGGAAACATAAAGTTGTGATAGTTAGGGATTTTAATTTTCCACATATTGATTGGGATTCCCATACTGTTAAAGGTCTAGACGGGTTAGAGTTTGTAAAATGTGTTCAGGAAAGTTTTCTAGATCAATATATAGAGGTACCAACTTGAGAGGATGCAATATTAGATGTCCTATTAGGAAACCAGTTAGGACAGGTGACAGAAGAGTGTGGAGGGGAACATTTTGGTTCCAGTGATCACAACACCATTAGTTTCAACTTGATCATGGACAAGGATAGATCTGGTCCTTGGGTTGAGGTTCTAAACTGGAAAAAGGCCAAATTTAAAGAAATGAGAAAGGATCTAAAAAGCGTGGATTGGGACAGCTTGTCCTCTGGCAAGAATGTGATTGGTAAGTGGGAGGCCTTCAAAGGGGAAATTTTGAGAGTGCAGAGTTTGTATGTTCCAGTGAGGATTAAAGGCAAAGTGAATAAGAATAAGGAACCTTGGTTCTCAAGGGATATTGCAACTCTGATAAAGAAGAAGAGAGAGATGTGTGACATGTATAGGAAACAGGGAGCAAGACCACGCCTGTCTGCAAATGGAGTAGCAGCAATTTTGTGCTGCGCTTAGTTTTGTTTCTCTCCCCCTAGTTTAAACTTGGAATTTAAAATTTTTATTTGCTGATTCTTGAGGGGGAACAATATGTCTGTGTCTACCAAGAGTGGGAAGAACTTGTCTGAACGTAGTGACAAAGGTAATGGGAAAGGAAAGGTATAAAAGGAAAGATCTGATGAAATGCCACCATGGGCTGAAGATATTGTTCGGACACTGAATTCAATTAACGGCCAACTGGAAAAGAATAGCAATGAAATGAAGTCATTTCTGGGAAAACTTAAAAGACTTGGAAACTCAAGTTATTACACATGAAGAGGAATTGAAGATAACTAAGCAAAAACTGTTTGAAGCTGCAACTCATTTGGAAAGATATCAAAATAAGATTATAGACCTGGAAACTAGGTCTCGCCAAAGGAATATATGAATTGTTGGGCTGCAAGAAGGAGCTGAAGATGGAGATTTAACTGCTGAAGATCTATGGTTCAAGTATGACTGTTTAAATGGTTACGCGGACATTCGACTGAGAAAAGAAGATAAAGGGACTTGTTTCTTTAACCTAATATCTGGTTTGATGTTTTTTTTTGTTTCTTTCTTAATTAACTAATTGGTAAGCTTTTTCATACTTTACTTCCTACTATATTATCACAGCCGCCTACTATAGAAAGAGCACACAGAGCTTTTATTTCGAAATTTAAAGATCCAAATAAACCACAATCTGTTTTGGTTTGTTTTCATCACTTTAAAATTAAAGATTAAATAATGCGACAGGCAAGAAAACAGAGAGTTTTTAGATTTAAGGAATCTGAGCTCCATTTTTTTGAGGATTATGCGAAGGAAGTAATGGAACAAGGATCAAGATTTGCTCTGGTAATGAAATAGGCATATGATAAGAAACTGTTTTTTTCTTTGCGTTACCAGACAAGAATTAAAGTTTTTCCTCTTAACTCTCCTCCTCGTACATTTTTTGATCCAAAAGCCGCACTGGAGTTCGTTCTGTTACGAGAATACACATAAAATTAAGATCTTTGCTGGCCTGGGTTAGCATCAGTGACATCAGCAGTTGGTCTGCCACCTGCCCTCAGGGGAAGGAGAGATAAGGAACAATGGAGCAGCGTCTGGAGATGTGTAATGAAGGGACGTGGGAGAGAGAGAGCTGTCTGGAGCGGCTCTCCCCTTTGAACCCTGAACTGTTTGAAGTGATGGACAGGCGATACCCCAGCGGGGGGATAAAAAGGGACAGGTTCGCTAAGACAGGGACACATGCCACCCGAGGTAACAAGACCCTGGAAGCGGTGCGCCTCTCACGAGTGGGTGAGAAGTATCAGACAACGACCAGGGTGGAAAGGTACGATCAGCGGGAACCCGGTGTGTGTCCGCCCTCGCCTGGGTGTCGGGTTCACTGCAGAGGATTGACCGCATCTGGAGGAGGGGTCACAGTCGGTGACCTCAGGTGACATCACCAAGGACCCGCCCAAAAGCTGCTTGTGAGCAATCTCGGCGGTCTGTGAGTGAAGCCGTGTCTGAATGATCAGTTGTTCCTGTTCTATCTCTCCCTTCCCCCACGTTGTCCATCGCCATGGCAACGATTACTGCGAACTGAACTACTAAACTGGACTGAACTTTGAGTCACTTTTAAATTTGGTCATTTACCCCTAGGAAAGCGTTTAGTTGGAGTAAGAGGAAATATGAAGCTATCAGGCAGGAACTTGGAAGCAAAAATTGGGAACAGACTTTCTCATAGAAATGAACAGGAGAAATGTGGCAGATATGATGTTCTACATAGGTACGTTCCAATGAGGCAGAGAAAGGATGGTAGGGTACAGGAACCATGTGTACAAAGGCTGTTGAAATTTTAGCTAAGAAAAAAAGCTTATGAAAGGTTCAAAAAAACTAGGTAATGATGGAGATCTAGAAGATAAGGCTAGCAGGAAGGAGCTAAAAAATGAAATTAGGAGAACCAGACAGGGCCATGAGAAGGCCTTGGCGAGCAGGATTAAGGAACACCCCAAGGCATTCTACAAGTATGTGAAGAGCAAGAGGATAAGATGTGAAAGAATGGGACCAAGCAAGTGTGACAGTGGAAAAGTCCATATGGAACCGGAGGAGATAGCACAGGTACTTAATGAATACTTTGCTTCAGTATTCACGAAGGAAAACTGGTATATGGAGGAATTTAAGGTGGGGGGGGTTATATGGGAGGCAAGGTTCGAGGGTTGGCACAACATTGTGGGCCAAAGGGCCTGTAATGTGCTGTACTATTCTATGTTCTATATGTAAAAGGATCATGACCATTGTAGGGATGACTTACAGCGATTGAAAAGCTTGAGCATGTAGATATTAAGAGGATGTCCAAGAGCTTTTGGAAAGCATCAAGTTGGATAAGTCTCCGGGACCAGACGAGATGTACCCCAGGCTACTGTGGGAGGCGAGGGAGGAGATTGCTGAGCCTCTGGTGATGATCTTTGTATCATCAATGGGGACGGGAGAGGTTCTGGAGGATTGGAGATGTTGTTCCCTTATTCAAGGACGGGAGTAGAGTTAGCCCAGGAAATTATAAGCCAGTGATTCTTACTTCAGTGGTTGTTAAGTTGATGGAAAATATCCTGAGAGGCAGGATTTATGAAGATTTGGAGAGACATATGATTAGGAATAGTCAGCATGACTTTGTCAAAGGCAGGTCAAGCCTTACGAGCCTGACTGAATTCTTTGAGGATGTGACGAAACACATTGATGAAGGTAGAGCAGTAGATGTAGTGTGTATGGATTTCAGCAAGGCATTTGATAAGGTACCCCATGCAAGGCTTATTGAGAAAGTAAGGAGGCACAGGATCCAAGACCTTGCTTTGTGGATTCAGAATTGGCTTGCCCACAGAAGGCAAAGAGTGGTTGTAGACGGGTCATATTCTGCATGCAAGTCAGAGACCAGTGGTGTGCTTCAGGGATCTGTTCTTGTACCCCTTCTCTTCAAATGACCTGGATGAGGAAGTGGAGGGATGGGTCAGTAAATTTGCTGATGACACAAAGGTTGGAGGTGTTGTGGATAGTGTGGAGGGCTGTCAGAGGTTACAGTGGGACATTGATAGGATGCAAAACTGGGCTGAGAAGTGGTAGATGGAGTTCAACCCAGATAAATGTGAGGTGGTTCATTCTGGTAGGTCAAACGTGATGGCAGAATATAGTATTAATGTTAAGACTCTTGGCAGTGTGGAGGATTAGAGGGATCTTGGGGTCCAAGGCCATAGGATATTCAAAGCTGCTACGCAGGTTGACTCTGTGGTTAAGAAGGCATACGGTGCATCAGCCTTCATCAACCGTAGGATTGAGTTTCAGAGCCAAGAGGTAATGTTACAGCTATATAGGACCCTGGTCAGACGCCACTTGGAATACTGTGCTCAGTTCTGGTTACCTCACTTGAGGAAGGATGTGGAAACCATAGAAAGGGTGCAGAGGAGACTTACAAGGATGTTGCCTGGATTGGGGAGCATGTCTTATGAGAATAAGTTGAGTGAAATCCGCCTTTTCTCCTTGGAGCAGCAGAAAATGGGAGGTGACCTGATAGAGGTGTATAAGATGATGAGAGGCATTGATCATGTGGATAATCAGAGGTTTTTTCCCAGGGCTGAAATGGCTAGCACGAGAGGGCATAGTTTTAAGGCGCTTGGAAGTAGGTACAGAGGAGATGTCAGGGATAAGTTTTTTTATGCAGAGGGTGCTGAGTGCGGGGAATGGGCTGCCGGGGACGGTGGTGGAGGTAGATATGATAGGGTCTTTTAAGAGACTCCCGAACAGATACGTGGAGCTCAGAAAAATAAAGGGCTATGGGTAACACTAGGTAATTTGTAAAGGAAGTACATGTTCAGCACAGCTTTGTGGGCCGAAGGGCCTGTATTGTGCTGTAGGTTTTCTATGTTTGTATGTTACAAAGAGTTTGTGAATGGGAATCCCAAACACAACAGCACATCAGTTTTACTGTTCCTGACCAGGTATTTCTTTTGTGATATCAATATATTCGTTGTTGATTCTTGGACATGAAAGAGTATCTCGTCTCAGTTGGAAACATGCTTTGTGTCTGAAATGAAATTTTCTGTTGTAGCTCAGTGAAATCCACTAGAATTGGAGCATTGTGAACACACCAGCACTTGTTCACTGGAGATCAGTTCTTTAACTGTATTGATTGTGTGAGGGATTCACCACGTCTGACATCTCATTCTCTCAGTGTGGATAGGGATTTTCATATTCAGCCGACCCACAAACACACCAGTAACTTCATCTGCTCTGTGCTTGGGATAGGGTCTACACAGTCATCCAACCTGAAGATACGTCAGAAAATTAATGACAGTGAGAGTCCGTTCACTTGTTCCACGTGTGGGAAGAGATTCAAATCAAGTGAAGTTTATTGTCATTTATCTCTTATTCTGTATATAATGTATGTAATGTATATAGAAATGAGACAATGTTTCTTCGAACCAGGGTGTAAAGCACATAACAGACAATAACTTATGAAGCTGGGGATAAAATCTACGAATAAATAACAAACTAAAGTGCATTCATATTAAATATTGTAAGGTACACTACAGTAACACTTCAAAAGTCTCTGGAGTTAAGAGACTGGGGATTCTCACCTTGACCATTCTTGTTTTCATACATCATAGTCTTCTACCTAACGGTAGAAAGTCAAAGAGGATGCTAGAAGGATGGGTGTGGGTGGGACCCTGAATAATACTAAGGGCCCTGTGTACGGAGCACTCCTGATAAATATCTCCAATGAAAGGTAGGGAGACCCCTATGATCCTCTCAACTGCTCTCACAGTCCTTTGTAGCAACTGCTTCCATACCAGATGGAGATGCAACTTGTCAGGAAGCTCTCAATGGTGCTCCTGTAAAATACAGTTGGGGGGGGTGGGGGGAAGGAACCCTTGCTTCTCAATCTTCTTCAGAAGTGGTGATGCTGCTGTGCCTTCTTGTCTTCTTGTTCAGGGAGGTGATATTAAGGGACCAGGTGAGACCATCCATGATGTGAACTCCCAGGAACTTCATGCACTTAACTCTCTCTGCAGAGGAGCCATGTATTTGCAAAGGGGGGATGGTTTGTCTCACCTGCCTGAAGTCCATGATGACTTCCTTTGTTTTCTACAAGCTCAGACTTGGGTTGTGCTTCACACCAATCCACCAGCCGCTCCACTTCCTCTATATACTCCATCTCGCCATTGTTCTTGATAAGAACACTGTTGTTTATCCGCAAACTTGATGATATGGTTTGAGCTGAATCCTGCAATACAGTCATGTCAGCAGTGTGAACAGCAGTGAGCTGAGCACACAGCCTCAGGGAGCACCAATGCTCAGCATAATGGGATGAGAGATGTTGCTGCCCACACGGACTGACTGTGGCCTTACTGTTAAGAAGTCCAGTATCCAGTTGCAGAGGAAGGCTTTGAGACCCAGTGAGGACAGTTTACCCACTAGTTTCTTGGGTATGACTGTGTTGAATGCCGATCTGAAGTCTATAAACTGCAGCCTGGCATATGAGACCCCATTTTCCTGGTATGTCAGGACAAAGTGGAGGGCAGAGACTACTGCATCATCAGTGGATCGATTTGAGCAATAAGCAAACTGGAAAGGGTCCAGTGTAGCTGGGAGAAAGGCTTCATGTGTTCCATGCCCATCTGCCCACCAGGTGATAGTCATTTATTCACTCACTCAGACCATCTGCAGAATCCTCAATGAGTCAGTCAGTTCACTGGGGAGAGACATTCGCTTGCTCAGACTGTGGGAAGAGGTTCACTTGGTCATCCAGTTTACAGAGATGCCAGAAAGTTCACACTGGAGAGAGGCCGTTCACCTATTCCGAGTGTGGGAAAGGATCCATTGTGGGGTGAAGATGTTGCATTGGTCAATACCATACAACAGGTTTTTAAGCAGGTTCACTGACACCCCATCCTCATGTCCATTCTGCGGGCGAGAGGAGTCAGTGTATGAGACATACATGGAATGTAAGAGGTTAGTGTTTCTCAGGGGGCTGCTGCTGAGGTTCTGGTTGCACTTTAGTCCCGTGCTCCTGATATACAGGCACCCAGTTCGGAAGAGGGCGGGACATGAGGAGGATCTCCTGGTGGACTTGCTCCTGGGACTAACCAAGATGGCCTTTCTCAGGTCTAGGCAGTGGAAAGTGGAGTGAACTGACTGGTGTACCAATACTGGTAATAAAATTGAACAAATCCCTTCTCACAAACAAAACAGGTCTCCATTTTCAATCTCTCACTACTACGGGAGGAAGTTCCCACTTGCTTCAAAAAGGCAACAATTATACAAGAATAATGTGAGCTGCCTTAATGACTATTACCCAGTAGCACTCACATCTACAGTGATGAAATGCTTTGAGAGGCTGGTCATGGCTAGACCGAACTCCTACCTCAGCAAGGACCTGGACCCACTGCAATTCGCCGATTGCCACAATAAGTCAACAGACTTAGACCACCTGGACAATACAAACACCTACGTCAGGATGCTGTTAATTGACTATAGCTCAGTATTTAATACCATCATTCCCACAACCCTGATTGACAAGTTACAGAACCTGGGCCTCTGTACCTCCCTCTGCAATTGGATCCTCAACCTCCTAACTGGAAGACCACAATCTGTGCAGATTGGTGATAATAACTCCTCCTCGCTGACGATCGACACTGGTGCATCTCGGGGGTGTGTGCTTAGCCCACTACTCTACTCTCTCTGTACCCATGACTGTGTGTCTAGGCATATCTCAAATACCATCTATAAATTTATTGACGATACAACCATTGTTGGTAGAATCTCAGGTGGTGAAAAGAGGGCGGACAGGGGTGAGATATGCCAACTAGTGGAGATATGCCAACTAGTGCCACAGCAACAACCTGGCACTCAATGTCAGTAAGACAAAAGAACTGATTGTGGACTTCAGGAAGGGGTAAGATGAAGGAACACATACCAATCCTCATAGAGGGATCAGGAGTGGAGAGAGTGAGCAGTTTCAAGTTCCTGGGTGTCAAGATCTCTGAGGACCTAACCTGGTCCCAACATATCAATGCAGCTATAAAGAAGGCAAGACAGTGACTATACTTCATTAGGAGTTTGAAGAGATTTAGCATGTCAACAAAAACACTCAAAACCTTCAATGACTGTATTGTGAAGAGCATTCTGACGGGCTGCATCACTGTCTGGTATGGAGGGGCTACTGCACAGGACTGAAAGAAGCTGCAGAGGGTTGTAAATTTAGTCGGCTCCATCTTGGGTACTAGCCTACAAAGTACCCAGGACATCTTCAAGGAGCGGTGTCTCAGAAAGGCAGTGTCCATTATTAAGGGCCTCCAGCACCCAGGGCATGCCCTTTTCTCACTGTTACCATCAGGAAGGAGATAGGAATAGCTTCTTCCCCTCTGCCATCTGATTCCTAAATGGACATTGAACCTGTGAACACTACCTCACTTATTTTTAAATATATTATTTCTATTTTTACATGGCTTTTATCAATTCAATATATATACTGTAATTGTTTTACTTATTTATTCTTATGTATTGCATTGAACTACTGCTGCTAAGTTAACAAATTTCACAACACACACTGGTGATAATAAACCTGATTCTGATTCCAATGTGAACTTGCAGGTGTCGCTGTATGCTGGATGACCAGGTGAATCCCTTCCAACAGTTGGAGCAGGTGTATGGTCTCTACCCAGTGTGAACTCACTTGTGAGTCAGCAGATCAGATCAAACCTTCAGTCTGGTAGAGACTGGGGATGAGACCAGTTCAGCAAAGGCTGGGGATAAGACTTTCAGTCCAGGAGAGACGGGGATGAGACCACCAATGGGGCAGTGTTTTGGCCTCTTCCCACTTTCACAAAAGAGGAAGGGGGTGGAAATAGCCCATCCACAGCCTATGGGAGATGTTTCCCACAGTGGAGCGGGGTGGTCCCAGCACATCCAGAGCTGATGGGGGAGGTTTCTCACCGTGGAGGCTAGTGATTCCAGCACACCCATAGCCATTGGGGGAGGCTTCTCACAGGGGAGGGTGGGGGTCCCAGTCCATCCACAGCTAACAGAGGTTTCTCAACAGTGGATGGGGGTGATTTCATTACACACTCTTAATTAGTCAAAGCTTGCAATTTATTGTAAAACACACAAAAAGCTGGAGGAACTCAGCAGGGCGGGCAGCATCTATGAGAAAGAGAAAACAGTTGATATTTCATGTTGAGATCTTTCTTCAGCACGAACAACAATGTAACTATTTTGATCCCCTGGCCAACAACTTAAACATGTTTGATGAACAGCAGCAATAATTACAATGTTCAAAACAGTCACTTTGACCTTAACTCTGGATTCAGTAACTGTGAAGGTTAAATATCCAGCCGGCATCTTAATTAATCTTTTTTCTCTGCGTGAACTCGTCGGTGCGCAAGTAGGTTAGATGACCGAGTGAATTTCCTCCCACAGTCTGAGCAGGTGAATGGCCTCTCTCCAGTGTGGACTCTGTGGTGTACCAGTAAGTCAGATGACTGAGTGAATCCCTTCCCACATACTGAACAGGTGAACAACCTCTCTCCAGTGTGAACTTTCTGATGCACCTTCAGATTAGATGACCGAATAAACCCCTTCCCACAGACTGAGCAGGTGAACGGCTTCTCCCCAGTGTGAATTCGCTGATGGACTTTCATTTCAGATGACCGAGTGAATCCCTTCCCACAGTTTGAGCAGATGAACGGCCTCTCCCCAGTGTGAACTGATTGGTGTGCCACTAGGTCAGATGACCGAGTGAATCCCTTTCCACAGTCTGAGCAGGTGAATGGCTTTGCCCCTGTGTGAACTGACTTGTGTGTCAGTAAATCAGATGACCGAGTGAACCCCTTCCCACAATCAGAGCAAGTGAACGGCATTTCCCCAGTGTGAACTCGCTGGTGTCTCAGTAGGTTGGATGACCGAGTAAACCTTTTCCCACAGTCTGAGCAGGTGAACGGCCTCTCCCCAGTGTGAACTCGCAGATGTACCTTGAGTTTAGATGAGTGAGTAAACCCCTTCCCACAGTCTAAGCAGGTGAATCGCCTCTCTCCAGTGTGAACTGCCTGGTGTGCCAGCAGTTTAGATGACTGAGTGAATCCCTTCCCACAATGAGAGCACGTGAATGGGCATTCCCCATTGTGAACTGACTGGTGTTTCAGCAGGTTAGATGACCGAGTGAACCCCTTCCCACAATCAGAGCAGGTGAACGGCATCATGCCAGCATGAACTCGTTGGTGCCTCCGTAGGTTGGATGACCGAGTGAATCCCTTCCCACAGCCTGCACAGGTGAAAGGCCTCTCCCCAGTGTGGACTCGGTGATGTACCAATAGGTCAGATGATTGAGTGAATCCCTTCCCACATTCAGAACAGATGAACGGCCTCTCTCCAGTGTGAACTCGCTGATGTACTTTCAGATTAGATGACCGAATAAACCCCTTCCCACAGACTGAGCAGGTGAACGGCCTCTCCCCAGTGTGAATTCGCTGATGGGCCTTCATTTTAGCTGACCAAGTAAATCCCTTCCCACAGTCTGAGCAGGCGAACAGCCTCTCCCCAGTGTGAACTGATTGGTATGTCTGCAGCTGGGATGAGTGAGTGTATCCCTTCCCACAGTTCTCTATTAATTCTCTGTCTATTCATCAAGTCAGATTTCAGACGTAGTGAATCCCTTGCGTAATCAATGCAGCTGAAGAACTGATCTCCAGTGAACAAATGCTCGTGTTCTCAGCACCCCAATTCCAGTGGGGTTTCACTAAATGACAGCAGAAAACTTCATTTCAGACACAAAGCACGTTTCCAGCTGGGATGAGATACTTCCTCATCTCCAAGGATCAACAACTGACATACTGGTGTCACAAAGGAAATATCTGGTCACTTCTTAAATATCCAGACAGAGATGCCAAACCTGACGTGTTGTTGTGTTTGAAATTCCTGGACAAATTATTTTGCTGTTTCTTATCTGTAGGAAGATTTACAGAAGACATCAATGGATGAAGGACTGAATTTCGGGAAGGGCCTGGTTATGGACTTTGGTAGAATAAAAGCGCAGATGATTTTCCAACTGGAGAGAAGTTTCAAAAATTTCAGAGAGACTTCTGAGTCCTCATGCAGGGTTTCCTAAAGGTTGATTTGCAGCTTAAGTCGCTGATGAGGAAGGCCAATGCAATGTTAGCATTCATTTTGAGAGGACGAGAACATAAAGCAAGGATGCATTGCTGAGGCTTTACAAAGAACTGGCAAGGCCTCACTTGGAGTACTGGGAGCAGTTTTTGGCCCCATATCTAAGAAAGGATGTGCTGACATTGGAGAGGGCTCAAAGGAGGTTCACAAAAATGATTCTGGGAATGGAAGTCTTGTCATATGGGGAGCGTTTAATGGCTCAGGGCCTCCACTCACTGGAGTTCAGAAGAATGAGTGGCACCTTACTGTAAAATCTATCAAATCTTGAATGGTCTCGATAGAACTGATGTGGTAAAAAAGCTTCCTGTGGTGGGGGAGTCTAAGACCACAGGAGAGTGCGATTTTTTTCTTCACACAAATATATGAAGAGCAAGAGGATAAGATGTGAGAGAATAGGGCCAATCAAGTGTGACAGTGGAAAAGTGTGTCTGCAACTGGAAGAGATAGCAGAGGTACTTAATGAGTACTTTGCTTCAGTATTCACTACAGAAAAGGATCTTGGCAATTGTAGGGATGACTTGCAGCGGACTGAAAAGCTTGAGCATATAGATATTAAGGAAGAGGATGTGCTGGTGCTTTTGGAAAGCATCAAGTTGGATAAGTCACCAGGACCAGACGGGATGTACCCCAGGCTACTATGGGAAGTGAGGGAGGAGATTGCTGAGCCTCTGGCAATGATCTTTGCATCACCAATGGGGACAGGAGAGGTTCCAATGTATTGGAGGGTTGTGGATGCTGTTCCCTTATTCAAGAAAGGGAGTAGGGATAGCCCAGGAAATTATAGTGTATGGATAGATATATTGGAATAGGAATGGGAAGTGGAATTAAAATGGGTGGCCACTGGGCGGACAAGCTGCCGGGTAGGTTCTCGACAAAGTGGTCTCCAAATCTACGTCGGGTCTCACCGATATACAGAAGACCACACCAGGAGCACCGGATACAGTCTATGATCCCAACAGACTCACAGGTTAAGTGTCGCCTCACCTGGAAGGACTGTTTGAATGGTGGTGAGGGAGGAGGCGTAGCACCTGTTCCGCTTGCAAGGACAAGTGCCAGGAGGGACGAATGGACAAGGCTGGAGATAGCGAAGTTATGCACGACGCGGAGGCCGATGGAGTGAAGGAGAAACCTCTCCTTCGGGCAGTGATGCGCATGCGCCGCTGAAATGGCGCCAGCACCTTCGCTCATCAGTAGAAAGCGCCCCGAGGCCTGAGAGAGAAGGAAACGACAGGCACCACCATCGCGAGGTACAGGACCACAGTGTGGCTGAAGATCACAGAAATTGCCTTTCTGTCACTGTTCGAACGCCAGTGTGACTGACCCTCTGCGCGGAGAACTGATCCTACCTGCGACCGATTCTTCCGTGCCGCTCCTGGACTGAGCGCATGCGTGCTATCCAGTGCCTGTCTGTGGCACTACGCATGCGTGATAGCAAGCAACTGGCTGCGCATGCGTGATATCCAGGAACGGGCTCTAATCCTTATTCATGCGTATCTGTTCGCCTGGTTACTGATTGCGAACACTGAAGCGCGGAGACTTCTGGGTAATATAGCAGGAATCGCAGGTCCTGTGTCATATGGTACAAAAGCAGTCAATATTTGCCTGTAGGACACATGGCAGCTACTTTAACGCAGCAAAGATACCGCAAACTTTTACATATTACTATTTAACTATTTATGGTTCTATTACTATTTATTATTTATGGAGCAACTGTAACAAAAATCAATTTCCCCCAGGATTAATAAAGTATGACTATGAAAAACTATGTACTCAATATCAACAGATGTCAAATATCAAGATACTCTCCTATACAAATGCAGATAGAAAACACATGAGATTCCGCAGATGCTGGAAATACAGAGCAAAACACACAAAGTGCTGGGGGAACTTAGCAGATCAGGCAACATCTAGGCAGAGGAAGGGTCTCAGCTCCAAAGGTCAACTGTTTATTCCAGACATCCCACCTCTCCCGGAAGATCCGGGAGTCTCCCGCATATCGATAGTGGCTCCCTGACGCCCAGAAATTATATACAATATCCTGGAAATAGATTTTTTTTTGAGAGGGAGAGGGAGAGCGAGCATCCTGATTGGTTTCTCTTCATGCTAAGAGTGGTCCCCAAACACCGGGCCGTGAGGAAACAATATGATTTGGTGATATGAAACGATATGAGTCATTTGCACCTTTCCTCATTCCCTGTCACGCACTGTTAAACTTGAACGCTCGCGAGGTCAATACCCATGCGTCATCCATGTCAGCGCAGGAAAAAGATCAACTCCTCGAACTTGTAACTGACAGCGGGCTGAAAAGTATGCTTGACATAACATCTCTGCCAGCATTCTGGATCAAAGTCAAGGTGAAATATCCTGGGATAGCCACGGAAGCACTGAAAACGTTGCTTCCATTTCCAACATCATATCTCTGCAAAGCAGAGTTTTCTGCAATGAATGCAATGAAAACTAAATTGCGGAATAGACTGGAACCCCCTTTGAGTATCACTGTCTCCAATCACCCCTCGATGGGACGGTCTTGTTGCAGGAAAACAAGCCCAGGGCTCCCACTGATTCAGCGATATTGGTGTGTTGCAATGGTCTTATATGTTCATATGGGGAAAATATGTTCTGTGTGTTTAATATCCAAACGTTACTTAAAATGTTATGATGCTATTGACTTATCACCTATATTCTGGTGGTGATTAACACGTGCCCCCCCCCCGCCCCCGTCAGCCGGTCCACAAGAATATTATCAATATTAAACCGGTCTGTGGTGCAAAAAATGTTGGGGACCCCTGCGAAGTAGACCTATCAGTTTTCTCTGTGGGTGGGCTTTACAGTCAGCCTCAAAAATAATGACACTGTTGCTCGCTGCACTGTTTGCAACAGTGACTTTTCTATTGCCCATGGTGGGTTAAAATGTAAAAGACATGTTGAGGTGAGTTTAACAGGTGTCATTACAGCATAGCTAACGTTATTTAAACTAGCTGGCTAGCTGTTAAGGAGCTACGCTATTGATGTCCTTCGTGATGAGGCCAAACTCCCTGTAGACTTGCTTAAAGTTGTAATAGAATAAACATGATAATGTAATATAATATAAGTACATATTTTAATGTCACATTTGCTGCATATACCCAACTTGGTTTACAGATTAGACAAAATCACTAAACAAAGTATTACATACACCCTTGGAGGTTGACAGGCGGGGGGGGTGGGCAATATGGTGTTGCGGGGGGGGGGTGCTACCTGAAATGGTGGTGATACCTCCCTGAAATGAGTTTTTGCAGGGTGGGATGTCTGTTATTCCTCTCCATTGATGCTGCCTGACCTGCTGAGTTCATCCAGCATTTTGCAGAAATAAGCAACATTTTTTAGTCACTCCATTTCCATATCTTGCTGATATTTCATTTCTATTGTATCACTAAAGAGCGTTTGACTGCATTGGGCTTGTATTCACTAGGATTCAGAAGAATGTGAGGTGACCTTATTGAATGGTTAAAGGCCCTAATAGAGTGGATGTGGAGAGGATGCTTCCCATGGCGTGAGTCTAAGACCAGAATTCAGCATCTTGATAGTATATCTGTATATACTATAGTATATCAGATACTTGACAGGGTATCTGTTCAGCATCTTGACAGGGTATCTCTCTCCAGGGGTCTATTGCTGCTAAATAAGGGACCGCTCATTTCAAATGGAGACGTGTGGAAGTTTCTGGAATTCTCTGTTTGTGTACAATTTCTGGGATTCTCTGCCCCCAAGGATAGGACGGCCAGGTGGCTGGGTATATTTGAGGTGGAGATGGATAATTATGTAAGGAAGCAAGGAACTGAGGGTTAGGGGAATGAGCACAGGAGCTTGGAACTAGGTAGATCAGTCACAATCATGTAGCATAACCATAAGACCATAAGACAAAAGGGGAGATATCCTCCTAATCTCTGTTCGAAATGGGCTACCCTCTATTCTGAGGCTATGCCCTCTGGTCCTGAACGCCACTATAGGAAAAATCCTCTCTGCATCCACTCTATCCAGGCATTTCAGTATTTGAAATTCCCCCTGACCACCACCCCACCACATTCCTCGAAGCACCAACATGCACCAGAGCCATCACACACTCCTAATATGTTAACCCTGAATCATTCTTGTGAACATCCTTTGGAATCTCTCCAATGCCAGCACCTCCTTTCTTAAATAAGGGCCCAAAACTACTCATAATACTCCACGTGCGTTCTGAGCAATGCCTTATAAAGCCTCAGAATTACAGTTACTTCTAGTTCTCTCTAAATGAATGCTAAGATCACAGTTACGTAACTGTAGAGGAGGAAGGCCAGAGAGGGGAATAAAAAAAGTGGGAGCAGTATTTTTTTTAACTGGGAGGAAAAATCAATTTTCCTGCCATCAATTTGGAGACTACCCAGATGGAATATAAGATGTTGTTCCTCCACCCTGAAGCTGCCAAGATGAACAGCTCCAGCCATTGCTGTTCTACCATCATCCTTACAAGTGTCGCCTTACAATAAAATTTTGTGAGTTCCTCTTTCATGCCCCTGTACTTCCTTTCACTACACTAATATTGATGCATCAGACTGTAGCTTCCCCCTCTCAAACTGCAGGTGATTTCTGCCCTATTCTGATCAATGTCTCCTGAGGGTTCTTTTACCTTAAACTCCCTGATCAAATTTGATTCTTTACACAACACCCCGCCCAGAAATAACTTTTCCCTGGCGGGCACAACCACAAGCAGGTGATAGGTGAAGCCAGGTGAGGATGAAGGTGAGTGCGTAGGGGAGGGTGATGAAGTTAGAAGCTGGGAGGTGATAGGTGAAAGAGGCAAAGGGCTGAAAAGAAAGAATCAGACAGGATAGGAGAGAGGCCCATGGAAGAAAGGGAAGGAAAAGAGGCACCAGATAGGCAGTGGAGGAGAGGAGCAGGGATGAAAGGGGAGACAGAATGGGGACGGGGGTAGATGAAAAGAGAAGGTTGTTGAAGTTAAAGGAAATCACTGTTCGTACTATACAAGTTGGAGGCTACCCGGATGGAATTTGAGGGTTTGCTCCTCCAACCTAATAGTGACCACACCATGTTAGTAGAACAATCAACCGACATGTTGGAATGGGAATGAGGAGTGGATTTAAAATGGTTGTCCACCGGGAAATTCTGATTTTTGCAGAATGTGCTTGACAAACAGGCCTCCCAATCTACATCAGCTCTCACTGGTGTAGAGGAGGCCGCACTGGGAGCATCAGTTACAGTAGATAAACATGACTGACTCGTAGGTGTAGTTGTGGATGTGTTGGGTGTGGAGGCTCATGGGCTGAGGACGAGGGACTCTATCAATGACTGGACAATGGCGTGAAGGCAGATTTTAAAGAAATAAAGCAACTGGGAGTGAGATCAGCATCAATGATGAAGGGAGGGAAATCCATTCTTTGAATAGGGACATATCTGATGTCCTGGAAAGGAAAACCTCATCCTGTGATGGATGTGGCAGAGACAAAGGAACTGAGAAAAGGGAAAAGCTTTTTTTACAGGAGACAAGGGGGGTTTAGTCAAGATAACCATGCAAATTGGTATGTTTATTTAAAAAAATGTCAGCTAGTGTGAATATGTTTTGTGAGTCCTGCCACCTGCCACGGTCGGCATCTTTCTTGGGTCAGCTGTTGCCTGAATACACCATAGTGGATGGAGGAGGGTTTTACAGGGATGGCGAGTGATGTAGGGGTCAGATGGATTCACAGAATGGTGATTAGTGTAGGATTAGAAACATTTTCACAGATGGTGAGGAATGCAAGGATCTGAGGTGTTAACAGAAATGAGGAGTGGTGTAGGGGTCGGAAGGATTTTCACAGAGGGCAAGGTGTGTAGGAATGTTTTTCCACCACTGGGGAAATGTACTTCACTTGTCATACCAAAATGGCATTTTTGTCTGTAACAAGCTGGAACCTATATTGTATCAGAGTGCTTTGCTAATAATGTTCGTGCAACATGATGCTGATAGTACCTGAGCACTTGACTGCAGACCCGCAGCTGTGTTATTGGAAGAATGCCAAATACACTGATTCAGCAGACAAACAGAATGCACCCTGTCCTTGAACTTGTGTCCAAAGGACTGACTGTATTGTCTGTGCATTTTTCCAAAGCTATTACCAGTCCTTGTGTGGTGCTAGTCTTCCCCTGCTGCAAGTAAAATAAACGCTCTTATGATTGATCGATTCTGAGTTAATTGTTGTTTGTTGTAAGACATAGTGAAAAGGTGCTCGACACCACCTCCTACCTGGGCACCCGCACCTCTTCACCATCTCACCTCTCTATCGTGAGTCATAGGAGCAGAAATATCCATTCAGTCCATTGAGTCTTCTCCACCATTCAATCATGGCTAATGGAATTTCCCTCTAAACCTCATTCTGATGCCCTCTACCTGTCACTATTGACACTCTAATTAATCAATCACCCACCATTTCCTCCAGCCTTCAGGGGCCAGGAATACCATCATACACAGGACAGAAGGAACCTTTGTTGCTGTTTCATTAACAATTTTGCTTTGACTAGTCAGGGTTGATTTCAATTCGTGCCTCATCGTAATAGTAATGTAGGTCGCATCCGGAATTTTTCCGGGTAGCGGACAACTTCCGCCCACGTCATTCTGACGTAGTTGGGATTCGTATACGAGGCAAGTTACAGCAGTGGCTTGCCATTGTCTTCTGCCAGGTGAGTTTTTTTTTCAAAGAGATCACCAGCTCTTAACCCCGCATGGATGAAAAGCGTGCAGGGGAGCCAGCTGGATTCGAACTTCAGAACCTCCGCCCCGCAGTCCAGCGCTGATGCCACTACGCCACCAGCCAGCGTACTTGGAGGTAAATGATAAAACAAGCTGTAGTCAGAATGGTTTGCTAAAGGAAAGATCTTGCCTGACAAATCTGATGGAATATCACGCACGGGGGAGTCTAAGACCAATAGACACTGCTTCAGAATAGAGGGGTGTCCTTTCAGAAGAGGAGTAATTTCTTTCGCCAGAGTGTTGAATCTATAGAACTTGTTGCCACAGGCGACTGTGGAGGCCAAGCTGTTGGGTATACTTAAGACAAAGGTTAATAAATTCTCAATTAGTCAGGGCATGAAAGGATATGGGGAGACAACAGGAGATTGGGGCTGAGAGGGAAAATGGATTATCCATGGTGAAATGGCAGAGCAGACTCAATGGGTAAAATAGCCCACTTCTGCTCCAATGTCCGATGGTCTTATTTTACTGTAGCTGAACTTCATAGATCACCTTTTGCCTCATTATTCCTTCCTTTCGTTGGTGTCTGTTGGCTTGTAAAGCTTCAGATTCCCACAATTTTTTTTGCCATATTGAATGTCCTCCCTTTTGTTTTCATGCTTTCTTTGAATTCCCTTGTCAGCCATGATTGTCTCATCTTCCCTTTAGAATTCTTCTTCATCTTTGGGATGGATCTATCCTGTGCCTTTTGCATTGGCCACAGAAACCCCAGCCATTGCTGCCGTGCTGTCATCCTGCTAGTGTGCCATTCCAATCAACTTTGGCCAGCTCCTCTCTCCTGCCTCTGTCATTCCCTTTTCTCCACTATAATTCTCCATTTACTCATAAATTAAAGAGGGTGCAGAAGTAGTTCAACAGGATGTTTTCTGGATTGGAGGCACGAGCAACTGTGTAAGGAGAGCTCAGACAAACTTGGGCTGTTTTCTCTGGAGTGGAGGAGGCTCGGGGTGACCTGAAATAGCCTGATCAGATTATAGGAGGTATAGATAGAGTAGAGAGCTGCCATTTTTAACCTTCTGGGTCAAAATGTCTAATACCAGAGAAATGAGGAGGAATTTCTTTAGCCAGCAGGTGGTAATTCCATGGAAATCATTGCCATGGGTGGCTCAGAGGCCAAGTCATCGGGTTTATTTAAAACAGAGGTTGACTGGTGCTTGATCAGTAAAGGCATCAAAGGTCATGGGGAGAAAGCAGGAAAATGAGGTTGAGAAAGAAAATCAAAGACACAGGGACAGGTACAGAAAGAGGAAACTTTAGAGTGAGACGTGTCAAGCACAGACAGATGGGACAGACTCAGATAGGGGTTCTTGTCTGGCACAGAGCAGTGGGGCTGAACACCGGTTCACTTTCCACTCTCGGATCTTCACTGAGACCATTTCTCATCAGTACATGTTTTACAGACAATACATTGCAATGTTCAAGTTCAATGTAAATTTATTATCAAAGTCTGTTAACCATATAGTGTTGAATGATTCATTTTCTTGTAGGCACGCCAACTCCATCCTCCTTATTTCCCCTTCTGCTTCTCACTCACCTCCTACTCACTCCCCCTCCCTCCTCCTCTTTCACCCTCCATAGCTGTGTGTGTGTGTGTGTGTGTGTGTGTGTGTGTGTGTGTGTGTGTGTGTGAGAGAGAGAGAGAGAGAGAGACCAGCCTGCCCCGACCATCCACCATCACTGATGCCCCCACACCCCCAATGCACTCACGCTGTAATCTTTGTGGGCTCAAATAATCCAAAAATCTTATGCCATCCCTTGTACACCAACTCCTCAGCTACGTGTTGAGCAGTTTATTCTTCCTACCCCTGGCACGTGGCACAGATGGCAGTCCTGAGATCACAGCTCTGGATGAGCTGCCCCTTGACTCAGCAACTCACTCCCTGAACTCCCTTTGCAGAACCTCGTTACTCCACCAGCCCATATCATTGGTACCCACATGGACCACAACCTTCACTGTTCACCCTCCTTAGGAATGCTGAGTACTCAACCCAAGATGTCCCAGACCCTAGCACGCAGGAGGCAACATACCATCCTGGAATCTCATTCTCACCCACAGAACCTCTTTTCTGTTCCCCTAATGAATGAATCACCTATGACCAGAGCTCACCTCTTATCCCCACTTCCCTTCCGAGTCACAGAGCCAGAGTCACCAGAGATCTGACCACTGTGACTTTCCTCTTCTATGTCATCCCCCCAACGGTGTCCAAAGTGATATACCTGTTGTTGAGGGGGATGACCACAGGGGTACTCTACACTGGCTCCCTAACCCCTTTCCCCTTCCACACTGTCACCTAGTTTCCTGTGTCCTGTACCTTGGGTGTAGCTAAATGTCCTATCTCTCTAAATGTCTTATCTATCACCCCTCTGCCTCCTAAATGATCCGGAGTTCATCAAGTTCCAGCTTCAACTCCTTAATGTGGATTGTTTGGAGCTGAAGCTGGATGAACTTCTCACAGGAAGGTCCTCTGCCTTCCCACAACCCGCAAAAGGAGCCTTCCACTTCCCTGCCTGGGATCTCGACTGTTCTAACTGAGCAAATGTAAAGAAGGGGGCAAAAAAAATTCTACCTCCAGCATAATTTTGCCTTCTCTAATTGAAGGCTCTCTTCTCTGAAACCTCAAAGAGGTAAAGCCTCAAAGTCTCCCCTTCAACTCTGTCCACTCCAACAATGACCGCTCCACTTGCTCCTGCTTAACTTTATTATCTCCTTGTGTCACGGTCCCGACCGTTAATTCCCTATATTCTCCTAATTCCCTTTTCCCAGTGTTCTCTTGGGTTCCTTGATTGCGGCACCTGATTCTCATCTAAACCTGCAGCGTAAAACCCCGGCTTTGCATCCACTCATTGCCAGATCATTGTTTCAGCCAGTGTGGTAATTCACGTTCCCTGCCACTTAAGATTGTGTATCCTAAGTTTTACTTCAGTACCGAGGTTTGCCTGTGTAACTCTGTCACTCCGTGTCAAGATAAGTATTGCCTGCCGCCTGCCTTTCCGTTCATTCTCCTGTTTGCCGTTCAGCTCCAGCCACACTCACACCCTCGTCTGCATCCCAACTCTATCTCCGTGCCAGTGTCCTACGTTTCTTCGCAGCAGAATGATCTGGCCACCATGTACCCAGTGGACACAAACACCCTTCAACAAGCCCTCGCCAGCCAGGGTACCCTACTGGGACAGCACGACCAACTCCTCCGGGAGGTCACGAAGAACCTCCGTTCCCTGTCTGCTCATGTCACGCAGATCGGTAACCAGGTGGACTATGTCTCCACTCATATTACTCAACCCACACCTGGAACCCAGCCTAGCCAACTCAGAGAGCCTCACGTACCAGAGCCGGAGCACTACGCTGGAGACTTGGGGAAGTGTCGGGGTTTCCTCCTTCAGTGCTCCCTGGTGTTCGAACAACAGCCGTCGACCTACTCCACAGATAAGTCTAAAGTGCTTATGTCGTTGGGTTGTTAAGGGGAAACGCATTAGCATGGGCCACAGCAGTTTGGGACAACCAACCTGATATCTGCTCCTCTTTCGCCAGTTTCACTGCGGAGATGAGAAAGATCTTTGATCACCCAGTCCATGGTAAAGACGCCGCCAAGCGCCTACTCACTCTCAACCAGGGCTTCCGCAGTGTTGCTGAATATTCAGTGGAGTTCCGGACATTAGCAGCCGACTCGGGGTGGAACGATGAGACGCTCCAGGGGGTATTTCGGGGTGGACTTAGCGACCTGCTGCAGGACGAGTTGGCGGTGAGAGACAATTCCGACAGCCTGGTCTCCCTGATCTCCCTGGCCAAGCCACCAGGTTCAACAATCAACAGGAATTCTGCAGATGCTGGAAATTCAAGCAACATACATCAAAGTTGCTGGTGAACGCAGCAGGCCAAGCAGCATCTATAGGAAGAGGCGCAGTCGACGTTTCAGGCCGAGACCCTTAGTCCTGACGAAGGGTCTCGGCCTGAAACGTCGACTGCGCCTCTTCCTATAGATGCTGCTTGGCCTGCTGCGTTCACCAGCAACTTTGATGTATGTAGGTTCAACAATCGCCTCTGGGAGCACCGTAGAGAGAGAGAACTGGTCGTCTACCACCTTTGGCCACTTCTCGGCTCTCTTTACCGCCTCTCGCCAGAACAAGCCTCCCTCCCCCTCCTGCACCCCGAGTGGCTCCCAGCCCTGCCGATTCGACCGCCCCGGGAGAGGAACCAATGCAGCTGGGGTGGGCCCGCCTTTCTCCCGCTGAACGTTTCCGGAGAATGAGAGTGGGCAAGTGTCTATATTGCGGTCAGTCCGGCCACTTCCTTGCCACTTGTCCCCTTCGGCCAAAAAGGAGGGGGGGTGCTCACCAGTAGCAGTGGAGACCCTGGTGAGCCAGTCCCTTTCATCCCCCGACCCCGGATGCAGCCTCAAGCCACTCTGTGTTTTAATCAACAGTCCCTGCCTCTGCTAGCGCTAGTGGACTCCGGCGCAGAGAGAAACTTCCTGGACGAAAGCCTAGCCTTCCAAGCCGGTATTTCTCGTGAGCCATTGTGTACCCCCCTGGACGTCAATGTGCAAGACGGTGGACTCCTGGCCCAAGTCACGCGCTGCACGGAACCCCTGCTTCTCCTTCTCTCTGGAAACCATCGGGAACAGATACGGTTCAATCTAATCCCTTCTCCTCAGGCCCCTTTAGTTCTCGGTCACCCGTGGCTAAGCCGCCATAACCCCCACATCGACTGGTCCACCGAGAAGACAGTCAGCTGGAGCTCGTTCTGCCATTCCTCTTGCCTGCAATCATCCCTTCCCCCGGAGCCTCATTACCCACCAGTCAGCGGTATAGCCTGTCCCGTCCAGAAAGCACAAGGTGGTGGGAAAGGATCTGAAGGGGGTAATTTGGAAACAACCAGTCATGTTCTAAGGATAAAGTTCCAGATCTGCGTTGTAATGAGAAATTAGAAGTAAAAGAGATCAAGTTGTCAGCTGTTTTATCCAAGCCTAAGACAGATCATGAAGAGAACAAAGCAGAGACGAGTAATAAGCTGAAAGATGTGGCAGAGTATGTGGAGGAGGTGGAAATGACCAAAAGTAATGAAATGTAAAAGAGTCATAAAGTGGAGTATGATCAGTCCTGATCCAAAACTGCATACAGATATTAAAAATGAAGAAATTGTAGAAGGGAAAAAGTATATTGTACATTTCAAGTTAAAAGAATGGCGTTTAGAAGAAAATGAAACAAATAGCACAGAAGAAAAATCTGAAAATACATTCTCTAAGTCAAGTGAAAAATTTGAAAATGATCAGGCTAATAATGAAGGAACTGATATAGAAAATTCCCAGTTGCATTTAAAAGACAGCAGACTGGATACTAAGGATATTGCACACACTTCTCCAGGAAACGTGGTGCAATTTGAAAATTTGATAAGATCTGAAGACAAATTAGAGGAGAAATTGGCTGTAGTGGATGAACGTGTTGAAGCCATACCAGTTCAAGCACAAGAGCAGTAAAGTCGGACCCAATCGCGAGAAAAGACTACAAAGATTGAAGTGAAGCAAGAAACCTGACCAGTGATGTAAGTAGCCAGAGCAAACCAATCACTCGTGCAGCTAAGAAAGTAAGCAGTCCTGAGTACTTGTCTGTAACTGAGCAAGAAAAGCATTCACTGACTTCCACAAGAGAAAAACCAACAACTGATTTAAAGTCGGGAAAATCTCCAGCACCAGTATCAGTTACAAGATCAAGAAATCAACCATCTCCTGTGATTAAAAAAGGCGTAAAAGAGAGGCAAGTCCAGAACGCATAAAACGACAACATAAAACTCAAGCTACCCAGATCCATGCGCATTCATCCCACGTTCCACATCTCCCAACTGAAACCTGTCTTTGTCAGCCTGCTGTGCCCTCTTGCCAAACCCCCTCCACCTGCCCGGATCGTCGACAATCCGGGCAAGCCTGGTGGTTCGCCTGGAGGCTCCCATTGTCGTGGGGGGGGGGGAAATACTGTCATGGTCCCAACCATTAATTCCTTATATTCTCCAAATTCCCTTTTCCCCGTGTTCTCCTGGGCTCCTTGATTGCGACACCTGATCCTCATCTAAACCTGCAGAGTAAAAACCCCGGCTTTGCATCCACTCATTGCCAGATCGTTGTTTCAGCCAGTGTGATAATTCACGTTCTCGGCTGCTTAGGATTTACTTCAGTACCGAGGTTTGCCTGTGTAACTCTGTCACTCTGTGTCAAGATAAGTATTGCCTGCCGCCTGCCTTTCCATTTGCCGTTCAGCTGCAGCAATGCTCCATGTCAAGATAAAGGATTGCCTGCCACCTGCCTTTCCGTTCATTCTCCTGTTTGCCGTTCAACTCCAGCCATGCTCACACCCTCGTCTGCATCCCAACTCTATCTCCGTGCCAGTGTCCTGCGTTTGTGTTCGCCCGTTCTTCACAACATCTTGATAATCAATCCTGAATGCTGATTGGCCACTGCTGAAACCTCAAAAATAACCTGGCCTCAACCACTGCTGCTAATACTTGACTGGCGAACCTGAGTGAATTGCATCCTCTCAAGCTTCTGATCTCTCCAATTAGTGATGAGGCAAAACTCAGTAGGGTGACACAAGGATGAATGACTGATTGAAACCCATCCCACATTCAGAGCTGGTGACTGCCCTCACCACAGTGTAAACCCACCACTGTCCTTGCAGCGTGGATAAGCTCCTTCTCACAGTTTGAGCGGATGACACGAAGCTGGGCAGCAGTGTTAGCAGTGAGGAGGATGCTAAGAGGATGCAAGGTGACATGGATAGGTTGGGTGAGTGGGTAAACTCATGGCAGATGCAATTTAATGTGGATAAATGTGAAGTTATCCACTTTGGTGGCAAAAATAGGAAAACAGATTATTATCTGAATGGTGGCCGATTAGGAAAAGGGGAGGTGCAACGAGACCTGGGTGTCATTATACACCAGTCATTGAAAGTGGGCATGCAGGTACAGCAGGCGGTGAAAAAGGCGAATGGTATGCTGGCATTTATAGCGAGAGGATTCGAGTACAGGAGCAGGGAGGTACTACTGCAGTTGTACAAGGCCTTGGTGAGACCACACCTGGAGTATTGTGTGCAGTTTTGGTCCCCTAATCTGAGGAAAGACATCTTTGCCATAGAGGGAGTACAAAGAAGGTTCACCAGATTGATTCCTGGGATGGCAGGACTTTCATATCAAGAAAGACTGGATGAACTGGGCTTGTACTCGTTGGAATTTAGAAGATTGAGGGGGGATATGATTGAAACGTATAAGATCCTAAAGGGATTGGACAGGCTAGATGCGGGAAGATTGTTCCCGATGTTGGGGAAGTCCAGAACGAGGGGTCACAGTTTGAGGATAGAGGGGAAGCCTTTTAGGACCGAGATTAGGAAAAACTTCTTCACACAGAGAGTGGTGAATCTGTGGAATTCTCTGCCACAGGAAACTGTTGAGGCCAGTTCATTGGCTATGTTTAAGAGGGAGTTAGATATGGCCCTTGTGGCTACAGGGGTCAGGGGGTATGGAGGGAAGGCTGGGGCGGGGTTCTGAGTTGGATGATCAGCCATGATCATAATAAATGGCGGTGCAGGCTCGAAGGGCCGAATGGCCTACTCCTGCACCTATTTTCTATGTTTCTATGAATGGAACTAACTGGTGTCTCAGTAGGTGAGATGACCGAGTGAATCCCTTCCCACATTCCCAGCAGGTGAACGGCCTCTCCCCAGTGTGAACTCGCTGATGTGCGTACAGTTGAGATGACCGATTAAATTCCTTCCCACAGTCTGAGCAGGAGAACGGTTTCTCTCCAGTGTGAATTCGCTGATGTTCCTTCAGTTGAACAGCCTGAATGAAGCCTTTCCCACATTCAGAACATGTGAACGGCCTCTCCCCGGTATGAATTCGGTAATGCTTCACAAGGGTGGATGACTGAGAAAACCCCTTCCCACATTCGGAACAGGTGAACGGTTTCTCCTCAGTGTGAACTAACTGGTGTTTCAGTAACGTGGATGAGTAAGTGAATCCCTTCCCACATTCCCAGCAGGTGAACGGCCTCTCCCCAGTGTGAACTCGCTGATGTGCGTACAGTTGAGATGACCGAGTGAATCCCTTCCCACAGTCAGAGCAGATGAATGGTCTCTCCCCAGTGTGAACTCGCTGATGTACTTTCAAGTCAGGTAACCAAGTGAACTCCTTCCCACAGTCTGAGCAGATGAATGGTTTCTCGCCAGTGTGAACTAACTGGTGTCTCAGTAGGTGAGATGACCGAGTGAATCCCTTCCCACAGTCTGAGCAGATGAATGGCCTCTCCCCAGTGTGAACTCGCCGATGTACTTTCAAGTTCAATGACGATGTGAATTCCGTACCACAGTCTGAGCAGGTGAATGGCATGTTCTCAGTGTGAACTCACTGATGTTTGTGAACCCTTTCCCGCAGTCAGAACAGGTGGAACATCTCACTATGGTGTGAACTTGCTAATGTATCTTCAGGCTGGATGACTGAGTAGTTCCCTCCCACACACAGAACAGGTGAATGGCCTCTCCCCACTGTGACTGTGACTGGTGTGTCTGCGGGTAGGTGGTGAGCGAATCCCTTCCCACACTGAGAGAAGGAGAATGATATCTCACTGCGATCAATTCTCTGGCAATTCAGAAAGTCAGATGTCAGATGTTTTGAATCCGTTGTACAATCAATACAGTTGAAGAACTGATCTCCAGTGAATAAATGCTGGTGTGTTCTCAGTGCCCCGGTTCCAGTGGATTTCACTGAGTTACAACAGAAAACTTCAGACACAAAACACGCTTCCAATTGGGATGAGATAATTCTTCATCGCCAAGGATCGAAAACAGATGTGTTGGTGTTGCAAAGAAAATATCTGGTCACGCCTTAAATATCCAGTCAGAGACAGCAAAACTGACATGTTGTTGTATTTGAGATTCCTGCGCACAAGTGTTCTGCCATTTCAAACCTGTAAAAATATTTGCAAAAGACATCAATGGGTGAAGGACAGTATTTCCCGTGAGATTTTAGTCTGTGCTGAGCTCTGACATCACATTGTTATGAAATTCAACTCAAGCTGGAGGAACTCATCTTCTATCTGGGCATAGATCAGGCATCCTGACTATCAAATTCCCCTATCTGTATCAGAATGGGCCATTTCTGCTCATTAGTCTGTGACTTGGCTCTGTTTGTCTCTTTAGATCTCTCTCCATTGGTATTATGTCAAGTTCTGGTCATATCCCACAGCGTTACAAAGAACCCGTGATGTTACATGGCTAATCCTGGAGACTTTCTAATTACGCTGACCCACCCACCCCAGGTGATTGACAGTAGCCATGCCAATGAGGGACAGGACATTAGTATTTCTCATTACAATGTGGCATATTTGTGACGTTAAATCTACAGGTTACTTGTTACCCAGGACAAAGGTGTTTGAAATCATTATGTACCCAGACAGCATGGAACAAAACATGTTTTCACGGGTAGAAAGGTCCAGAACAAGAGGAAGTCAAACAAAGGTGATCTTCTCAAGAACTAAAGTTGATGTTTTGTTCTTTTTTCCCCCCATACATCACTAATTGACATTCTCACTGACGGGAAAGTACAACTCTTCAGACATTAACTGGGAACTATATTTTTGTTCCAAGTGGCCAATCCTTGGATTTAGAACTCGGCAGTGTTTGGTAGTCCATCCGCTCCCTGAGTGTTGACTGCCTCTTTACCCAGAAGACCCCACGAACAAGAAACTCATCTATCAGTCACAGATCCAGCGATACGCATGCACCACAGAAATGCTGCCAACACCTTCGCTCATCAGTGGAAAGCCCCAAGGGTCCTGGGTATGGATCACGGGGCTGAGAAAGAAGGAAAGGACCGGGACTGTCCCAGGGTGCAGGAGCTCACAGTGATTGTCCCTCAATCGCAGTTCGGATGCCAGTGGCGATGAAACCCCCGCTCCTCGTTGTGGCCAATCCTTCTGAGCCTCTCCTCCTTTGAATGCATGCACAATATCTGGGAACTAGTGCATGCACATTTGGTCGCCTGGTCACATACAGCAATTTCTGAATCGCACAGGCTTTTGGGTAATGTCTCGGGAATCAACAGTTCCCCCGTGTCACATGGTACAAAACCAGTCAATATTTGCCTGTCGAACACTTGGCAGCTACTTTAACGCAGCAAAGTTACCGCAAACTATGTACTCAATATCAACAGATGTTCCATGTGTCAAATGTCAAAGGACAATCCTCTAACTCATGCAGACAGAAAACACAAGATTCTGCAAATGCTGGAAATACCGAGTGTATTCTGATGAGGAATTTCTTTAGCCAGGGTATAGTACATCTGTGGAATTCGCTGCTACAGGCGGCTGTAAGGCACAAGTCACTGGGTGCATTTAAGTTGGAGGTTGCCAGAGCAGAGGGTGAAAATAAATGATGTTAAAAGTCACAAATAGAAGGGCTGTGTGTGGTGGTGGTAATCTTCTGCGGTGTGTCTATTTCAATGCAAGGAGTATTGTGGGGAAGTCTGATGAGCTGAGGGCGTGGATTGACACATGGAATTACGACATTATAGCCATTAGTGAAACTTGGCTGCAGGAGGGGAAGAACTGGCAGCTTAATGTTCCAGGGTTCCGATGTTTCAGACGTGATAGAGGCAGAGGAATAGAGGTGGGGGGGGGGGGTGGCATTGATAGTCCAGGAAAATGTTACAGCAGTGCTCAGGCAGAACAGATTAGAGGGCTTGTCTACTGAGTCCTTATGGGTGGAGCTGAGAAACAGGAAAGGTATGACCACATTAATGGGGTTGTATCATAGACCACCCAATACTCAGCGAGAATTGGAGGAGCAAATCTGCAGAGAGATAGCAGACAACTGCAGGAAACATAAAGTTGTGATAGTTAGGGATTTTAATTTTCCACATATTGATTGGGATTCCCATACTGTTAAAGGTCTAGACGGGTTAGAGTTTGTAAAATGTGTTCAGGAAAGTTTTCTAGATCAATATATAGAGGTACCAACTTGAGAGGATGCAATATTAGATGTCCTATTAGGAAACCAGTTAGGACAGGTGACAGAAGAGTGTGGAGGGGAACATTTTGGTTCCAGTGATCACAACACCATTAGTTTCAACTTGATCATGGACAAGGATAGATCTGGTCCTTGGGTTGAGGTTCCAAACTGGAAAAAGGCCAAATTTAAAGAAATGAGAAAGGATCTAAAAAGCGTGGATTGGGACAGCTTGTCCTCTGGCAAGAATGTGATTGGTAAGTGGGAGGCCTTCAAAGGGGAAATTTTGAGAGTGCAGAGTTTGTATGTTCCAGTGAGGATTAAAGGCAAAGTGAATAAGAATAAGGAACCTTGGTTCTCAAGGGATATTGCAACTCTGATAAAGAAGAAGAGAGAGATGTGTGACATGTATAGGAAACAGGGAGCAAGACCACGCCTGTCTGCAAATGGAGTAGCAGCAATTTTGTGCTGCGCTTAGTTTTGTTTCTCTCCCCCTAGTTTAAACTTGGAATTTAAAATTTTTATTTGCTGATTCTTGAGGGGGAACAATATGTCTGTGTCTACGAGGAGTGGGAAGAACTTGTCTGAACGTAGTGACAAAGGTAATGGGAAAGGAAAGGTATAAAAGGAAAGATCTGATGAAATGCCACCATGGGCTGAAGATATCGTTCGGACACTGAATTCAATTAAAGGCCAACTGGAAAAGAATAGCAATGAAATGAAGTCATTTCTGGGAAAACTTAAAAGACTTGGAAACTCAAGTTATTACACATGAAGAGGAATTGAAGATAACTAAGCAAAAATTGTTTGAAGCTGCAACTCATTTGGAAAGATATCAAAATAAGATTATAGACCTGGAAACTAGGTCTCGCCAAAGGAATATATGAATTGTTGGGCTGCAAGAAGGAGCTGAAGATGGAGATTTAACTGCTGAAGATCTATGGTTCAAGTATGACTGTTTAAATGGTTACGCGGACATTCGACTGAGAAAAGAAGATAAAGGGACTTGTTTCTTTAACCTAATATCTGGTTTGAGGTTTTTTTTTGTTTCTTTCTTAATTAACTAATTGATAAGCTTTTTCATACTTTATTTCCTACTATATTATCACAGCCGCCTACTATAGAAAGAGCACACAGAGCTTTTATTTCGAAATTTAAAGATCCAAATAAACCACAATCTGTTTTGGTTTGTTTTCATCACTTTAAAATTAAAGATTAAATAATGCGACAGGCAAGAAAACAGAGAGTTTTTAGATTTAAGGAATCTGAGCTCCATTTTTTTGAGGATTATGTGAAGGAAGTAATGGAACAAGGATCAAGATTTGCTCTGGTAATGAAATAGGCATATGATAAGAAACTGTTTTTTTCTTTGCGTTACCAGACAAGAATTAAAGTTTTTCCTCTTAACTCTCCTCCTCGTACATTTTTTGATCCAAAAGCCGCACTGGAGTTCGTTCTGTTACGAGAATACACATAAAATTAAGATCTTTGCTGGCCTGGGTTAGCATCAGTGACATCAGCAGTTGGTCTGCCACCTGCCCTCAGGGGAAGGAGAGATAAGGAACAATGGAGCAGCGTCTGGAGATGCGTAATGAAGGGACGTGGGAGAGAGAGAGCTGTCTGGAGCGGCTCTCCCCTTTGAACCCTGAACTGTTTGAAGTGATGGACAGGCGATACCCCAGCAGGGGGATAAAAAGGGACAGGTTCACTAAGACAGGGACACACGCCACCCGAGGTAACGAGACCCTGGAAGCGGTGCGCCTCTCACGAGTGGGTGAGAAGTACCAGACAATGACCAGGGTGGAAAGGTACGATCAGCGGGAACCCGGTGTGTGTCCGCCCTTGCCTGGGTGCCGGGTTCACTGCAGAGGATTGACCGCATCTGGAGGAGGGGTCACAGTCGGTGACCTCAGGTGACATCACCAAGGACCCGCCCAAAAGCTGCTTGTGAGCCATATCGCCGGTCTGTGAGTGAAGCCGTGTCTGAATGATCAGTTGTTCCTGTTCTATCTCTCCCTCCCCCCACGTTGTCCATCGCCATGGCAACGATTACTGCGAACTGAACTACTAAACTGGACTGAACTTTGAGTCACTTTTAAATTTGGTCACTAACCCCTAGACAACGATAGAGCTTGATTGATGCTGTTATCTTAATTCTGTGCACGTGTGTTTATCATCGCTGAACTGTTGCATTTATTATCCTTTCGATTACTGTGTTGCTTGTTTCTTTAATAAAACTTTCTTAGTTCTAGTACTCCAGACTCCAACTGAGTGATCCATTTCTGCTGGTTTGGCAACCCAGTTACGGGGTACGTAACAGTTCAAACTATACCTGCCGTCGTTACCGACGCTGCTACTGAATGAACTATCTGAAAGGTTGTTTGGTTATCTGTATATTATTGGCATTTCAGAAAGAAGATTTATGAAGGTTACTTGGATATTCCATCGAGAGACTAATACAAGAAGATAAGGAGATTTGTTCATTATTGCATATTATTGTTTTTTCTTTGGAAAGAAGATCTATGGTTCAAGTATGACTGTTTAAATGGTTACGCGGACATTCGACTGAGCAAAGAAGATAAAGGGACTTGTTTCTTTAACCTAATATCTGGCTTGATTTTTTTTTTGTTTCTTTCTTAATTAACTAATTGGTAGTTTTTCCTACTGATGGGGCTCCTTTTTATATATATATTTAGGGGAGGGTTCAATTACTTATTATTAATTGGTATTTTTGAAAATTTAGTGGGTTAAATATGCTATTAACTTATTTTCTGCTTTATTATAACATCTTATAACTGAATTTAAAGTTTTTTTTAGGGATTTAATGTTACATTAAAAATGGCACTGATTTTTCTTTTTAAGAGATAACATTATTTTGGTTCTTTCTTGTTTAATAGATGCTGGAATGTAAATACTTCCCTTTGTTGAAACTTTATTGTTTTTCTTACAAGGTCAGTCAGGTTTTTTTTAACTAGGGGGAGGGAGAGAAAATCCTTTAAAATTTTTTTTTCTGTACAGACAGAGCAGTCCTTGGCTTCGTATACTATCATAGGTTGCTTGCCTTTTTCTGGGCTTTGGGGGAAGGAGGGTGGGGTTAGAGTTAGAAGTTTTTTCCCATTGGGTTGTTCCGGAGCATGCGTGTTTTCTATGTGGTTGTATTCTTCATCACCGCCATTTTTGATCATCCCATATTGGTATGTGCTCTGCGCATGTGTAAAGTAGAATAAAATTATAGTATGGTATTTAAACAGATTAATGTAGTAAGTTGGAATGTACGTGGTTGGAATCATCCTATCAAAAGAAAAAAGACTTTTAAAATTATTAACCGATTCCAACCTGATATAATTTTTGCTCAAGAGACACATAGATGTTTTGGATGGTGGAGGGGTTTGCAGTTTCACTCCACTTCTCAGAGTAAAACTAAAGGCATGTCCATTTTTATTAAATCCAATATATTTACTTAAGAGGATATTAAGTCATATTCTAATGGTAGATTTTTAATTGTTAAAGGAGTGAACTGCAACAGAAAAGTTGTTTTGGTCAATCTGTACGGTCCTAACTAAGATGATCCTTTTTTTAAAAAGGTATTTGCTTTACTGCCTGATTTAAATGAATATATGTTGATAATGGGCAGGGATTTTAACTGTTGTTTAAATCCTTTGATTGACAAGAGCTCAACCAATCAGCGACTTCCAAGTTGCTCCACGTCACTTATTAACTCCTTTTTGACCGCTTTTGGATTGATCGAATTATGGAGGTATTTGCACCCTGATAACAGAGAATATTCTTTCTTTTCATATGTTTATAAAAAATATTCGAGGATCGATTATATTATAATCGATCCCCGCTTCTTGCCTAGTGTTAAAAATTGTGAATATGACACTATTGCTATATCTGATCATGCGCCTCTGAGTTTGTCTTTTGTATTTGATGATATCATTCTTCCATGGCACACGTCTCAGACATTATTGCAAAACTCTGACTTTGTCAGTTTCATTAAAAACCCAGATAAAAGAATATTTTCTTTTTAATGATATAGGGTGTACGTGCAAATTAATTATATGGGATACATTTAAAGCATTTTTACGTGGTCAGATTATTTCTTATTCAGCTAAGCTTAAAAAACAGACTAAAGCAGAATTAGATTCCATTTCAAAACAAATTAAAGCCTTAGATAATATTTATGCAATTTCCCCTAATATTGATTTATTCAAACAAAGGGTGGAACTTCAATCACTATATAACCTGTTATTAACTCATCCTATTGAAGGCTATTTGCTTAAGTTAAAGAGGCAATTTTATATGTTTGGAGATAAAAATAATAAACTGCTTGCATCTCAATTAAAAACGGCTAGAGCCAAAAGGAAAATTTTGAAAATTCGTAGGAAAGATGGTACCCTGGCTTGAGAATATGAAGAAATTAATAAGATTTTTATACTGAACCTTATAAATCTCAATGTCCAGTAGATTCTTCTGAAATGAATGCTTTCTTATGAAAGATTGCTTTTCCTAAAATTTCTGTTGAGGATCAAAAAACTCTTGATGCCCAAATTATTGAAGCTGAAATTCATCAAGCTATTTTTTCAATGCAATCTGGTAAGGCCCCCGGACTTGATGGCTATCCTGTAGAATTTCATTAAAAATTTGGAAAATTGCTTTCTCCGTATATGTTGGAAATGTTTAAGGATTCTTTTGTGAAAGGTGATTTACCCTCTACTTTCTATGAGGCTTCTATTTCTTTAATTCTTAAAAAAGATAAAGATCCTACTGACTGTGCCTCATATAGACCTAGTTCATTATTGAATGTCGATGCTAAGATTCTGTCAAAGATAATGGCCAATCGGTTGGAGAATATTTTGGGTAAAATTATTTTTAAAGAGCAAACAAGCTTTATAAAGGGTCGTTACTCTTTTTCAAATGTTCGACATTTGACAAGGTTCCACACGGTAGGCTTATTCAGAAAGTTAGAAGGCATGGGATCCAGGGAAGTTTGGCAAGGTGGATTCAGAATTGGCTTGCCTACAGAAGGCAAAGGGTGGTGGTGGAGGGAGTACATTCAGATTGGAGGATTGTGACTAGTGGTGTCCCACAAGGATCTGTTCTGGGACCTCTTTTTGTGATTTTTATTAACAACCTGGATGTGGGGGTAGAAGGGTGGGTTGGTAAGTTTGCAGATGACACAAAGGTTGGTGGTGTTGTGGATAGTGTAGAGGATTGTCAAAGATTGCAGAGAGACATTGATAAGATGCAGAGTGGGCTGAGAAGTGGCAGATGGAGTTCAACCCAGAGTAGTGTGAGGTGGTACACTTTGGAAGGACAAACTCCAAGGCAGAGTACAAAGTAAATGGCAGGATACTTGGTAGTGCAGAGGAGCAGAGGGATCTCAGGGTACATGTCCACAGATCCTTGAAAGTTGCCTCACAACTTTAAGGGTAGTTAAGAAAGCTTATGGGGTGTTAGCTTTTATAAGTCGAGGGATAGAGTTTAAGAGTCGCAATGTAATGATGCAGCTCTATAAAACTCTGGTTAGGCCACACTTGGAGTACTGTGTCCAGTTCTGGTCACCTCACTATAGGAAGGATGTGGAAGCGTTGGAAAGATTACAGAGGAGATTTACCAGGATGCTGCTTGGTTTAGAGAGTATGCATTATGATCAGAGGTTAAGGGAGCTAGGGCTTTACTCTTTGGAGAGAAGGAGGATGAGAGGAGACATGATAGAGGTGTACAAGATAATAAGAGGAATAGATAGAGTGGACAGCCAGTGCCTCTTCCCCAGGGCACCACTGCTCAATACAGGAGGACATGGCTTTAAGGTAAGGGGTAGGAAGTTCAAGGGGGATATTAGAGGAAGGTTTTTTACTCAGAGAGTGGTTGGTGCATGGAATGCACTGCCTGAGTCAGTGGTGAAGGCAGATACACTCGTGAAGTTTAAGAGACTACTAGACAGGTATATGGAGGAATTTAAGGTGGGGGGTTATATGGGAGGCAGGGTTTGAGGGTCTGCACAACATTGTGGGCCAAAGGGCCTGTACTGTGCTGTACTTTTCTATGTTCTATTAATGTTCTATGATCTTTGCATCATCAATAGGGACAGGAGAAGTACCAGAGGATTGGAGGGTTGAAAATGTTTTCCTTTGTTCAAGAAAGGGAGTAGAAATAACCCAGGAAATTATAGAGCAGTGAGTCTGACTTCAGTGGTGGGCAAGTTGTTGAGAAGACCCTGAGAGGCAAGATTTATGAGCGTTTGGAGAGACATAATCTGATTAGGGATAGTCAGCATGGCTTTGTTAAGGGCAGGTCATGCCTTATAACCTGATTGAATTCTTTGAAGATGTAACAAAACACACTGATGAAGGTAGAGCAGTGGATGTAGTGTATATGGATTTCAGTAAGGCATTTGATAAGGTTCCCCATGCAAGGCTCCTTCAGAAAGTAATGAGGCATGGGATCCAAGGAGACCTTGCTTTGTGGACCCAGAACTGGCTTGCCCACAGAAGACAGAGTGGTTGTAGACAGGTCATATTCTGCATGGAGGCCGGTGACCAGTGGTGTGCCTCAGGGATCTGTTCTGGGACCCCTACTCTTTGTGATTTTTATAAATGACCTGGATGAGGAAGTGGAGGGATGGGTTAGTAAGTTTGCTGATGACATAAAGATTGGGGTGTTGTGGATAGTGTGGAGAGCTGTCAACAGTGGGAGATTGATAGGATGCAAAACTGGGCTGAGAAGTAGCAGATGGAGTTCAACCCAGATAAGTGTGAAGTGGTTCATTCCATCGGACACTCAAAGCTGCTGCGCAGGTTGACGGTTTTCTTAAGAATCAGAATCAGAATCAGGTTTATTATTACCGGCATGTGTCATGAAATTTGTGAACTTAGCAGCAGCAGTTCAATACAATACATACAGTAATATAGAAGAAAAAAAAGAATAAATAAAGAAATCAATTACAGTATATGTATATTGAATAGATTTAAAACATGCAAAAAATAGAAATAATATATATTTAAAAAGTGAGGTAGTGTCCAAGGGTTCAATGTCCATTTAGGAATCAGATGGCAGAGGAGAAGAGCTGTTCCTGAATCGCTGAGTGTGTGCCTTCAGGCTTCTGTACGTCCTACCTGATGGTAACAGTGAGAAAAGGGCATGCCCTGGGTGCTGGAGATCCTTAATAATGGACGCTGCCTTTCTGAGACACCGCTCCCTGAAGATGTCCTGGGTACTTTGTAGGCTCGTACCCAAAATGGAGCTGACTAGATTTTACAACCCTCTGCGGCTTCTTTCGGTCCAGTGCAGTAGCCTCTCCTCCATACCAGACAGTGATACAGCCTGTCTGAATGTCCTCTACGGTACATCTATAGAGTTTTTGAGTGTATTTGTTGACATACCAAATCTCTTCAAACTCCTAATAAAGTATAGCCGCTGTCTTGCCTTCTTTATAACTGCATCAATATTTTGGGACCAGGTTAAATCCTCTGAGATCTTGACACCCAGGAACTTGAAACTGCTCACTCTATCCGCTTCTGATCCCTCTATGAGGATTGGTATGTGTTCCTTCGTCTTCCCCTTCCTGAAGTCCACAATCAGCTCTTTCATCTTACTGACACTGAGTGCCAGGTTGTTGCTGTGGCACCACTCCACTAGTTGGCATATCTCACTCCTGTACATCCTCTCCTCACCACCTGAGATTCTACCAACAATGGTTGTATCATCAGCAAATTTGTAGATGGTACTTGAGCTATGCCTAGCCAGACAGTCATGGGTATAGAGAGAGTAGAGCAGTGGGCTAAGCACACACCCATGAGGTGCGCTAGTGTTGATCATCAGCAAGGAGGAGATCTTATCAGCAATCTGCACAAATTGTGGTCTTCCAGTTAGGAAGTTGAGGATCCAATTGCAGAAGGAGGTACAGAGGCCCAGGTTCTGCAACTTCTCAATCAGGATTGTGGGAATGATGGTATTAAATGCTGAGCTATAGTCGATGAACAGCATCCTGACAAAGGTGTTTGTGTTGTGTCCAGGTGGTCTTCAGCAACTGTGGGATTGAGTTCAACAGCCGTGAGGTAATGTTACAGTTATGTAAGTCTTTAATTAGACCCCAAATGGAGTACTGTGTTCAGTTCTGGTCACCTCATTACAGGAAGGATGTGGATATGATAGAGAGAGTGCAGAGGAGATTTACAAGGATGTTGCCTGGATTGGTGAGCATGTCTTATGAGAATAGATTGAGTGAACTTGGCCTTTTCTCCTTGGAGTGACGGAGGATGAGAGGTGACCTGATAGAGATGTAGAAGATGATGAGAGGCATTGATCATGTGGATAGTCAGAGGCTTTTTCCCAGGGCTGAAATGGCTAGCACGAGAGGACATAATTTTAAGGTGCTTGGAAATAAGTACAGAGGAGATGTCAGGGGTAGGTTTTTTACGCAGAGAGTGGTGAGTGCGTGGGATGGGCTGCCGGCGGCGGTGATGGAGGCGAAAACGAAAGGGTCTTTTAAGAGACTATTAGATAGGTACACGAAGCTTAGAAAAATAGAGAACTAAGCAGTCGGGAAATTCTGGGCAGTTTCTTGAGTAGGTTACATGGTTGGCACAACGTTGTGGGCCAAAAGGCCTGTAATGCACTGTGGATTTCTATGTTCTGTGTTCTCTTTCAATATTTTTATTAGTTTCTACATAGAATAATACAGCGTACGAGAAAGTATATATAAAGGTCGATCTACCAATTACATTATATCTATTCATAATAACAATCTCATTCATGTAGGTTAGTCAAAGTTAATTAGACCCCAATTTATTATTAATTTATTACAAAAAAAGAGTCTAACCCCTCCCAAGACCAAAGCTGTTTATTAAGGAGAAAAAAAGGTAAAATGCCTTCTTGTCTAATAAAAATTAATAATAGCCAACATCTAAATTTAAACAACGAATTGAGGGTTTTGAAAGTTTTGAAAATAGTTCAGAAAGGGTCCCCACAATGTTTGAAAGTCTTGATGAGATTCAGAAATTGAACAATAAATCTTCTCTAGAGTTACAAAATACACGTGGACTAAGATGTTAACTGTCCTGTGCTATCACCAGTGGGATCATCAGTTGATCTGCACCTGTCTTCAGGAGTTTCGGCCCGCTTATGATCAAGACTCCCTCGAGGTGGTGGGCCAGCAGTGCTAAAGCACCACCTCCCACTGGTGAGCTTAAAAACTTAGCATCTGCCTCTATCAGAGTTGTTGGTCACTTCCATCCAACAGATAGTCTGCTCTTCAGGTGTCTATACAACTACTGAAGGGTTTGCAAGATATGTATACACTGTCTGACTATCTGCCCCTCTGGACATACTTGGTCCACACCCATGCTTATCCTTTCTCTGCTGCCTCAGCTACAGCCCTGCTGGCTGACTTGATCTCTCTTCTAGTGAAGCCAAGGTCACGCAGCCACTTCTGGAGAGTGAACGTAATAAACCCACGGCAGCCTACTTCGAATGGATAGCATGAGACTTTCCACCCTCTGTCTCTGCACTCTGATCTTAACTCTGCATACTTGGTTAACTTGCGCTCATGGGCTTCATCGACGTTGTCTCCCCAGGGGACTGTGATTTCACCAATAACCACTTCTCTACTGGTGTCAGACCATATGATTATATCTGGACGCAATGTTGTGAAAGCTATTTGCTCCGGGAAACTGCCTTTCCCGTCCAGGTCAGCCTTGACACACCAATCATTGGCTGAGGAAAGTATGCTTGATCGTGAGCCTGTTCTGTATACCCTTGACTTGGAGCCTTCTTTCACAAATGATATACGATGTTCTGTGCAGCATGGGGCATGAGATAAGTTGTGCTGCAGTACTCTCTGCTCAACCGCTTCTGTTACAACTTTGAGAACGTTGTTATGTCTCCAAGTGTGCATGCCGCTGGAAAGATTGACTCTGTATGCACTCAAAATATGTTGAAGTGTTCCCTTCTCGCCACAAGCAGCACACCTGTCTGTCTTATCTTCATACCAGGTGCTGAGGTTGGCAGGTGTTGGGAGCAGATCGTACGCTGCTCTGCATAGAAAAGAAATGCGGAGCGGTTCCATCTGCCACAGAACATTCCAACATAGATGTCGTTGTTCAACACTTTCCCACCAGGTCCAAGCCCCTCGTTTGGCCAGGCCAGCTGTTTTAGCTAACCTCTTCTCCTCTTCTACCTCTCTTATTTCTTGTGTTACAAGCTCATGGTGCTCCTTACCTGTAGAAGATGACCACCACTTGTGGGTTGTTCATCCAAGTCCCTGACGGCCTAGCTGGATAGCCCCAACTGTCTCCTTGTGCTTCAATCTAGACTCTGCCTCATCAACTGCTACACGGGCTGACCACTTCCTGCCTGATCTCACATTCGGCTGGGTGTTCTTGTTGATAGGGTCTTTTGAGCCTCGAAGCATCAAGGATGATCTTACCTTGGCTACCTTGACCTCCTCAACAAGGGATTGCACTGGGATGGTAAGCTTTGTCTGGCTACTGTGGATTGCAACATTGGTGAGGCTGCTCGGTACTCCAAGCCACTTCTTCACATACTTGTTGATCTTCCGTTCCATTGCCTCAACGTGGGACATTGCCACTTCATAGACAGTTAGTGGCCACATCAGTCCGTACTGCAAGCACCACAACTTCAACTTGCCAGGCAAGCCACACTTGTCAACAAACATCAAACCTCTGCTGATCTGTTCTCCTATCTCTTGAACCCTCTTGGTGTCTCTCAGCTCCTCTGTGTACCATCGCCCAAGGCTCTTAACTGGTTGGTCCTGAATGGATGGAATCCCCTCTCCACAAAGGGTGAAATGAAAGTCAACCAGCTTTCCTTCCTAAGAGCAAGGCTCCTTCACTTCTTGGTCTTGAACTTCATTCTTCCCTAATCCATTAGCTCCTCGAGTCCAGATAGTACATTTTCCACTGCCTCCGTGCTGGGACCCAAAAGGGTAAGATCGTCCATGAATGCTCGTATTGGTGGTAACTCCCCTCCGCCATCAAGTGCGACACCTGGTCCCACTGATTCTGCAGCCCTCACAATGACCTCCATGGCTAACACAAAAAGGATGGGTGAAATTGCACATCCCATTGGGATTCCAACATCCAAGCTCTGCCACCTAGTTGTAAACTGCTGAGTGGAAAACCTCATCCGGAAATCGTAGTAGTACAGCATAACAAAGTTCCTCACCTGAGCAGGAATCCATAGGAATTCCATCGCAAACTCAATCAGGACATGGGGAACAGAACCATACAGATTTGCCAGATCAAGCCAAACTACAGCCAGATTTCTTCTCAACCTTTTTGACTCCTGGATGCTATGCCATATCATACTAGAATGTTCAAGGCATCCTGGGAAGCCTGGTATTCCTGCCTTCTGCACAGATGTATTTACTAATCCATTCTCAATCACAAATGAAGATCTTCTTTCTGCCAGAATGTCAAACATAATCTTCCCCTCTACATTCAGGATTGAAATTGGTCGGAACTGATTCAATGTAGAAGAATTCTCTTCCTTCGGGGTGTATACACCTTCAGCCTCACTCCATGACAAAGGAACAACACCTTGTCTCCACACCACCTTTAACAATCTCCACAAGTATTTCCTCAGCTCTTCACACTTCTTGAACACCTTATACGGCACTCCATTAGGTCCTGGCACTGAGCCTGACCTTGCCTTTCTGATGAACCGATCGACTTCTGCCAGTTTGGGTTCTGACAGATCAAACTTCACTCCTGGCTTGGTAGGCTTCACAAGCCCTGAAATGTCAAGCAAAGGAGCCTCCCGCTGTTCGTTAGAGTAAGTGCTTGCCAGGTGATCCTCAAGTTCTTGTTGAGAGATGTTAAGCTGCCCACTCTTACTTTGTTCAAGCAGTTTCTTTGTGAACTCGTGAGGGTTCTCAAAGAATGACTTTCTTGCCTTCTCTCTCTTCTTTCTCTTTTTACATTGTGACTCTGCACGACGGAGTGATGCTAACTTTATTCGAAAATGCTCTCGGAGATCAGCAAGCCCTGGCTCGTCACCCTCACTTGCTACCTTCCACCTCTGTCTCAATGATCTAATCTCTCTCCTCAACCTACTAATCTCCTTCTGGCACCTGCTTGGTTGTTGTGTAGGCTTTGCTTTCTTCAACTCAACCAAACCAAACCTGTACTTTCCAACATCGTAAATCATATCGCCCATCACTTCCAACTTTCTCTTTGATGTTCTCCTGAGTGTGTTCTCCAACATCATACTGATATCCTCATCAAATACACGCCAAGCCTTCTCATCTGCCATTGCTGGCCACTTGACCTTCCTCTTCTTCTCTACCTCCACACCACCACCATCATGCGAAGGATCTACCTGAGTACTGTGGTCTGAAACCTGACCTGGGTTATCTCTCGTCTGAGCTGGAGTATGATGACTCTCTCCAGAGCAAATCGCTGTGGCTTGTGAGTCAGTGGTTGAAAAGACCACATCATCTGTGCTTGGTGAAGTAATCTCATCATCATCCACTGGGATGGAATAGCACCTCAACTTTGCTTGATGGACTCGTAAACCTTTAATGCTGGAAAACGCTCTCCCACACCAACACACTGGACACTCAGAGCCAATTATCCAAGCTCTTGGTCGTAGTCATTCCCTGTAATTAACTGTATCCGTCCGATTGGGTCCATCATTCTCCCTCCCTCTCGGAGGACCCTGAGGGTATGTTTCTCCATGTAAACTAGAAGCTTCAAGAGCAAAATCTAAGCATGAGTAGGAGAAGAAACATCTTTCCATTTAAACAAAAGTGCCCTCCTAGCTATAAGAGAGCTAAAAGCCAAAATATGTAATTCTGATGTCTTCAACTTGATATCTTGTCCTGCAACAATACCAAATAGGGCTGTCAGAGGATTAGGCTTAAAATTGATTTTGAAAAGTAAAGAAAAAGTTTGAAAAACTTCCTTCCAATATTTTTCAAGACATGGACAAGTTCAAAACATATGAATTAATGAAGCTTCTCCATTATTGCATCTGTCATAGTAGGAAGATATATCCGAATAAAAACGAGATAGCTTATCTTTAGTCATATGAACTCTATGTACCATCTTAAATTGTATGAAGGAATGGCGAGCACATAGCAATGACATATTAACCAGTTTAAAAATTTCATTCCAACTTTCCTCAGATATTGATGTCTCTAAGTTTGGTTCCCAGAGATTCTTAATTTTGTCTAAAGGAACATTCCTTGTCTCCAGTAACATACCATAAATATTAGGTATTGAACCATTATAAAAAGGTGTCAAATTAAAAATTATGCCTAGTAACTTCTTATCTGAGCTTATTGGAAATGTGCATAATTGAGATCTTAGAAAGTCTCTAATTTGTAGGTATCTAGAAAAAGTGAGTTTTGGGTAGACTATATTTAGCTGACAATTGCTGAAATAAAAAAAGATTTTCTCCAACAAACAGATCCCAAAAACATTTAATACCCAACCTGTCCCATTCTTTAAAAACTGAATCAGTCATGGAGGGTTTAAAAAAAATAGAATAAATGGGACTGGAAAGGGAAAATCTCAATAAACCAAAATGTTTTCTAAATTGTATCCAGATCCTCAGAGTATGTTTAACTATTAAATTATCAGTTAGTTTACTTACAAATAAGGGAAATGAGGATCCAAGAAGAGAAATAATAGAACATTTATTAACAGAATTGGCTTCTAAAGAAACCCATACCAGACAGTCTACATGATTAATATAATATATCCAAAATGTAAGATATTGTATATTAACTGCACAGTAATAAAACCTAAAATTAGGTAAGGCTAGACCTCCAGACTTTTTAGGGTTTTGAAGATGAACTTTATTTGAATGAGGACATTTATTTTTCCATATATAGGAGGATAAAATAGATTCAAGAGAGTCAAAAAAGGATTTTGGAATAAAAACAGGTAAAGCCTGAAAAAGATATATAAATTTAGGTAGAATATTCATTTTAATAGAATTAATTCATCCAATCAACGATATTGAAAGAGGTGACCAACTTAATAATATCTTTTTTACATGGTTCAATAAAGTAAGAAAGTTTTCTTTAAACAGGTATTTGTAATTCTTAGCGACTGTTACACGCAAATAAGTAAGTTGATTCCTTACAATTTTAAAAGGGAGATTAGTATTAATTGGTACCAAATTATTTAAAGGAAATAATTCACTCTTACGTAGGTTCAATTTATATCCTGAAAACTGGCTAAAACGGGAGAGTAAAGGAAGTACACAAGGTAACAAAATCTCAACATTAGAGATGAAAAGCAATATATCATCAGTGTAAGGCGAGATTTTGTGGGTGATACCTCTCCTTAAAATACCACAGATATCATTAGATTCTTGAAAAGCAATAGCAAGGGGTTCTAAAGCTAAGTCAAAAAGCAAAGGACTCAACGGACAGCCTTGTCTAGTTCCACGGTGAAGTTTAAATGGTTTGGAATTTTGAAAACTAGTGAGAACTCGAGCAGAAGGAGATAAATGAAGTAATTTAATCCCACAGGCTGACTCTGGGAAGGAGACCAGACCTGTGCACAGTGTTCCATGTACGCTCTCACCAGGACCCCATATACCTTCAGAGGAGATCTTCATTCTTATATTCAAACCTTCCTTCCCATTCAATGCTCTTCATTTAATATTGAACTCAAACAGTGAACAGATAGAACACACCTTCAGACATGAATTTAAAGGGCAGGTGTTGTAACAGGGGCAACGGAGCAGGCAGGGTGTCACAAAGGGATTTATGTGGGAGTGTTGTATGTCTGAGCCCAGCTGTGTGTGTTTGTGTATCAGAATCAGGTTTAATATCACCGGCACATGTGGTGAAGTTTGTTGTTTTGTGACATTAGTACAATGCAATACTGTCACAACCACGGATTCGGCAGTGCAGCAGATACGGCAATTGCGCTTGTGAATATGCACATGTCAGCTAATTATTTCATTGTGATGGTATTAACTCCATTCTTTTTGTTGTAGCGCTTGTCAAGACTTGAGATTAGCACAGCAACGTTTCACTGCCTGTTTGCATTCGGCCTTCCCTGAGAAATTGGACTGTTGAGTATTAGCTATTAAAGACTAGTGGTATTCATTTTATTTTTGGTTATTCCTTTCAGCCGCACTGTTGGCTTCATTTCCCATTTGAGAGTTTTAGTTAACGACCCTGTTTGGCCTTGTGTTTATTGTTTACTGGGCTGGTGAAGAAATGTGGAGGAAGATGCAAGGGCCTGTGCCACAGCAGCAGCGTGACAGAAGGCTCACTGATCTTCGGGTTGTTCCCAGGACGCACAAGAAAGCGGACATCAAGTGCTGCTGAAAGACCATAATTTGGTGAAAGACGCCCGAAACTTGTTGGTCTGCCATCCATCGAGATGTCCATAGAGCAGGGGTTCCCAACCTGCGGTCTGCGGTTAATGGTATTAGTTCATGACATGAAAAGTTTGGGAACCCCTGTTGGACAGGAATGCCACCAATAGCTGATCGTCAGATTCCCCTGTCCAGGGCGAAGGTTGATCAGTCCTGTGGCTTCTCCTTTCACCACACGACTTCAATCATCTCCCAGAAGGAGGTCCTTCCGATCCCAGGAATGAGGCCTTTGGAGATTCAGTTGACATTTCTATCGCACATTTTACAGGATGGGGTTGCTAGACCCATTCCCAACCCCCCCCTCCTTTCGAAGCCGGGCTTGGGCAGTCCATGATCATCCTCCTGAGGAATCTTACCCTGGAGTCTGCTTGTAAGCTGTTATTGTGACGTCTGTTCAGTGCCATGGAACAGGCAGACTGTTCCTGAATGGGAATTTGTGCTTGCCTCTTTGACCGTGTGTCACACTTAGATGGTATGTCTGTGTGTGTGTGTTATTGTGTTATTTGCTTTTATCCCCTACAATACCATATTAATGTCCCAGCTCCTGTGATAGGATTCAAACTCATTACTTGGCGTGTTAATGCAGTGTGCCTGGGACCAGAACACAGTGGTTCATCTGCCAGTCCCGTGTATTGGTTGTATTGTGACCCTGTGCTGGTGTGTTCAGGGGTCTGACATCTCCAGCTGACCACGTGACAGTGATGCCCCCCACCCCCCGTCGGTGGGGTTGAGTGGAATAAACTTCAGTTCCCCTTCAGTGCAGTATTACAGCCAATGTTTGCCTCAAATTATAACTTAATTTTGTTTCATAAACAAGGAGAAATGAATCTTTGTAAGTTTTACCTTGAAAAATGGCATCAAGTGGCATCACAGCGTTCAACAAATAGAGATGATAAAATTTTTCAACTGGTAGGGCCTCATCTGTCACTGACAATTCCTGGACATCGTCATTAATCCTGTAAGTATTAAACTGCTGGTTATAAACTGAAATTTTGAACTATTTTACAAATCTATTATGGATATGATGTCAGGGTGACGAGTTGGAGGAATTTAAGATTAGTGTTAGATTTGATTGGGTGCAGGTGAGAAAATATCTCTATTTGTGCAGAAACCTTAAGTCAAAGATAAAATTCTGGGCGAATTTTAATAAATCCCACTGGTAATTTAGTGAAGAGGATGTGGAACTCAGTGCCACAGGAGTGGGTGAAGCAGAACAGCAGGGATTGAATGGAATGGGGCAGCTGGACAAACACATGAGTCTGGGGAGTTCGGGGCACTGTTGCTGGGTGTGGTGAGTAGGTGGGAACAGGCTTGTGAAGCAGGGAATACGATTGGAGAAGATGGACTGAATGGCCCTTTTTATGATGGAAAATGGGATATAATTCCATGTAAAACTCATCCGAAAAAGTAAAGAGACAGTGAAAGTTCCCCTAATCTGATGGAAACCAGATATAGAGGATAAATCTGATGTGTGGGTCACATTCTTTGTTCTCACTGATTGACAGATTCTCACACCCACCGCACCAGACACACTCACAGTCTGTCACTGGAACTGGCTGTTAATGGGAGTTTTAGAGGATATTTAATGTGATAATTAAGGACACACTCAGCAGCTCTGTGTTATGATCAGAGTAAAGCATTTCAGAGAAGATTGTATTCTGTCCTGGGATGTACAAAAGTTGTGGAAGTCCAGTTTTGGAACAACAACAACCCTGAATAGTTGTATCAATCATCCGGTGAGAAACAGCTTACCGCCATTTGTAAATGCTGTGTGTAGGAGCAACGCATCTGTTTTCTGTCTGCATTGTATTCTGTGTTGCGTGTTTATTATGGTAACTAGTCACGTGAGTGGAGGTGTGGTAAAAGTGAAGGAAAAAGTTACATATTTGTACTTTGTTCTGGGTAGTTTTGAGTTTATATACCTTGATAAGGGGACATCCCTCAACATCCTACATACCAGGGACACAAAGTAATCTGCAGATGCTGGGGTCAAAGCAACACTCACAACATGCTGGAGAAACTCAGCAGGTCGGGCAGCATCCATGGAAAAGATCGGTCGACGTTTCGGGCCGGAATCCTTCGTCAGGACTGTAGAGGGAAGGGGCAGAGGCCCTATAAAGAAGGTAGGTGGAGGGTGGGAAGGAGAAGGCTGGTAGGTTCCAGGTGAAAAACCAGTAAGGGGAAAGATAAAGGGGTGGGGGAGGGGAGGCAGGGAGGTGATAGGCAGGAAAGGTGAAGAAGGAATAGGGGAAAACACAATGGGTAGTAGAAGGAGGCAGAACCAAGAGGGAGGTGATAGGCAGCTGGGGGAGGGGGCAGAGTGAGATAGGGATAGGGGAAGGGGGGGGGAATTACCGGAAGTTTGAGAATTCTATGTTCATACCAAGGGGCTGGAGACTACCTAGACGATATATGGCAGTAGAGGAGGCCATGTATGGACATATCTGAATGGGAGTGGGAAGCAGAGTTGAAGTGGGTGGCTACTGGGAGATCCTGTCTGTTGTGGCGGACGGAGCGGAGGTGCTCGACGAAGCGGTCCCCCAATCTGCGTCGGGTTTCACCGATGTAGAGGAGGCCGCACCGGGAGCACCGGATGCAATAGATGACCCCAACAGACTCACAAGTGAAGTGTTGCGTCACTTGGAAGGACTGTTTGGGGCCCTGAATGGTGGCAAGAGAGGAGGTGTAGGGACAGGTGTATCACTTGCGCTTACAGGGATAAGTGCTGGGTGGGAGATCCATGGGGAGGGACCGATCCCTGTGGAAAGCAAAGAGGGGTGGAGAGGGAAAGATGTGCTTAGTGGTGGGGTCTTGTTGAAGGTGGCGGAAGTTGCGGAGGATAATGTGCTGGATTCGGAGGCTGGTGGGGTGGTAGGTGAGGACAAGGGGAACTCTGTCCCTGTTGTGGTGGCGGGAGAATGGGGTGAGAGCCAAAGTGCGGGAAGTGGATAGATAGATATACTTTATTGATCCCGAGGAAATGGAGGAGATGCGGGTGAGGGCATCATTGATGACAGTAGAAGGGAAACCATGATGAGATTTTCCGTTCCAGGACATCTCAAATGTCCTCTTTCTTTAAGGATCGTAGTTTCCCTTCGGTGAAACCCGACACAGATTGGGGGACCGCTTTGTCGAACACATCCACTCCATCCGCCACAACAGACAGGATCTCCCAGTAGCCACCCACTTCACCTCTGCTTCCCACTCCCATTCAGATATGTCCATACATGGCCTCCTCTACTGCCATGATGAGGCTAAACTCAGGTTGGAGGAGCAACACCTCATATACCATCTAGGTAGTCTCCAGCCCCTTGGTATGAACATAGAATTCTCCAACTTCCGGTAATTCCCTCCCCCTCCCCTCCCCTATCCCTATTTCTCTCTGCCCTCTCCCCCAGCTGCCTATCACCTCCCTTATGGTTCCGCCTCCTTCTACTACCCATTGTGTTTTCCCCTATTCTTTCTTCACCTTTCCTGCCTATCACCTCCCTGCCTCCCTTCCCCCACCCCTTTGACTTTCCCCTTACTGGTTTTTCACCTGGAACCTACCAGCCTTCTCCTTCCTACACTCCCCCCACCTTCTCTATAGGGCCTCTGCCCCTTCCCTCTGCAGTCCTGACGAAGGGTTCCTGCCCGAAACATCGACCGGTCTTTTCCATGGATGCTGCCCGACCTGCTGAGTTCCTCCAGCGTGTTGTGAGTGCTACACTCCAAGGAAATAGCCCCAGCTTATTCACTCTCCCCTTTTAACTCAAGCCTCCCCAGTCCTGGTAACATCCTCCTGAAACTTCTTGTCCAATGTAATGACATCCTCCCCATAGTCAGGGAACCAGAAATACACACAATACTCCAAGAGTGGTCTATCATCGACATCAAAGGCCTGGTTTAAGTTCATGTGGACAGTGTCGAATAGGCTGTTGAATACAGGACTGAAGGTGTGATATTTGAATGTGCCAGTATACGGAATAAGGTAGATGATGTTGTAGCGCAGGTAGAGATTGGCAGGTACAATGTTGATCGCATCACTGAACTGTAGTGGAAAGGATATCCTGGCTTGAAGCTGAACATTCAAGGACACACCTTGTATTCAAAGGACAGGCAGGTCGGCAGAGAGGCTGGGGAGGCTCTGTTGGTAAAAAAAATGAAGTCAAACTCTTAGGGGTGACACAGGATTGGAAGATATAGAATCATTATGGGTAGGGTTTAAAAACAGCAAGGATAAAAAGACTCTGATAAGAGCCAGGATAGAAATGGGATATGAATTACACCATGGGATGGAGAAAAAAGGGCAAGGTGACGATCGGAATGGGGGGTTTCAACATGTGGATAGTTTGGGAAAATCATGTTAGTGCTCCATTCCAGGAGAGGAAATTGGTAGAATGCCCCCAAAATGGCTTTTTATTACAGCTTGTTGTTGAGCCCACTGGGAGAAAGGCATTTCTGGACTGGGATTTAAAAACATAGAAACATAGAAAACCTACCGCACAATACAGGCTCTTTGGCCCACAAAGTTGTGCCAAACATGTCCCTACCTTAGAAATTACTGGGCTTACCTATAGCCCTCTATTTTTCTAAGCTCCATGTACCTATCCAGAAGTCTCTTAAAAGACCCTACCGTATCCGCCTCCACCACCGTTTCCGGCAGCCCATTCCACGCACCCACCACTCTCTGAGTAAAAAAACTTACCCGACATCTCCTCTGTATCTGCTCCCCAGCACCTTAAACCTGTGTCCTCTTGTGGCAGCCATTTCAGCCCTGGGAAAAAGCCTCTGACTATCCACACGATCAGTGCCTCTCATCATCTTATACACCTCTATCAGGTCACCTCTCATCCTCCGTCGCTCCAAGGGGAAAAGGCTGAGTGTAATAAACCGGACAGGATTAGTGAGCTAAGGAAACCGGAGGAAGCAGTGATGTTATAATGATAGAATTCAGCCTGCAGTTTGAGAGGACTGGAAGATTGCAAGGGTCACTTCACTCTTTAAAAAGGAAGAGTGGCTGAGGAAAGGAAATTATGGGTGAGTTAGTCTAACCAGTGAAATAGTTGGCATGAGTGTGGTGTACTTGGAAAAATGTTGGAGTCCATTATTCATGAGGAACTTTTGCAGGCACATGATAAAGCAGGCCCAAGACAGTATGGATTCCTTTAAGGGGAAATATTGCCTGACAAATCTGTTGGAATTCTTAGAGGAACTGAAATGCAAGATAGACCAAGAATGATTTGGATAACAGAATTGATGCCTTTGTGGCCAAGTATAGTTAAAGAGGAGCAGCACACACAAAATGCTGGAGGAACCAGAAGGCCAGGAAGCATCTATGGAAAAGAATAAACAGTCGATGGTTTGAGCCAAGACCCTTCATCAAGACGTGTGTTGTTTGAATTTCCAGCATCTGCAGATTATCCCATGTTTGATATTAAAAGTAGAAGTTGATAGGTTCTTGATTAGTCAGGGCATCAGAAGTTATGGGGAGAAGGTAGGAAAATAGGGTTGAGAGGGAAAATTAATCAATCATGATGAAATGGCGGAGAAGACGTGATGGGCCAGTTGGCCTAATTCTGTTCCTATGTCTTATGGTTTTATGTATACCACATTGTCCTGGAAAACACTCTCTGTCACCACTTGAATAAATGTAATGAGGTTTCTGAGAGCAACACACATCAAAGTTGCTGGTGAACACAGCAGGCCAGGTACCATCTCTAGGAAGAGGTACAGTCAACGTTTCAGGCCGAGACCCTTCGTCAGGACTAACTGAAGGAAGCAATAGTAAGAGATTTGAAAGTGGGAGGGGGAGGAGGAGATCCAAAATGATAGGAGAAGACAGGAGGGGGAGGGATGGAGCCAAGAGCTGTACAGGTGATTGGCAAAAGGGATATGAGAGGATCATGGGACAGGAGGCCCAGGGAGAAAGAAAAGGGGGGGGGAAGCCCAGAGGATGGGCAAGGGGTATAGTCAGAGGGACAGAGGGAGAAAAAGGAGAGAGAGAGAAAGAATGAATGTGTGTATATAAATAAATAACGGATGGGGTACGAGGGGGAGGTGGGGCATTTGCGGAAGTTTAAGAAGTCAATGTTCATGCCATTAGTTGGAGGCTACCCAGACGGAATATAAGGTATTGTTCCTCCAACCTGAGTGTGGCTTCATCTTTACAGTAGAGGTGGCCGTGGATAGAAATATCAGAATGGGAATGGGACGTGGAATTAAAATGGGTGGCCACTGGGAGATCCTGCTTTCTCTGGCGGACAGAGCATAGGTGTTCAGCGAAACGATCTCCCAGTCTGCGTCGGGTCTCGCCAATATATAGAAGGCCACATCGGGAGCACCGGACGCAGTATATCACCCCAGCTGACTCACAGGTGAAGTGTCGCCTCACCTGGAAGGACTGTCTGGGGCCCTGAATGGTGGTGAGGGAGGAAGTGTAAGGGCATGTGTAGCACTTGTTCCGCTTACAAGGATAAGTGCCAGGAGGGAGATCGGTGGGAAGGGATGGGAGGGGACGAATGGACAAGGGAGTCACGTAGGGAGTGAACCCTGCGGAAAGCAGGGGGGGGGGAGGGAAAGATGTGCTTAGTGGTGGGATCCTGTTGGAGGTGGCGGAAGTTACGGAGAATAATATGTTGGACCCGGAGGCTGGTGGGGTGGTAAGTGAGGACAAGGGGAACCCTATTCCTTGTGGGGTGGTGGGAGGATGGAGTGAGAGCAGATGTGCGTGAAATGGGGAAGATGCAGTTGAGAGCAGAGATGATGGTGGAGGAAGGGAAGCCCCTTTCTTTAAAAAAGGAGGACATCTCCCTTGTCCTGGAATGAAAAGCCTCATCCTGAGAGCAGATGCGGTGGAGACGGAGGAATTGCGAGAAGGAGATGGCATTTTTGCAAGAGACAGGGTGAGAAGAGGAATAGTCCAGATAGCTGTAAGAGTCAGTAGGCTTATAGTAGACATCAGTAGATAAGCTGTCTCCAGAGATAGAGACAGAAAGATCTAGAAAGGGGAGAGAGGTGTCAGAAATGAACCAGGTAAACTTGAGGGCAGGGTGAAAGTTGGAGGCAAAGTTAATGAAGTCAACGAGCTCAGCATGCGTGCAGCCAATGCGGTCATCGATGTAGCGAAGGAAAAGTGGGAGACAGATACCAGAATAGGCACGGAACATAGATTGTTCCACAAAGCCAACAAAAAGGCAGGCATAGCTAGGACCCATACGGGTGCCCATAGCTACACCTTTATTTTGGAGGAAGTGGGAGGAGCCAAAGGAGAAATTATTAAGAGTAAGGACTAATTCCGCTAGACAGAGCAGAGTGGTGGTAGAGGGGAACTGGTTAGGTCTGGAATCCAAAAAGAAGCGGAAAACTTTGAGACCTTCCTGATGAGGGATGGATGTATATAGGGACTGGACATCCATGGTGAAAATAAAGCGGGGTCCAGGGAACTTAATGTCATCGAAAAGTTTAAGAGCGTGAGAAGTGTCACGAACATAGGTAAGAAGGGATTGAACAAGGGGGGATAAAACCGTGTCGAGGTATGCAGAAACGAGTTCAGTGGGGCAGGAGCAAGCTGAGACAATAGGTCTGCCAGGACAGGCAAGTTTGTGGATCTTGGGTAGGAGGTAGAAACGGGAAGTGCGGGGTTTGGGAACTATAAGGTTGGTAGCAGTGGATGGGAGATCCCCTGAGCGGATAAAGTCGGTGTTGGTGTGGGAGACAATGGCCTGGTGCTCCTTAGTGGGGTCACGATCGAGGGGTAAATAAGAGGAGGTATCCGCGAGTTGTCGCTGTGCCTCAGCAAGGTAGAAGTCAGTACGCCAGACTACAACTGCACCCCCCTTATCGGCCGGTTTAATAGTAAGGTTAGGATTAGTGGAGAGCAGAGCGTTCGGAAGGAGTGAGGTTGGAATGGGATCAAGGTGCGGTGAAGTCGAGACGGTTGATGTCCCGTCTGCAGTTGGCAATAAAGAGATCCAGAGTAGGCAGAAGACCAGAGCGGGGTGTCCATGAAGAAGAGGAGGGTTGAAGACGGGAGAAGGGGTCATCGGTGGGGGTGGAAGAGTCCTTGCCGAAGAAGTAGGTTCGGAGACGGAGATGGCAGAAGAGTTCAGTGTCATGGCGAACATGGAACTCGCTGAGGTGTGGGCGAAGGGGGACAAAGGTGAGGCCCTTACTGAGAACAGAGCGTTCTGCCTCAGACAGTTGAAGGTCAGAGGGGATGGTAAAGACCCGGCACGGATGAGAGCTGGGATCAGAGGGGGGAGGGGGGGAGGCTGGGGGTGTCAGGGGAGAGGGGAGGGTTGGGGTGAGAGGAAGATGGAGCCTCTGAGGGCCCAGGAGTTGATGGTGGGATCTGAGGAAGACGGGGTTGCAGAGTGGTGGTGGGGGAAGGGGAGACGGGAGTCACAATAGCAGCACATAAAGACCCAGCCTGAAGTTCAAGGCTGGAGTCGCAGTTGGTGGTTGCACAATCGTTTTGAAGGAGTCCATGGTCGTTGCTGGAGTCCGGGTTTTGAATATGCCCTGAGGTGTTGGAGTCTGCGAGATCAATGGCAGAGGCCGCAATCTGAAATTCATGCCTGCAAGCGTCTGGGCCAGCAGGCTCTGGGGTCTGCAGATGTAGGATCTTGCGATCTTTGCCTAACATGACAAAGATATGATATGATTTTTCCATGCTCAACGCCACGTTTACTGTTCCAGATCAGTCCTCGCCTTTCCAAATACTGTTTGATCCTCGCTGTCTCTCAGAAACAATCCCACAACTGATGTTAGGCTCAGCAGCCTGGAGATACTTGGCTTGACCTTCCAGTCCTTCTTGACTAAAGGCAGCACCTGAGCCGCCCTACAGTCTTCCAGCAGCTCAGTTCATAAAGCACAGACAGACTTTAGAGCTTCAGCCAGACACCATAAACCACAGATCGTTGAGCATTGGCTAGAGACCGTAGAGCACAGACCATAGAGGTCAGAACAGAGACCACAGAACACAGACCGTAGAGCTCAGGCAAAAGACCATAGACCACAGACTGTAGAGCACAGACCATAGACCTTAAGCCAGAGACCACAGATCACAGAGCACAGTCCATAGAGCTTGGCCAGAGAGCATCGAACACCATCCATAGAGCACAGACCTTAGAGCTCAGATGAGAAACCAAAGAACAGAGACTGTAGAGCTTAGCCCAGAGACTAAAGACAACAGACTGTAGAGCTCAGCCCAGAGACCATAGACTACAGACCGCAGAGGTTAGGTCAGAGACCATAGACCACAGACCTAGTGCACAGACCAGAAAGCTGAGGCCAGAGACTATAGACAACAAACCGTAGAGCACAGATGGTAAAGCTGAGTCAAGGGACATAGACTACAGTCCATAGAGCACATACAGAAGAGCTTCGGCCAGAGTCCATAGATGACAGACCATAGACCACAGACCTAGAGCTCAGGCCAGGGAATATAGACCACACACCATAAAGCAGAGACTGAAGAGCTTAGGCCAGACACCATAGACCACAGACTGCTGAGTACAGAGCCTCGAGCTTAGGCCAGATAGAGTAGACCACAGACCACAGAGGACAGAACGTAGAGTTTCGGCCAGACACCATAGATGACAGACCATAGACTACAGATCGTAGAGCTCGGGCCAGCGAACATAGACCACATACCGTAAACCAGATACTGAAGAGCTTAGGCCAGACACCGTAGACTGCAGACCGTTGAGCATAGAGGCTCAAGCTTAGGCTAGATACGGTAGACCACAGACTGCAGAGCACAGAACGTACAGCTTAGTCCAGAGACCATAGAACACAGACCATAGAGATTTGGTCAGAGACCATAGAACACAGTCTGTAGAGCAGAGACCGCAGAGCTTAGGCCATAGACCATAGACAACAAACTGTAGCGTACAGACCATAGAGTTTAGGCCAGAGATCATAGACCACAGACCATACAGCACAGATGGTAAAGCAGAGACCAGATACCATAGACAACAGACCATAGAGCTGATGCCAGAGACCATAGACAACGGATCGTAGAGCACAGACGGTAAAGCTCAGGCCAGAGAACATAGACTACAGACCATAGAACACATACCGAAGAGCTTCAGTCAAAGACCATAGATGGCAGACCGTAAAACACAGATCGCAGAACTCAGGCCAGGGAGCAAAGACCACATACCATAAAGCAGAGACCAAGGAGCTTAGGCCAGACACCATAGACAACAAACTGTTGAGCACAGAGCCTCAATCTTAGGCCAGATACAATAGACCACAGACTGTAGAGCACAGAACGTAGAGCTACGGCCAGAGACCATAGAACACAGACCATAGAGCTTTGGCCAGAGACCATAGACAACAGACCGTGGAGCATGGACGGTCAAGCTGAGGCTAGAGAACATAGTCTACAGTCCATAGAGCACATACCAAAGAGCTTCGGCCAGAGTCCATAGATGACCACAGACTGCAGAGCTCAAGGCAGGGAACATAGACCACATACCGTAAAGCAGAGACCAAAGAGGCCAGACACCATAGACCACAGACCGTTGAGCACAGAACCTTGAACTTGGGCCAGATACAATAGACCACAGACTGTAGAGCTCTGACAGAAGTGCTTAGGCCAGAGACCATAGACCACTGACTGTAGAGCACAGACATTAGAGCTTAGGCATGAAAGCATAGACCAACAACCGCTGTGCACAGACCATATAACCTAGGTCAGAGACCATTGTAAACAGACCATAGAGTACAGTCCGGAGAGCTTAGGCCAGAGACCATAGAATAAAGAAGGCAGACCACATACCATAGAGCTCAGACCATGGAGTGTAGGCCAGAGAGCATAGACGACAGACCATAGGGCACAAACTTTAGAGCTTGAGCCAGACACCATAGAACACAGACCGTTGAGCTTAGGCTAGAGAGCATAGACACTGACAGCAGAGGTTAGGCTAGATGCCATAGAATTCAGACCGTAGAGCTTAGCCCTGAGACCGTAGACAACAGACTGTAGAGTACAGACCGTAGAGCTCAGGCCAGGGTACCATCTGTAGAGCCTAGGTCAGAGGGCGTAGAACACGGACCGTAGAGCACAGACCTCAGAGCTCAGACCAGAGACCACAGACCTCAGACTGTAGAGCTTATTCCAGAGACCATAGACAACAGACTGTAGAGTACAGACCGTAGAGCTCAGGCCAGGGAACATAGACCACAGACAGTAAAGCACAGACAGCAAAGCTGAGGCCAGAGACCATAGTCCACAGACTTTCGAGCTCAGACCAGAGACCATAGACCACAGACTGTAGAGCTTAGCCCAGAGACAATAGAGAACAGACTGTAGAACACAGACCGTAGAGCTCAGCCCAGGGAGCATAGTCCGCATACCATAAAGCAGAGACTGAAGAGCTTAGGCCAGACACCATACAGTAGACAACAGACCATTGAGCACAGAGCCTCAGGATTTGGCCAAATACAAGAGACCACAGACCGTAGAGCACAGACCACAGAGCTTTGGCCAGAGACCATAGACAACAGACCGTGGAGCACAGATGGTAAAGTTGAGGCAAGAGAACATAGACTACAGACTGTAGAGCACAGAAAGTAGAACGTAAGCCAGAGACAATTGACCACTGAACATAGACCACAAACATGGAAACATAGAAACATAGAAAACCCACAGCACAATACAGGCCCTTTGGCCCACAAAGCTGTGCCAAGTATGGCCTTACCTTAGAAATTATCTAGGGTTACCCATAGCCCGCTATTTTTCTGAGCTCCATGCACCTGTTCAGGAGTCTCTTAAAAGACCCTATTGTATCCACCTCCACTGTCGCCAGCAGCCCATTCCACGCACTCACCACTCTCTGTGTAAAAAACCTACCCTGACAACTCCTCTGTACCTACTTCTAAGCACTTATAACAGTGCCCTCTCATGCTAGCCATTTCAGCCCTGGGAAAAAGCCTCTGATTATCCACATGATCAATGCCTCTCATCATCTTCTGCACCTCTATCAGGTCACCTCTCATCCTCTGTCGCTTCGAGGAAAAAAGGCTGAGTTCACTCAACCTATTCTCATAAGGCATGCTCCCCAATCCAGGCAACATCCTTGTAAATCTCCTTTGCACCCTTTCTATGGTTTCCACATCCTTCCTGTAGTGAGGCGACCAGAACTGAGCACAGTACTCCAAGTGGGGTCTGACCAGGGTCCTATATAGCTGCAACATTACCTCTCAGCTCCTAAACTCAAGCCCACAATTGATGAAGGCCAATGCACTGTATGCCTTCTTAACCACAGTGTCAACCTGAGCAGCTGCTTTAAGCGTCCTATGGACTCGGACCCCAAGATCCACACTGCCAAGAGTCTCACCATTAATACTGTATTCTGCCATCATACTTGACCCACCAAAATGAACCACCTCACACTTATCTGGGTTGAACTCCATCCGCCATTTCTCAGCCCAGTTTTGCATCCTATCGATGTCCCGTTGTAACCTCTGACAGCCCTCCACACTGTCCACAACACACCCAACCTTTGTGTCATCTGCAAATTCACTAACCCATCCCTCCACTTTCTCATCCAGCTCAGTTATAAAAAATCTCAAAGAGTAGGGGTCCCAGAACAGATCCCTGAGGCACACCACTGGTCACCAACCTCCATGCAGACTATGACCCGACTACAACCACTCTTTGCCTTCTGTGGGCAAGCCAGTTCTGGATACACAAAGCAACATCCCCTTGGATCACATGCCTCCTTTCTTTCTCAATAAGCCTTGCATGGGGTACCTTGTCAAATGCCTTGCTGAAATCCATATACAATACATCTACTGCTCTATCCTCATCAATGTGTTTAGTCACATCCTCAAAAAGTTCAATCAGGCTCGTAAGGCACGATCTGTCTTTCACAAAGCCATGCTGACTATTCCTAATCATATTATGTCCTCCAAATCTTCATAAATCCTGCCTCTCAGGATCTTCTCCATCAACTTAGCAACCACTGAATTAAGACTCACTGGTCTATAATTTCCTGGGTTATCTCTACTCCCTTTCTTGAATAAGGGAACAACATTTGCAACCCTCCAATCCTCCAGAACATCTCCCATCCCCATTGGTGATGCAAAGATCATTGCCAGAGGCTCAGCAATCTCCTCCCTCGCCTCCCACAGTAGCCTCAGCTACATCTCGTCTGGCCTCAGTGACTTAACCAACTTGATGCTTTCCAAAAGCTCCAGCACATCCTCTTTCTTAATATCTACATGCTCAAGCTTTTCAGTCCACTGCAAGTCATCACTACAATCGCCAAGATCCTTTTCTGTAGTGAATACTGAAGCAAAGTACTCATTAAGTACCTCTGTTATCTCCTCCTGCTCCATACACACTTTTCCACATGTACACTTGATTGGTTCTATTCTCTCACATCTTATCCTCTTGCTCTTCACATACTTGTAGAATGCCTTGGGATCTTCCTTAATCCTGTCTGCCAAGGCCTTCTCATGGCCCCTTCTGGCTCTCCTAATTTCATTCTTAAGCTCCTTCCTGCTCGCCTTATAATCTTCTAGGTCTCTATCATTACCGAGTTTTTTGTACCTTTCGTGAGCTCTTCTTTTCTTCTTGACTAGATTTACAACAGCCTTTGTACACCACGGTTCCTGTACCCTACCATCCTTTCCCTGTATCCTTTCCCTGTCTCATTGGAACATACCTATGCAGAACTCCACGCAAATATCCCCTGAACATTTGCCACATTTCTTCCATACATTTCCCTGAGAACATCTGTTTCCAATTTATGCTTCCAAGTTCCTGCCTGATAGCCTCATATTTCCCCTTACTCCAACTGAATGCTTTCCTAACTTGTCTGTTCCTATCCCTCTCCAATGCTATGGTAAAGGAGATAGAACTGTGATCACTATCTCCAAAATGCTCTCCCACTGAGAGACCTGGCACCTGACCAGGTTCATTTCCCAATACCAGATCAAACCATAGAGCTTAGGCCAGTGACCATACACCACACACGGTTAGGCAATGGCCAGACAGCTAAGGCCAGAGACTATAGACAACAGACCGTAGAGTACAGACCATAGAACTTAGGCCAGAGACCATAGCCCACAGATAGTAGAGCACAGACCCTCGAGATCAGGTCAGAGACCATAGACCACAGACTGTAGAGTTTAGCCCAGAGACAATAAACAACAGATTGTAGAACACAGACCATAGCAGTTAGGCCAGAAATCATAGACCACAGACCGTCGAGCACAGTCCATAGAGTTCAGACCAGAGACCGTAGACCACAGACCATAGAGCACAGACTGTAGACCAAAGGTCAGAGACCATAGACAACAGGCCATAGAGCTCAGACCATGGAGTTCTGGCCAGGGAACATAGACCACTGACTGAGAGCACAGAGAGAAGAGCTTAGGCCAGAGACCATAGACCACAGACCGTAGAGCTGAGGCTAGAGACCAGAGACAACAGACCATAGAGCACAGTCCGTAGTGTTCAGGCCAGAGACCATAGAACACAGATCAGAGAGCACAGACTGTAAAGCAAAGCTCAGAGACCACAGACAACAGACCATAGAGCTCAGACCGAAGCGCTCTGGTCAGAGAACATAGACCACAGACCATAGAGTACAGTCTATAGTAGTGGTCACCAACCGTTTCAAGCCCAAGATTCCCTACCTCAGCATTAGTGAAAGGCAAGATCGACCTACTAAATCGTTTAGAGAAAAAACAGCTCAGATTGTACTTCCAATTTGAGGCCTTTTATTTGGGCTAATTGTATTTAAATTACATAAGATGCTTTTGTCAAACTTTCAAATTAATTCAACCAAGAAAACCCTATAACTGGCATATCAAATAGGCCATAGCTGGCTTTCTTTAAGAATATTACAATACTTCACACCTTTTGTCATAATTTCTACTTTAAAAAAGGACCACTCTACAACTTCATGTCCAAAGGGACAACTTTATCTGGGATGGCAAAACCAATGCAGCGGAGGGGCACACGTGCGCAGAAAAGACTGGAAGTAAAACCCCGCAACCTCTGTTTACAAACAGTTTTCCATAGCGGGAGTATTGCTATATTACCATTATCCTAATTGGTATTAACTTACCTTTATAATGCTCACATTACAACACTTCTCCCCCTTTAAATTCCAACATTCCCCAAATGTAAAAGAACTGGGAAACAAAAAACAGTAGTGTCATTAGCTTACGTACCCCTGAAACTTATACTAGTGTCTCAGTAACAGTTTACTAATACAAAACACGTGAAAAACGTGGCAATCTAACAAAGGAAGCTGTCAATTTGAATATTCAGTCTGTCAGGAGGTTTGCAAGGGCGCTGTGTTGCAATGGTTTGTTGACATCCTGCCAGAAATAAAGAAATGAGGAGCACGAGGAACTGTCAGATGATGCGTGGTTACTGGATTTAGGGTTTCTGACAGACCTAATGGCTAAATTAAATGCACTTAACAATGAGCTAATGAGAAAAGACTGACACCTGCCCCACATGATAAGCGCAGTAAGTGCGTTTAAGGCCAAGCTCGGTGTTTGGATTTCAAATTTAAAGAACGGGAGGCTGACACACTTTCCCAACTTGGAGAAACTGTTATAGACCATCAAGGGAAAAAAATGCTTTCACCCTGAGCAGTACTGTGCTTACCTAAACAAACTGGCAATACAGTTCGATTGGCATTTTGGGGAGTTAAACGTAATGAAAGATATTGCTGCATTTATTTCAAACCCATTTCTGCCAATCGATATAGAACAGATGGCAGCCAAGTTCCAGCAAGTATTTGGTGTGCCAAGTGATATTGAAATGGAAATAATTGGTTTGCAAAATGACATTGAGCTTAAAGCAAGATCAAGGGACGGTGACTTTTGGGGGCTTGTCAGCAGGGAGAAGTTTCCTTATCTCACCGCATGTGCACTAAAAGTCAGTGCCTACTTCAGGTCAACTTATCTGTGTGAAATTGTGTTTTCACAGATGAAAATTATTAAATCTAAGTACAGGAGCTGTCTTACTGACAGACACCTCACAGACTGTCTCAGACTGGCTGTCTGTAGTTATGAGCCAAATTTCAGGGAACTAGCAGAAAGTATTCAGCCCCAGTCATCACACTGAGTGCAACAGTCAATTTTTATTCATTTATTTTTCATGTTGAAATAAAATTAAATAATGAAACTTAGAATTAAAGGTGTTGTAATGTGAGCATTATAAAGATAAGTTAATACCAATTAGAATAATGGTAATATAGCAATACTCCAGCTACGGAAAGCTATTTGTAAACAGAGGTTGTTTCTGGGGTTGCGGGGCTTTACTTCTGGTCTTTTTGTACATGTGTGTATAAGCCCCTCCGCCGCATTGGTTTTGCCGTCCCAGATAGAGTTGTTCCTTTGGACATGAAGTTGTTGAGTGGTCCTTTTTCAAAGTAGAAGTTACTACATATGACTCACATATGCGCTCTAGGGGTAAAATTTGCTTTTGCATCAAAAGGTTTATCAGGCATAATGTATTCGTGTATTTATTTTTCTTTTTTTTTTCAGGATCTACTGGGAAAGTCTCAAAGATTGACTGGTCAATTGCGATCGACTGGTTGGTGACCACTAGTCTATAGAGTTTAGGCCAGAGACCATAGAACAGTGATTGTAGAGCTTAGGCCAGAGACCGTAGATCACAGACTATAGAACTTAGGCCAGTCACCATAGTAAACAGACTGTAGAGTACAGTCCAGAGAGCTTAGGCCAGAGACCAAAGAATAAATAAGGCAGAGCTCAGACTGTAGAGCTTAGGCCAGAGACCATAGATCACAGACCACATAATCGTTTTAATGTATGAAGTCGAATGTATTTTAAGATTTGACAAACCCTTGTACACACTTGAAATTAGGAGGACTTCCGGTAGCGCTCATGGAGTGAAGTCGCGTTCTTGACTCGCTCCATTACCTCTGAGTTTTTTTTCTCTATGGTCAGCTATACTTTAATTAACCATTAAGGCATCAATTCTTACAATACTTTGAATTAAACTGAATTCTCCGACAATTGGATGATACTTAGATCTGCTATGTCTAAGAACGGGAAAAACGGCAAGGATGGTAAACCTCCGGTTAAACCGAAAGCTACGGATCTCCCCCCGACTGAATCACCGGTGACTTTGAAAGCGATATCGGAGTTAATTCAGAGGGAAATTTCAACCTCTGTTAGGGAGATGATTCATACGGAAATTGCAGGCCCTGTTAAAGACCTGATTCATACGGAAATCTCAACTAATTTCTGGGACCTGGGACCAACGGGTTCGTTACAGATCCGTGATGTCGGAATTCTATAAGATGGACTTAAGACCAGCGCTGCTGTACCCTGCACGTCTAAGGATTCGCATGTCAGGTGGAGCCCTTCGTTTTTTTGATTCTCCATCGGATGCCCAGAGTTATCTGGATCAACTTTCATCTTCAACATCTTAATTGCTTTTTTTTAATTATCTCCGTTGATCGGAGGCTGTGAATTGGTTGGTTTTAACTTTTTCGTGCCCTATTTGGGCAGAAAAGTTTATTTTTGATTTCTTAATATGGTTGCTAAACTTTCTTTTTAACTGCGTCATTTCTTTCTTTTCCCAGGGGATTCTGGGTGGTTACTTCCTTTTTGTCATCTTACGTATTTCCTGTGTGGCCTTAAATTTTGTAGTTTTTTTAAATTTTATTCTGTTTTGCTTTTTATAACCACTTTATGTCAATAATCTTATTTTTTCTTGTTGCTGTGTCTATTCATGGGTTTGAGGTTTATTGTGGTTTTTTTTTTAATATATATTTTCCGGCTTTTGTTCTGTTCTGTGTGTATTTTAATTGAGCTACCTTTTTTTTTTACTTTTTTACTGTTTTACAATTAGCTGATCCTTTTCATATTTATACCTTTTTTTTTAGGGAGCGTATACCGGAAGTCATGGGGGTAGTTTTAGCGCTTGCTTCTTTCTGGCGGGTCTGCTTTAGATTTTGCCTTGGGGTCTTGGGGCGGGGGGTGGTGGGAGGGGCTTCACGTTTTAGTTTGTTTCTCTTTGGGCTATATACATTATTGAAGTACTGGTTGCGTCCTTTTTCCCGGTATCTTTTGTATGTTCTGTTTCCTCTCCGGGTTTGTGGGTCGCGCCTATCGTCAATCCTCCTTGTTGTGGGTTGACTTTAGGATTTATGGAGTCTATTATTAATTTTGTCTCCTGGAATACTAACGGTCTTAATCATCCTATTAAAAGGAAAAAAGTTTTTAAAGTGTTCCGGAGACTTAAAGCACAAATTTTATTTTTACAAGCGACCCATGTATGGAGGGGGGACAGACTACGTTTTTTCAAATTCTGGAAGGGACAACAATTTCATTCGAACTCCAATGCTAAGATTCGAGGCGTCTCTATTTTTATAGATTCCTCAGTTACTTTTATACAACAGGATATTATCTCTGATCCGAATGGTAGATTTTTATTGGTTAGTGGTTTACTATTTAATAAAAAAGTAGTTTTGGTTAATGTTTATGCTCCTAATATGGATTGTCCGGAATTTTATAAATCATTGTTTGATCAGTTTCCGAATTTGAACGAGTTTTCATTGATCTGGGGCGGAGATCTTAATACCTGTTTGTCTCCAGCTTTGGACCGTTCGGCTCCTTTACGGACTTTACCTAATAAATCTGCAAATCTGATTAATTTTTTCCTTTCTGATTCTGGGTCGACGGACATTTGGCGTTTTCTGCATCCTCAGGAAAAAGGTTTTTCCTTCTTTTCACATGTTCATCATTCCTATTCAAGAATTGATTATTTTTTCATTGATTCTCGTCTTATTCCTTCAGTGATTAAATGTGATTATGATTCTATAACCATTTCGGATCATGCTCCACTTAAGCTTTCTATTAAAATTATGGCCAATATACCAAATAATAGACAATGGCGTTTTAATTCGCTGTTGCTTCAGGACTCGGACTTTGTTAATTTTATGAATGAGCAGATTGAGCTTCTTTTTACAATTAACCATACAGAAGATATTTCGGTTAACACTCTTTGGGACACTTTTAAAGCCTATATTCGGGGTCAGATTATTTCGTATTCTGTTGCTTTGAGGAAGAAACAGAAGCAGGAGGAGATGGCAATTGTGGACAAGATTAAAGAAATTGATAAGAAATATGTTATGGCTCCTTCTGAGGAGTTATACAAACAAAGAACTGAACTTCAAATGGAACACAGTTTACTACTCTCGTCCTCAATTGTAAACCAATTAAAGAAAACAAGAAGTGACTTTTATGTTCACAGTGACAAAATTGGCAAGCTGCTGGCTAATCAATTGAAATCTAATTATGTTAAATCTCAAATCAATCAGATTTATAACCAAAATGATCGATTGATACTGGATCATGTGGGGATTAATCAAACCTTTTGTGATTTTTATTCTTCTTTATATCAATCAGAGTCTCCTCGAGATTCTAAATATATGAATGATTTTTTAGATAAGTTAGACTTCCCTCAGATTTCACAGGATATGTCTTCTTTATTAGATACTTCCATTACAATGGATGAGATTAAGAATGTTATTTTTTCTATGAATCTGGGGAAAGCTCCTGGCCCTGATGGGTTTACCATTGAATTTTATAAATGTTTTGCTTCTTTATTGATTCCTTGGCTCTGTAGGGTTTTTGAGGCTTCTTTGAAACTTGGTAAACTTCCTGAATCTTTTAATAGAGCATCAATTTCTCTAATACTAAAGAAGGATAAAGACCCTGCTCAATGTGCATCTTATAGACCAATATCTTTATTAAATGTCGATTCTAAAGTTTTTTCTAAGTTATTAGCAAATAGACTAGAAAAAGTACTTCCTTCTATTATTTCGGAAGACCAAACGGGTTTTATTAAAGGTCGTTACTCTTTTTATAATATTCGTACATTGTTAAATATCGTTTATACTCTCTCACAAAATGTTCCTGAGTGTGTTATTTCTTTAGATGCCGAGAAAGCTTTTGATAGAGTAGAATGGCCTTATTTATTTAAGGTGCTTGAAATGTTTAATTTTAGCTTGAAATTTATATCCTGGATTAAACTGTTATATCATTCCCCTGTAGCCTCGGTTCGTACTAACTCTTTAAACTCACCTTTTTTTTCCTCTCTTTCGTGGTACTCGACAAGGCTGTCCTCTTAGTCCCCTATTATTTGATATTGCATTAGAACCTCTTGCAATTGCTATTCGAGAATCTTCAAATATTACTGGGATAACTCGGGGATTAAAGTCCCATAAATTATCACTCTATGCTGATGATTTACTTTTATATATTTCTAATCCTGAGAAATCCATTCCTGCTGTTTTAGAGTTATTAGCACAATTTGGTTTTTTCTCAGGTTATAAATTAAATTTTAGTAAGAGTGAACTTTTTCCGATTAATAAACATCTTCCCTTATATTATAAATTTCCATTTAAATTGATTAATAATTATTTTTCATATCTTGGGATTAAAATTACTTGTAAATACAAAGATTTATTTAAGACTAACTTTTTACCATTAATAGACCATATTATACTCAACTTTCATCTAAATGGTTTCCCTTATATTTAACTTTGATTGGTCGTATTAATGCAGTTAAGATGTTTTTTTTGCCAAAATTTTTATATGTGTTTCAGGCATTACCAATTTTCGTTCCAAAATCTTTCTTTGATAAAGTTGACTCTAAAATTTCTTCATTTATTTGGCAGAATAAGAATCCGAGACTGGGTAAAATACATTTACAGAAAGCTAAGAGAGATGGAGATTAAGTATTACCTAACTTTAGATTCTATTATTGGGCTATTAATATTCGACATATGAAATTTTGGTTACTTGACCAGGACATACTATCTATTCCTAAATGGGTAGCATTGGAATTACAATCTGTTCAGGGTTATACACTTGGCTCTATTTTAGGCTCCTCTCTCCCTTTTGATTCGAAACGCCTTAAGCAGGTCTCTAACCCGATAGTTAAATATGCTTTGCGCATTTGGTTTCAATTCAGAAAATTTTTTGATCTTAATCAATTCGGGTTAGCGATTCCTATTTTAGGTAACATATTTTTTCCTCCCTCTTTTACGGATCGCGCTTTTCAAACTTGGAAGACTAAGGGTATTTTACGGTTTTTGGATTTATTTTTAGATGGTTCCCTTATGTCTTTTGAACAATTATCTAATAAATATAATTTATCAAGAATACATTTTTTTAGATATTTACAAGTTAGAAATTTCCTAAGTACTATACTTTCTTCCTTTCCAATGCTTCCTCCTACATATATTTTAGATTCGATAATTAACCTCAATCCATGTCAGAAAGGTGCATCGGCTATGATTTATAATATTATTATGAAACTTAGGAAAGCTCCATTTGATAAGATTAGGGTAGATTGGGAACAGGAATTGGGGCTTACCATTTCTGTGGATGATTGGGGGCAGATTTTACAATTAGTTAATACTTCCTCTATTTGTGCTAAACATTCCCTAATTCAATTTAAAGTGGTTCATAGAGCACATATGTCCAAAGATAAGTTAGCGCGTTTTTACTCGCATATTAATCCTTTCTGTGATAGATGTTCGGGGCAGATAGCCTCTTTAACTCATATGTTTTGGTCTTGCCCTACTTTGGAAACTTTTTGGAGAGATATTTTTAATATTATTTCTAAGGTATTAAATATAGATATCTCTCCTCACCCTATTACTGCTATCTTTGGACTACCTAAAATTTCTAGTAATCTTTCCCCTTCAGCCCGTAGAATGATTGCATTTCTTACTTTAATGGCGAAAAGATGTATTTTACAACATTGGAAAGAGCTTAATGCTCCAACTACCTTTTTTTGGTTTTCTCAGACGATTTTATGTTTGAATTTGGAGAAAATTAGAAGTAACCTTTATGATTCTTCATTTAAATTTGAACAGATTTGGGGACCTTTTATTCGATATTTTCATTTAATGTAATATTTACCCTTCTTGTTTTTTTTTTCACTGTTTTTAATGGAGGTCGGGATTGAGGACGTGATTTTAAGGTTAACTCTGTTTGGTTTCAAGTTAGCCCATTGCTTTGCCTTGCTTTTAGTTAGTTGCACGGTGGGTTTTTTTTTGGGTTTTTTTTTCTTTTTTTCCATTGATATATATAAAATTTAGTATACTATTATGTTATCTTGGTTTCTTATGTTTAAATTACATTGTTTGTAGTATTTTTTTTGGTATTGATACCTTTTGGAATTTTATTATACTTTAACATTATATTAATGTTTATATGGCTTACCTTTTTTGTATACTTACTCAATAAAAGATTTAAAAAGAAAGAAAGAAAGAAAGAAATTATTCTGCTACCGTTGTCTGAATTATATACTTTTCTAAATAGCTCTATCAGACATGTACTTGCCTTGGTTACAGTTTTAACCGTCCTACTATCATACTGTTACATCTGTCAATACCAGTAAAAGTCTTGTTTTTCTAATAAGTGTTTCTCTTTGAGCATTTCAAAACTGAACAGTGTTCCTTCTTTCATTATATTGCATATAGCTTTTATTCCTTTAGCTGTCCAGTCCTTAAATTTAGCATCCGGTTTATTTGGCGTAAAATCCGAGTCATGTGCACACCATTTAAGAATTGCAATGTCTCTCTCTAGTTTATATTCTTTTATAACAGTTTTCCATATTTTAAGAGTCCGTTTCACCCACGGGTTGTCAATATTATTTATGTAACTTTGTAGGTTGTTATCAGCCAAAATTGCCTGTATGAGGATGGAAAGTATCCTCTCCTCAATGTTCTTCCATTGAGTGTCATATGATGGGTTGCACCAGCATATCACAGTTCTCAACTGTGCTGCAAAATAATAATCTCTAAGAGAAGGTAGACCCCATCCCCACTTTTCCTTGGCTAATTGCAAAGTTTTGAGATGAACCCTGGGCCTTTTACCTCGCCATATATATCTTGATAACATCTTGTTCCATTCATTGAATTGATTTTGGTTCATCTCTATTGGTAGGGTCTAACAGTGATATAGTAGTCTGGGTAGTATATTCATTTTAATAGATTCAATCCTTGAACTGAGACCAAGAAAAGGAATTAGGTTCCATCTTGTTATATCTTCCTTAATCTTTTTTTATATAGGCTGATAATTACATTCTGATAATTTTGCCAAATCTTTTGGCATAGTGATGCCCAAATATTTGACGGACTCTGTTTGCCATGCCCAGGGATATCTACTTTCAATTTCTCTTGGTGGGCTATAGTTATATGAAAGTAGTTGGGTTTTATCTATGTTGATTTTGTATCCTGATAATTGGCCATATTGTTCAAAGGATTGCATCAATTTAGGTAAACAGTATGTTGGTTGCCCTAGATAGATCAAAATGTCATCCGCGTAACAGGCCAATTTATGCTCTGTCCCTTTAATAGTAATTCCCCTGATATCTTCATTTTGTCTGATGTATTGAGCTAATGGTTCCAGCTATAATGCGAAGAGTAGCGGTGACCATGCACAACCCCATCTCGTGTCCCTTTCTAGGGTAAAACTATTAGATAAATATCCATTGATTTTAATCCTAGTAGTAGGGTCGTCATATAGAGCCTGTATAGTTTTAATAATTGTGTAATGTAGACCAAATCTATGTAAAACTCTGTAAAGAAAATTCCAATTAACCGAATCAAATGCCTTTTCAGCGTCCACGTTTATCAGTACTGCTTCAATTTCATTTTTTTCATATGATCCATAATGTGAAGTGTCCTTTGTATATTGTCTTGTGTTTGGTGTTGTTGTATAAAACCTGTCTGATCCTTACGTATCAGTATGGATAGAAACTCTTCTAATCATTTGGCCATGATGGAGGTAAATAATCTGTAATCTACATTAAGAACGGATATTGGTCTAAATGACCCACATTCCATTTTATCCTTGCCTTCTTTCGGTATAGCTGAGATTATCGCTTCCTTCCAGCTGGGTGGCATTTGTGCCTTTTTGAGAGCCCAGTTCAGTGTGGGAAGTAAAACAGGGATTAACTCATTTCTAAACTCTTTATAACACTCTGCGGTATATCCATCTGATCCTGGTGACTTGCTTAATTTAAGCCTACCAATTGTAGTTTTTAGTTCAGCTTCAGTTATGTCAGCAGTCATCGTTCTATTTTGTTCTTCGGTTAAAGTCGGTAACTCGAGAGAATTCAGGAAGGTGTCAATTTGGGTTATGCTTCCCCCTGAAACTTTGGAATATAGAGTTTCGTAAAACACTTCAAAAGTTTCTTGAATTTTACTTAGCTTATTTTTTTTTATCATTTTTGTCCTTGGATCCCTAATTCTATGAATTGTATTTTTTACTATCTTTTTCTTCAGTTTCCACGTCAGTATTTTCATAGACTTAGATCCACTTTCATAATGTCTCTGTTTCAGAAACATTAAATTTTTCCTGATTTCTTGAGTAGCCAAACTATTAATTTCATTCCTAATTTTTAAAATTTCCTCTAATGTATCCTGTGCCAAATTCAATTTGTGTTTTTTTCTAGTTCTTTCAGCCTATTTTGTAATTCCTCTCATGTTTTATTCTTAAATGAAGATATTGCTATAATTTTCCCTCTTAAGACAGCCTTCAGAGTATCCCATGGAATGGGAGGTGAAACCTCTCCATTATCATTGAATTCGAAGTAAAGACCCATTTCTTTTTTAATTTGTTCCTTAAAGTAGGGATCATTGAGTAGACTTGAATTTAGTTTCCAAATAGTATTCTTTGGTTGTAGGTCAAAATCAACAGATAAATGTATAGGTGTCTGGTCACTTACATCTATTGTCCCAATTTCACAGGTGTTTATTTTGTCTTTGTCTTTTCCAAACGTCATGAAATAGTCTATTCTTGTATATACAGAATGGCGGGGGGGGGGGGGCTCAGAATAATGAGTGTAATCCTTTCTGTCGGGGAAAAGGTCCCTACATATATCAATCAGACCAACATCCTCAAAAAGTGTGTTAACTTTCTTATGTAAGATATTAGAAGAGTCTAACTTTGGTTGTAATTGTAAATTTAAGTCTCCCCCGCATATCAAGAGACCTTCTGTTTCTGTTACCATAGTATTAGTAATTTTCTGGAAGGAACTAATATCACTTCCTGGGGGTGCGTATATAATCAATAGAGTAATTGAATTTCCATCTGTATTCCCCCTTACCAGAATATATCTGCCATCCTTATCTCCCATTTCGAATACTTTTTCAAAATTTAGCTTGCTTGAGATGAGAATAGCAACTCCTCTCCTATGTCCTGATTTATATGAGGAGAAAAACAAATTAGTGAAGCCCATTCTCTTTAATTTTCCATGCTCATTATCACTTAAGTGAGTTTCCTGTAAATATACTACATGGGCTTGTTCTTTCTTCATTTTTGATAGAATTTTACTGCATTTGACTGGATTTAACAGCCCACTGACATTAAAAGAAATGAATTTTACTTTGTCCTTAGTCATGTGTATTTATCTGTCAGTATATCATTGAAATTAGCAGAATAAAACATAATCGATTTACTCCCTGAACAAATAGGAGCCAAGAAATGCGAATAATAAAAAAGGCAACGAAGGTGTGATTGCAAGGCTGAGGTCTCTAGTAGATGACCCTGGGTTGAGCTAGAAGAAACGTCTAGCCGTGGGGATAACCCCTCCTACCTGTAAGTTGAGGGGCCCCCACTGCAGTACCTGTAAAAGTAAGTAAAAAAATCTATGTCCATTACACAGAAATGATTTCCCTGTGTATTCCCCCCATGTATATATTCTCATTTAGGTGGGGAAAAAGGAATGAATAAATGTAATTTTTTAAATTGAGTAATATAAAATCCACATTATAATACGTATTTCTCGAGATAGGTATACCACCATTTATTTTTGCTTCCGTTTAGTTTATCAGCACTTTTAAAGTTAGCCAAACCTTATGGCTCTTCTGGAGGAGGTGAGGGCTGCCCTTGGAGAACTGACAGTCCCTTCCTAATGTCCTTCTCTCGTCCTACTCCCGTCCCCTGCTTTCTCGGTTCTCTTACTATTTCCCAAGCAGATTGGGATAACTGCTCAGCCATACTTTCCCTTGGTTTGACCACGCTAATGGACAGTCCTCTGTTCTTCATGTCTGTAGTCGCCTCCTCCACAGACGACAGGCTGCAAAGCGTAGTGCATTCAGCTCAAGTCATAGACCATCGATGACAGAAGAGAGAGCAGAGATCTTCGTGGTTAGGCCAGTTACCAGAGGCCACAGACCACGTAGATTCTATGAGAGACCACAGACTACCGACCGCAGAGCACAGGCTGTAGAGATTAAGCGAGAGACCAAATACCACAGACTGCAAGTCACAGTTTGAAGAGTTCAGGCCAGGGACCATAGACCACAAGGAGCAGAGTACAGACCGAAGAGCTTTTGCCAGAGACCATAGACCACAGTCCATATAGCACAGATCGCAAAGTTTAGGCCAGAGACCACAGACCACAGGCTGTAGAGCATAGTGCATACAGCTTCAGTCAGAGACCGTCAATGGCAGCTCATAGACTGTGGCGACGCACTTTCTACGCAGGCGAACCTGCTCACAAAATGGCGTGCGCTTTGGCAGAGAGGCCAGCCCCAAAATGGCGCTGGGCCTTCTTCTTCACCAGCAAGGGGAGAAAGCCCGCGCACAGGAAGAGACTTTGGTAATGCACCTCTGACGTCATTTCCACCCAGAGAGGTCAGGAACGGAACTGCGTAAAAGCCAGTGCCGCGAAGTTTGAATAAACTAGTCTCGAGTGCAACTTACAGATTGTGTGTCGTTAATTCTAGCTGTGTAGCACATCGCTACAACATGATGTTATATAATGCTTAAATTTAGAGAAGATCCGTTGTTCAGTTTTTGAATCTAGCCAAGACTTTTATACGTTGTGGGGACCATTTTTGAGTTATTTTCAAAACCTTTGATTTATTGTAAAAGTACAGATGGTAGCGAATAATACATTTTACTACATGATTAGGGTTTTTTCCATTTTTTTCTTGCTTTTCATAACAGCTCTGTCTTTGGTAGTGAGTTCATATTTTTTTTCCATATAGCAAAACTATTATATTTCAATATTACGATTTAATCTGTTTTTTTAAGAATACAGGGTTTTGTGATTGTAACTGTATTTTTAGTACAATGCATTTGATACTATTTTACTTTTTACTTTTGACTTATAATATATATCTTCTTGTACTCTGTATTCCTTTATGCAGTAACTAATAAAAACCTTACTTGAAGCAGCCAAGATGAGAAACTATGCCCCTATTTGCTAAAGAACTTGGAGAAAAATAAGTCCCAAGAATCTACTATCACTGAAATTGCCGAAGCCTCTTCACCATGAAGAGAGACTTAGAGACTCTGAAAAGGAAAGCGTTACTGATGAAGCTGGTGAGAATACCTGTACATCACAAAGGCCAAGTAGGAGATCTTCATCAGAAGCAATGGTGTATGATCAAATCTGCATTTTTTGTAATAAGGTGAAATTTCTGAAGGGCTCCAAGTGACGTGAAAAGCTTACACAAGCTGTACAACTCAGAGCTGACCAAACACGACGGGAATGTGCAACTCAAAAGGAAGGTGAAAAGATTCTAGCAGTAACAAGGAGAGACATAGTTGCTGCAGATGCCCACTATCATGTTTCATGCTATAAGGATTATACCAGAATCAAGAAAAAGGGAACCTGAGTACAAAGAGAATGATGATAAAACAGATGGTGATGAACTGTATAAAAGGATTGAAAGGGAAGCCTATAAAGACTGTTTCAACTATATCAGAACTGATATCATACCCAACAAGATGATTATACAACTCACTTCTTTGGTCACGAAACTTGAATCTTTCATGCTATCTGGTGGAGTTACACTCCTGCAAGATTCTACAAGGAAGCACATTCAGAGGAAACTGGAATCTGAGCTGGGCAATTCAGTGGATATATTTCCAGATGACAAAGGGAAATTGTTAATGGTTGCTGAAAGTGTATCACCAAGGGACATTGTCTTGGACAATCAAACTCTACAGAGGGAACTCAAAGTTTGGAGGGCCAAGGCAACCAATTTCGACAAGATCATAGATCAGACTTCATCACATATCAGGCCCTGTCCACACCAGAAGGATTGCTGAGAAAGACAAATAAAGCTACTTTAGCCACAACGTTGCAGAAAAATGTTGCAGTAGAAGAGGAACTCCCAGGATACTCTGCTACGGTGGTTAATGGAATGAACTTGGTCCAACGAGTGAAAGGTGATCAAGTTACTTTCAGAGATGTTGCCACAACAATTCTGGGTATGGCTCTGAGGGAAGGCAGTCAGAGTAGCAGAACAGATGTTGTGTTCAACACACACAAGGAGAACTCTATCAAGAATAGTGAAAGATCTCTACGGGTGAAGAGACTGGTCATGAGTTGCAAGGTATCACAGGCACACAGATGGTGAGGCAGTGGAGGAGCTTCCTGACCAAAGTCAGTAACAAAAATAGTCTCATTAGCTTCATAGTCCATGAATGGAGGAAGGCAGAGTACAGAGCAAGGCAACAGGAGAAGATTCTGTATGCAACTGTGAATGACAAATATTACAGAATCACATCTTAAGACAGTGAGGTGTCAGCTCTTCAGTGTCCCCATTTGTTCCAGAAGTGTGGCACTAGAACCCATACAAGGCTTGTAGACATCAAGAAGATTGCTGCCACTGTTGGAATAGAGGTTTGCAGGGCTCTCATCGGGTTGCACGCATATACAGGATGTGACACTGTAAGCACTTTTGCAGGCAAAGGGAAGACAAGTGCTCTAAAAATTCTGACCAGCAACAGGGAAACTCAGGACACATTCTTAGAGTTGGGTCAGGAATGGAACCTCTCCCCAGAACTGATGGACAAACTGGAGGCATTTACATGTCTCCTGTATGCCCCAAAAGCATCGACCACCTTTTCTGTCCAAAAAAAGTGAAATCAAAAGTCATCAACTCCCACCATGCAAGGACTGCTTAACAAAACGTGCACAGTGAGCCAACTACCAGGCTGGTATATGGAGAAGATGTTTAGAGAAGGACCCACAAGTGCCAAGCCCTGTTGGCAGAGGATGGAAGATGGAGAGAGAAGAGGAAGCTGAATAGTTGGTAGTGCACTGGATGGAAGACCAGCCAGCACCCGATGCCGTCCTGGATCTACTGGCCTGTAACTGTCCAAAAAAAATGTTCACTCCCAAGATGTATGTGTGTTGCAAATGGCCTCAGGTGTACTGACATGTGTAGACTGGCAGACTGTGAGAACCAGGCATCCACCTCAGAGAGTGTGGAAAGTTCAGATGAAGACGTGGAAGACGTGGAAGACTTGGAAAATTATTATGATTATTAATAGGTTATGAAAGTATGGAAAACAAATTATGGAAAGCAGTCTTTGATTAAATATATTCATTTTACAACCAAATGGGGCCTAGGTTATGGCCGTGTGGAACCCCACATTTGAATTATTGTACTATCATTCTATATGCTTAGGATTGTTTTGATTTGATACAACGATATGGAAAATATCATGACATTAATAAAACTCCAGAAATCTCTCCAAATGAGGTTTTTTACCTTTTGGGGGGTGGGGTAACATTTTCTGCTGTACTGATGTTAATATAGAATATATACAAAATGTGATTACTTATTTGAAGTAATAAAGCTACCACTGGTGCAATGCTATCACATATTTTCTAACTCCAGAGATGTATACCTTGCCAAAAATCACTCTGAGCATTATTCCCCTCAGATGGTACCGACCAACCCAACTGGCTCACGGATTCCAGGACCAGAGGGTATAGCCTCAGAATGGAGGAAGGTTCAGTGAGGAGAATTCATGCCAGGACCACCGGACTGAGAAACTGGTAATCTCCCAAAGTTGTAAAGCTGATCAACACCTCCACCCACTAACCCACCCCTCCACACTCCCAACCATCACTATTTTATCATTTCCCCTCAGAGTCACCTTATGTACACACAGCCCATCATCACTTTCTGGACAAAAAATCAATTTATGTATATAACCTATTTTATGTATTTATATGTATAATAGGTATTTTATCATTGTGTTATTTATCTAATTATATTTTTTGCCCTGCATCGGATGAGGAATAACAATTATTTTATTCTCCTTTACACTTATGTCCTGGATTTGACATTTTAAAATCTTGAATCATCAATCTCTCTTCAGTCGCTCGTTCCACATACCATCACCTTCTGTGTGGGAAATGTATCGCTCAGGTCCCCTTTAAATCTCACCCCTTTCACCTTGAACCTGTGCCATCTACTCTCAGACTCCCCTCCCTTGGGAAAAAGACTGTGAATACCTACTTTATCCAAGTCCGTCATAATTAAACACCCATAAGGTCAACCATCAGTTTCCAGAATTCCAGCCTCTTCTCATAAGCAAACCCCCACTCTGACCCAGTGTCATGTTGTGAATCTGTTTTGCACCATTTCTAGCTTATCAACTCCTTGCGATAGCAAGGAAACCAGACTTCACACAGTACTCTGAATGTAGTCGCCAGCAGTGACAGGCCTATTGTGGACAACACTCCCACCTGGTGGTGTCCTGCTGCAATGACAGATCCCCATGTGGACAACACTCAAAGACAAACACATTCTGCAGGAGTGAGGTGAAGCAGCAGCGAGCTCATTGACCCTCTACAGATTACAGAGGAAGAGGTGTTTGCTGTCTTGAAGCAGATTAGGGAGGATAAATCCCCAGGGTCTGACAAGGTGTTCTCTCGGACACTATTGGAGTCTTGTGCAGAAATTTCACCGTCCCCAGCAGAGATCCTTACCAATGGGTGAGGTGCCAGATTGAATGTTGTTTTGTTGTTTAAGAAAGGCTGTAAGAATAACCAAGGAAATTTCAGGCTGGTAAACCTGACATCAGCAATGGGTAAGACACAGGAGCTGAAATAGGCCATTCGGCCCATTGAGTCTGCTCCACCAATCTATCATAATGGATTTATTATTCCCTCAACCCCATTCTCCTGTCTTCTGGGGTCATTCCTGTGAACCCTCTCTAAATCTTCTCCAATGCCAGCACATCTTTCTTAGATAAGGGGCCTGGAACTGTTCACAGTGGTCTGAAATATACCCATGGGGAACAGTCTGAGACTATTCCGACTTCCCATCACAGAGACAGGTTATTGCACAGGAAGGAGATGGGCAATTGTGTGTCTACTGCAGAATCAGTCTGTCACCATTCCCGTTTCGCATCACAGAAATACATTGTTGCACAGGAAGGAGATTTGGAATTGTGTCTGTAGTGGAACAATCTGTGACCATTCCTGTTTCCCATCACAGAGACGGGTTGTTGTACAGGAAGCAGATGGGGAATTATGCCTATAGTGGAACAGTCTGTGACCGTTTCCATTTCCTGTCCCAGAGACAGATTGTTGAACACGAAAGATATGGGGAGTTGTGTCTGTCGTGGAATCGTTTGTGACATTCCCGTTTCCCATCACAGAGATCGGTTTTTGCACAGAAAGGAGATTGTGTATTATGCCTTGCAGTGAAACAGTCTGTGACACTTCCCGTTTCCCATCACAGAGACGGGTTATTCTAGAGGACTGCGAACGGGAAGTGTGTCTGTCATGAGGAACAGTCTGTGACCATTCCTGTTTCCCATCACAGAAACAGATTGTTGTTAATGTTGGAGATGGGTAATTGAGTCTATAACGGGGAACAATCTGTGCCTATTCCTGTTTCCTATCACAGAGACAGGTTGTTGTACAGGAAGGAGATGGAGATTTGTGTCTGTAGTGGAAGAGACTGTGACCATTTCCATTTCCTGTCCCAGAGACAGATTGTTGAACACGAAAGATATGGGGAGTTGTGTCTGTCGTGGAATCGTTTGTGACATTCCCGTTTCCCATCACAGAGATCGGTTTTTGCACAGAAAGGAGATTGTGTATTATGCCTTGCAGTGAAACAGTCTGTGACACTTCCCGTTTCCCATCACAGAGACGGGTTATTCTAGAGGACTGCGAACGGGAAGTGTGTCTGTCATGAGGAACAGTCTGTGACCATTCCTGTTTCCCATCACAGAAACAGATTGTTGTTAATGTTGGAGATGGGTAATTGAGTCTATAACAGGGAACAATCTGTGTCTATTCCTGTTTCCTATCACAGAGACAGGTTGTTGTACAGGAAGGAGATGAAGATTTGTGTCTGTAGTGGAAGAGACTGTGACCATTCCTGTTTCCCATCACACAGACAGGTAGCAGTAGAGGAAGGAGATGGGGAATCGTGTCTGTAGTGTGAAACAGTCTGTGACCATTCCTGTTTCCCATCACAGCAATGGTTGTTCTACAGGAAGGAGAAGGGGAATTGTGTCTGTGACCATTCCCATGTCCCATCGCAGAGACGGGTTGTTGAACACAATGGCGATGGGGAACAGTCTGTGATCATTCCCGTTTCTCCTTACTGTGATGGGATCCTGAATTACCCCTATAAACTGTGCTCGTTTACCCCTATTAACTGTGCTTTCAAAAAGAGAGAGAGAGAGTTATTTAACACCAACAACCTGTTTTTAAAAGAGAGAGAGAGATGAAGACTGCTCACAGTTTGTTTATACTTCCCAAGGACATGGCATGCCAGTGTATTTCTTACACAATGACAGCTGGTATCCAATACGGGGAGATAAATAGAAGGTCAGATGATAGACCTCAGACACATGTTTGGACACTGAATGAGCTTTTTTGTGCCAGCAGGAAAAGTGGGTTTTGGAGGATCGATCAGGCGGATCGATCCGTCGCTCTTACAGTGGAAAAAGGAAAGGGGTTGACTGGTTGGGAGTTGTCCATGTGTCCACCCTTGCCTGGGTGATAGCTCCACCACAGAAAAACGGTCCCCTTTGTTGTGGTCACAGTCGGTGACTTGTAAAGGATTTCAGAGGACAACGAGAAGATCGACAGCGTCAGCTCACCTGAAGACTCAAATCTCTCCCTCTCTCTCTCTCTCCATCACTACTCAATTCAACACCATGAACTGAACTGAACTGAACTGAACTTTACTCATCGTCATAAGACTGTATCTTTTTACCCCTAGACTTGAAGAAGCTTGGTTTTTCATACATATATTTCCACACTTACTGATATACTTACTTATATATAATCATTGCTAACCTGTTTGATTTATCTACATTTATATTACTGTATTGTGTAGTTACTAACAAATATTATTAGTTTATAGCAATACTGGACTCCAAAGTGTTTTCCATCTCTGTTGGTTCTTTATTCCTGTCACGGGGTACGTGACATCACAGAGACGGGTTGTTGTAGAGGAAGGAGATGGGGAATTGTGTCTGTAGTGGAACAGTCTGTGACCATTTTTGTTCCTATCACAGAGACGCGCTGTTGCGCAGGAAGGTGATGGAACATTGTGTCAGTAGTGAAACAATCTGTGACCATTCTCATTTTCCATCACAGAGACAGGTTGTTCTACGAGAAGAAGATGGGGAAATATGTGTCGAGGTCAGAATCAGTCTATGACCATTCCCGTTTCCCATCACAGAGATAGGTTGACGTGCAGGGAGTTGATGGGGAATTGTGTCTGAAATGGGGAACAGTCTGTGACCATTCCCTTTTCCCATCATAAAGACTGGTTTTTCTACAGGATGGAAATGAGGAATTGTGTCTTTAGTGGAACAGTCTGAGACCATTCTCCCTTGCAATCACAGAGACGGGTTGTTGTACAGAAAGGAGATGGGGAATTGTGTCTGTAGTGGAACAAACTGTGACCATTCCTGTTTCCCATCACAGAGACGGGTTGTTGTACAGAAAGGTGATGGGGAATTGTGTACGAAGTGGACCTGTCATTGACCATTCCCGTATCCCATCACAGAGGCGGGTTGTTGTACAGGAAGAACAGGGGGAATAATGTCTGAAGTGGTGAACAGTCTGTGACCATTCCCGTTTCCCATCACACAGATGGGTTTTTGTACAGGATGCTCTGGAGGATGAACAAGTGGCTGAGGAACTGGTGTAGGGGGCAGGGTTTCAGATTTCAGGATCATTGGGACCTCTTCTGGAGCAGGTGGGACCTGTACAATAGAGACGGGTTACACTTGAACTACAGCGGGACCAATATCCTTTCAGGGAGGTTTGTTAGTGCTATTGGGGAGGCTTTAAACTAGATTTGCAGGGGGGATGGGAACCAGAGTGCCAGAGCTGACAGTGTGGCTGGGGTGAAAATAAATGATGTTAAAAGTTCAAGCAAATCCGCTAATAGAAAGGTTGTGAGTGGTGGTAAAAATCTTCTGAGGTGTATATATTTCAATGCTAGGAGTATTGCGGGGAAGGCGGATGAGTTGAGGGCGTGGATTGACATGTGGAATTATGACGTTATAGCAATTAGTGAAACTTGGCTACAGGAGGGGCAGGACTGGCAGCTTAATATTCCAGGGTTCCAATGTTTCAGTTGTGATCGAGGCAGAGGGATGAAAGGTGGGAGTGTAGCATTGCTTGTTAGGGGAAATATTACAGCAGTGCTCAGGCAGGACAGATTAGAGGGCTTGTCTACTGAGTCCTTATGGGTGGAGCTGAGAAACAGGAAAGGTATGGCCACATTAGTGGGATTGTATTACAGACCACCCAATAGTCAACGAGAATTGGAAGAGCAAATCTGCAGAGAGATAGCAGGCAACTGCAGGAAACATAAAGTTGTGGTGGTAGGATATTTTAATTTTCCACATATTGATTGGGACTCCCATACTGTTAGGGGTCTAGATGGTTTAGAGTTTGTAAAATGTGTTCAGGAAAGTTTTCTAAATTGATATGTAGAGGTACCAACTAGAGGGGATGCAATATTGGATCTCCTGTTAGGAAACGAGTTAGGACAAGTGACGGAAGTCTGTGTAGGGGAGCACTTTGATTCCAGTGATCATAACACCATTAGTTTCAACTTGATCATGGACAAGGATAGATCTGGTCCTAGAGTTGAGGTTCTGAACTGGAAGAAGGCCAAATCTGAAGGAATGAGAAAGGATCTAAAAAGCGTGGATTGGGACAGGTTGTTCTCTGGCAAGGATGTGATCAGTAAGTGGGAAGCCTTCAAAGGAGAAATTTTGAGAGTGCAGAGTTTGTATGTTCCTGTCAGGATTAAAGGCAAAGGAAAATAGGAATAATGAACCTTGGTTCTCAAGGGATATTGCAACTCTGATAAAGAAGAAGAGAGAGTTGTATGACATGTATAGGAAACAGGGAGTAAATAAGGTGCTTGAGGAGTATAAGAAGTGCAAGAGAATACTTAAGAAAGAAATCAGGAGGGCTAAAAGAGGACATGAGGTTGCCTTGGCAGTCAAAGTGAAGGATAATCTAAAGAGCTTTTACAGGTATATTAAGAGTAAAAGGATTGTAAGGGATAAAATTAATCCTCTTGAAGATCAGACTGGTCGGCTATGTGCAGAACCAAAGGAAATGGGGGAGATCTTAAATAGGTTTCTTGCGTCTGTATTTACTAAGGAAACTGGCATGAAGTCTATGGAATTAAGGGAAACAAGTAGTGAGATCATGGAAACTGTACAGGTTGAAAAGGAGGAGGTGCTTGCTATCTTGAGACAAATTAAAGTGGATAAATCCCCGGGACCTGACAGGGTATTCCCTCGGACCTTGAAGGAGACTAATGTTGAAATTGCAGGGGCCCTGGCAGATATATTTTAAATGTCGGTGTCTACGGGTGAGGTGCCGGAGGATTGGAGAACGGCTCATGTTGTTCCATTGTTTAAAAAAGGATTGAAAGGTAATTCGGGAAATTATAAGCCGCAAACAACAGGAATTCTGCAGATGCTGGAAATTCAAGCAACACACATCAAAGTTGCCAGTGAACGCAGCAGGCCAGGCAGCATCTCTAGGAAGAGGTACAGTCGACGTTTCAGGCCGAGACCCTTCGTCAGGACTAACTGAAGGAAGAGTTAGTAAGAGATTTGAAAGTTGGAGGAGGAGGAGGAGATCCAAAATGATAGGACAAGACAGGAGGGGGAGGGATGGAGCCAAGAGCTGGACGGGTGATTGGCAAAAGGGATACGAGAGGATCATGGGACAGGAGGTCCGGGGAGAAAGACAAGGACAGGGGGGGAACCAGAGGATGGGCAAAGAGTATATTCAGAGGGACAGAGGGAGAAAAAGGAGAGTGAGAGAAAGAATGTGTGTATAAAAATAAATAACAGATGGGGTACGAGGGGGAAGTGAGGCATTAGCGGAAGTTAGAGAAGTCGAAGCCGGGTCCAACATATTATTCTCCGTAACTTCCGCCACCTCCAACAGGATCCCACCATTAAACACATCTTTTCCTCCCCCCCCTCTCTGCATTCCGCAGGGATTGCTCCCTACGCGACTCCCTTGTCCATTCGTCCCCCCCCCCCATCCCTCCCCACTGATCTCCCTCCTGGCACTTATCCGTGTAAGCGGAACAAGTGCTACACATGCCCTTACACTTCCTCCCTTACCACCATTCAGGGCCCCAAACAGTCCTTCCAGGTGAGGCGATACTTCACCTGTGAGTCGGCTGAGGTGATATACTGCGTCCGGTGCTCCCGATGTGGCCTTTTATATATTGGCGAGACCCGACGCAGACTGGGAGACCGCTTTGCTGAATACCTATGCTCTGTCCGCCAGAGAAAGCAGGATCTCCCAGTGGCCACACATTTTAATTCCACATCCCATTCCCATTCTGACATGTCTATCCACGGCCTCCTCTACTGTAAAGATGAAGCCACACTCAGGTTGGAGGAACAACACCTTATATTCCATCTGGGTAGCCTCCAACCTGATGGCATGAACATCGACTTCTCTAACTTCCGCTAATGCCCCACCTCCCCCTCGTACCCCATCTGTTATTTATTTTTATACACACATTCTTTCTCTCACTCTCCTTTTTCTCCCTCTGTCCCTCTGAATATACCCCTTGCCCATCCTCTGGGTTCCCCCCGCCCTTGTCTTTCTTCCCGGACCTCCTGTCCCATGATCCTCTTGTATCCCTTTTGCAAATCACCTGTCCAGCTCTTGGCTCCATCCCTCCCCCTCCTGTCTTCTCCTATCATTTTGGATCTCATCCTCCCCCTCCAACTTTCAAATCTCTTACTAACTCTTCCTTCAGTTAGTCCTGACGAAGGGTCTCGGCCTGAAACGTCGACTGCACCTCTTCCTAGAGATGCTGCCTGGCCTGCTGCGTTCACCAGCAACTTTGATGTGTGAAATTATAAGCCGGTAAGTTTGATGTCGGTAGTGGGTAAGTTATTGGAGGGAGTACTAAGAGACAGAATCTACAAGCATTTGGATAGAGAGGGACTTATTAGGGAGAGTGAACATGGCTTTGTACGTGGTAGGTCATGTTTGACCAATCTATTGGAGTTTTTCGAGGAGGTTACCAGGAAAGTGGATGAAGGGAAGGCCGTGGATATTGTCTACATGGACTTCAGTAAGGCCTTTGACAAGGTCCCGCATGGGAGGTTAGTTAGGAAAATTCATTCGCTAGGTATACATGGAGAGGTGGTAAATTGGATTAGACGTTGGCACAATGGAAGAAGCCAGAGAGTGGTAGTGGAGGATTGCTTCTCAGAGTGGAGGCCTGTGACTAGTGGTGTGCCACAGGGATCAGTGCTGGGTCCGTTGTTATTTGTCATCTATATCAATGATCTGGATGATAATGTGGTAAATTGGATCAGCAAATTTTCTGATGATACAAAGATTGGAGGTGTAGTGGACAGTGAGGAAGGTTTTCAAAGCTTGCAGAGAGATTTGGACCAGCTGGAAAAATGGGCTGAAAAATGGCAGATGGAGTTTAATACAGGCAAGTGTGAGGTATTACACTTTGGAAGGACAAACCAAGGTGGAACATACAGGGTAAATGGTAGGGCACTGAGGAGTGCTGTAGAACAGAGGGATCTGAGAATACAGATACAAAATTCCCTAAAAGTTGCATCACTGGTAGATAGGGTCGTAAAGAGAGCTTTTGGTACATTGGCCTTAGGAAAACCTGGAGCAAGGGTCGATGGACCGGACCATGAACCGGAATGCGGACTTTACGGACCGGACCATGACAGAAACGGAGGAACTCGGAACAGGGAATGGCATTTTTGTATGTGGCAGGGTGGGAAGAGGTACAGTCGAGGTAGTTATGAGAGTCAGTGGGCTTATAGAAGATGTCAGCGGACAGTCTGTCTCCAGAGTTGGAGACCAAAAGATCGAGAAAGGGGAGAGAAATGTCCAAGTGGCATGGTGTCAGTAGTCTGTTCAAATAGGCAGAGGTGGTCAGAGCGTAAAAACAATGGCTGGAGTGGTGCAAAGGTCATTGGAAGCTAATTCATTGACAGCTTTCAGACAATGCCGTCGATCTTCTCGTTGTCCTCCGAAATCCTTTAAAAGTCACTGACTGTGACCACAACAAAGGGGACTAGTTTTCTGTGGTGGAGCTATCATCCAGGCAGGGGTGGACACATGGACAACTCCCCACCAGTCAACCCCTTTCTTTTTCACTGCAAGAGCGACTGATTGATCTCCCTGATTGATCCTCCAAAAACCCACTTTTCCTGCGGGCACAACAAAGCTCATTCAGTGTCCAAAACGTGTCTGAGGTCTATCATCTGACCTTCTATTTTATCTTCCCGTGCTGAGCATCAACTGTCATTCAAATAACTCCTCCTTCCTTTGTCTGTGTAAGAAATGTACAAGCATGCCATGTCCTTGGGAAGTATCACCACACTGCCGAAAAATCATAACATCGATTGTCCATCAAATAACCGTCCTCGGTTATCATTGCAATTTACGAGCTGCTCGGTGCCATCTCTCTCTCCAACTCAGCAGAAATCCAAAAGTTACTTCCAGTGCCTTAAAGTGACAGTCCAACAGTTAGTCTTCGTCTCTCTCTCTCCTCAAAACAATATGTCAGTGTTAAAGAACTCACTCTCTCACTTTTCAAAAGAACAGTTCATAGGGGTAATCAAACACAGTTCATAGGGGTAATTCAGGGCCCCGTCACACTGGGAACAAATGCAACATAGATGAGGGAACTGGGAAAAGGGATTGTTCCACATTCATACGTCTTTGATTTTTGCTTTTGTAATACTTATTGAAAGCTATCCCATGAACACAAGGAACTGAAATTCAAAGTTATTAAAGTACACACATGTCACCATATAAATCCTGAGATTCATTTTCCTGCTGGCATACTCAGCAAATCTGGAGAACAGCAGCTAACTGGATCAATGAAAGCTCAACCAGAGTGCAGAAGACAACAAACTGTGCAAGTGCAAATATAAATAAATAGCAACAAATAACCAGAACAGGAAATTACAAGATAAAGAACACTTAAAGTGAGATAATCAGTTGTGGGAACATTTCAATGGATGGGCAAATGAGTGAAGTTACCCCTTTTTTCAAAAGCTTGATGGTAGTAATTGTTCCTGACACTGGTGGTGTGATTCCTGATGCTTTTGTACCTTCCACCTGAGGGCAACATCAAGAAAATTACATGGCCTGGGTGGTGAGGATTCTGCTTTTCCACTATCCGTCTCCTTCTCCAGCCATTTACATCAGTAGAAAGATGTGACATAGGATTGGAAGATGTTCAATCCTTGTGGGTTGAGATAAGAAACTGCAAGGGTAAAAGGACATTGATGGCAGTTACATACAGGCCTTCCAACAGTGGCGGGGAGGTGAATTACAGATTACAACAGGAAATAGAAAAAGTGTGTCAAAAGGGCAATGTTTTGATAGTCATGGGAGATTTTAACATGCAGGTCGATTGGGCAAATCAGGTTAGTAATGGATCTCAAGAGAGTGAGTTTGTTGAATGCCTAAGAAATAGCTTTTTACAGCAGTTTGTCGTTGAGCCTACTAAGGGATCAGTGATACTCGACTGGGTGTTATGTAATGAACCGGAGGTCATTAGGGAGCTGAAGGTGAAAGAACCCTTTGGAACTGGTGATCACAATATGATTGTGTTCATCTTGAAATCTGATAGGGAGAAAGTAAAGTCTGACATAGCAGTATTTCAGTGGAGTCAGGGAAATTACAGTGGTATGAGAGAGGAGTTGGCCAAAGTAAATTGGAAGGAGCTGCTGGCAGGGATGTCAGCAGAGCAGCAATGGCGTGTGTTTCTGGGAAAAATGAGGAAAGTGCAGGACACATGTATTCCAAAAATGAAGAAATATTCAAATGGTGAAATAGTACAACCGTGGCTGACAAGGAAAACAAAGCTATTGAAAAAGCAAAAGAAAGGGCATGCAACAAAGCAAAAATTAGTGGGAAGATAGAGGATTGGGAAGTTTTTAAAAACCTACTGAGAGCAACTAAAACAATCATTAGAAGGAAAAAGATGAAAAATGAAAGCAAACTAGCAAATAATATCTGTTTCTCTGAGTCCACAGATACGGAGACAGTTCATTGACCGGCCCAGGAGACCACAGACACGGGGACAAGTCCGTGCTGTGACAGGTCCTCAAGTCCACAGACACGGGGACGGTTCAGTGACAAGTCCAGGAGATCACAGACACAGAGACAGTTCTGTGACCGGGTCAGGAGACCATAGACACCGGGATGGTTCAGCACGGTGACCGATCCAGGAGTGTACAGACACAAGGACAGTTCACTGACTGGTCCAGGAGTCCACAGACATGGGGACAGTTCACTGCTGTGACAAAGTCTGGAGTCCACAGACACAGTGACAGTAGCCAGTCCAGGAGTTCACAGACACGAAGACAGTTCAGTGATTGGTGCAGGAGTCGACAGACATGGAGATAGTTTTGTGACTGTCATGGTCCCGTCCGCCAATGCCCCATCTTGCTATTATCTCCTTGATTAGGTCTTAATCCCCTTGTCTGGTTTCCAATTGTTCCCAGTTTTCATTAATTATAGCACACCTGCTTTCCATCAGCGAACTGAGGATAAGAACCCTGGCGTCACTGTCACCTTCGCCAGTTCGTTGGTCAATTCTAGTGCGTGTAAACCTCGTTTCCTGATTCCTTAGGACTATCAGTTCCAGGCTCCGCATCATTTCCTGGATAATCTATGTAAACCTTGTCTCCATGTAAAGATTCTCCTGAATACCTGTTCCACATTCGCGGCTGCGCTCACACCTCACGACCCTGTCTCCGTGCCTGTGTCCTGCTCTTGGGTTCGTCCTCAGCCACGTCCTTGCAACAGTGACCAGTTCAGGAGTGTACAGTTACAAGAACAGTTCAATGACCGGTCCAGGAGTCCACAGACATGGCGATAGTTGAGTTACCAGTCCAGGAGTCCACAGACACGGGGACAGTTCAGTTACCGGTCCAGGAGTCCACAGACACGGAGACATTTTGGCGCTGACCTGCCTAGGAGACCACAGACACGGAGACAGTTCATTGACCGGTCCAGGAGTCCACAGATACGGGGACAGATCCGTGTCCTGTCCAAATGACCACAGAAATGATGACCATTCAGTGACCAGTCCTACAGACAACAGAGATGGCGACAGTTCAGTAACAGGTTCAGGAGTGCACAGAAACGGAGACAGTACAGCACCGACCGGTCCAGGAGACAACAGACACGGAGACAGATCAATGACTGATCCAGGAGTCCAAAGACACGGGGACAGTACAGTGCTGTGACAGGTCCATGAGAATACAGAGAGGGAGACAGTTCAGTGACCAGTCCTGGAGCCCAGAGTCCAGGTTGCAATGCTGAGCGGAGACGAGAGACCATCTAATCCCCAGCAATGACCGACGCGCATTGAGGTGCCCAGTTTGCAGTTCTGAGTAGAGACAGCGAGAGACAATCTATTGGTCGGACCTGCCTGAGCTGCCCAGCTTGCAATGCTGAGCGGAGACGAGAGACAATCTAATCCCCAGCAATGGCCGGCGTTTACTGAGCTGTCCAGGTTGTACTACTGAGTGGAAGCAGCCAAAGGCCATCTAATGGCCGGCAATGTCTGAGCTGCCCAGATTACAATGCTGAGCGGCGACAAGAGAGACAATCTAATCGCCAGCAATGCTCGTCATACACTGAGCTGCCCATGTGGCAGTGCTGAGCAGAGCCAAGAAACCATCCAATCCCCATCATTAGCCAACACTCACTGAGCTGCCCAGGTTGCAATGCTAAACAGAGACGAGAGACAATCTAATCTGCTGGAAAGGCCGGCACCCACTGAACTGCGCAGTTTGCAATGCTGAGCGGAAACGAGAGACTATCCAATTTGCAGCAATGGCCGGCGCTTACTGAATTGCCTAGGTTGTAGTGCACTCAGCAACTTCCACTCAGGAAGCAGCAACTGACCATCTAATGGCCGGCACTGACTGAGCTGCCCAGGTTGCAATGCTGAGCGGAGACAAGAGACCATCAAATCCCAGCAATGACCGGCGTTCACTGAGCTACCTAGGTTCCAATGCTGAACCGACACAACGAGAGACCATCGAAGGGCTGGCACTCACTGAGCTGCCCAGGTTGCAATGCTCAGCGTAGACAAGAGACCATTAATCTCCAGCAATGGCCGACTCTCTCTGAATTGCCCCGGTTGCAATGCTGAGCGGAGTCGAGAAACCATCCAATCCCCAGCAATGGCAGGCGCTTACTGAGCTGCCCAGGTTGTAGTGCTGAGTGGAAATGTCATACGGGGGGGGGGGGTGCTGGGAGCGGACCCAAATGCAAGACACAGCCACTGAAGTACGAGGAGCAAGACTTGACCAGAGAGCTGGGTTAGGGACGTGACTGGATGCAGACTAGGAGCTGGGACAAGACCACAGACTTGGGCTACGACATTGGCTAGGCAAGCAGGACCAGGACAAGGAACTGGGAGCCTGGGCTTGGACTCCGAGTCAGAGACTGGACAAAGACCCAGAACCTGGGTCTTGACTTGGGCTCGGTCCCCAGAACTAGGCGAGGACATGACGTGGCTACAGGACTGGGCATGGTTTGGGTGCCGTGTGGCTTGGGTTCTTCGAGGCGAGGACATGACGAGGCTTGGGTTCGGACTCCGAGCCAGAGACTGGTCAAGGACCCAGAATCTGGGTCTTGACTCGGGCTCGGACTCCAGAACTAGGCAAAGACATGACGTTGGCTTGGGAGACTGGACAGGAACACGGAGCCTTGGTCTAGAGCATGGGAACACGGAGCCTTGAACTTGAGAGACAGGAACACGGACATGGAACACAAAGCCGGGACCCCTCCTTGGGAACAGGACTTGGGGCCGGGGCTCTACACAGAACGCTGAACACGGCGAGACGGTTCACAACACTGAGTAGCGGCAAATGGCCGGACCTATGCAGATGTTTCCAACGAGTGGACAGTTGCAAGGCTGCGGGACCAGACGGCATCTAAGGGTGAGTACTCAGGATGCGCGCAGCACAACTGGCAGGTGTGTTTACAGACATTTTTAATCTCTCCCTCTCCCAGGGTAGAGTGTCCTCCTGCTTCAAATTATTCACCATTGTCCCTGTACCAAAAAAAACCAAGGTAACATGCCTGAATGACGAGAGTCATAGAAACATAGAAACACAGGACTTCCGGTGAGGCACGAGGCAAGATGGCGGCACAGCACTGAGCGCTGACATATAACCCTCCTTTTTCATGTTCTTTAGGGCTCATAGATGGTCTTAATACAAGGTTGACTTGGAGAAAGGTCTAACTAAAGACATGACCTCAAAAAAAGATCCAAATTCAACCAAGAAACAAGATACCAGCAGACGACACCAAGCTAGCGATTCATCCGAGGAAATAGCTATGCTAATTAAGCAAACAATGGCAACGGAGATGGAATCGCTGCAAGAAACGGTAGCCCACATGCTAAAGGGAGTTGCTGGAAAAGGCTCTCGACCCCATACAGAAGCATATGGCAGAGAATGGCAACGTTCTCCGGTCGTTAAAGGAGCAAGCGGACATTCATGCTAAAAAATTTAGCACAGTTTTCAACAAAATAGACAACATCCAAGTTAGCTCACGCAAGAATGAGGAGGTGACTAAGATACGGAAGAAGCAAAGCGACTTGGAGGACAGATCCAGGAGAAACAATGTGCAGCTGGTCAACTTACTGACAGGTACTGAGGGCGACGACCCGCGAGGCTACCTCCAGGAGATGCTGCCTAATTGGATTCCAGTGCTTAAGAATTCCCACAACACTCCATTGGAGATCGATAGAGCTCATAGGATCTTTTCCAACGACACCTCAAGACCGCGGACCATGGTTTTTAGGCTTCTACGGTACACCAACCGGCAGGCTATCCTGGAGGACGCGAGCAAAGCCAAACCTACTCTCCCTGATGGCACCCAGCTGCAGTTCTTCACCGACTACAGCCCCAGTACGATGCAGGAACGGCAGGGTTACAAGGAGATCTGTGCTAAGCTCCGACAGAAGGGGATCGACTCGTTCCTCATATATCCGGCGATTTTGAGAGTGAGTATCAAGGGCATGGAGATGTCGTTTAACTCGGCAGAGGAAGTGAAAGAAGCTCTGAATTCATCAGTGCTGGGAGATATGGAAGACCCCAGGCAAAGTCCACACGCCCCTCAGGAGGAGGTGGAACTGCAATAAGAGCTCAGACCAGCCTGTATGCGCAATCTAACAGGCACGGGCAAGCTAACGTCCTAGGTGTGAAGTTTCCCGGTTATTCTTTTATCGGAAAGTCATTCGCTGCACTTTTGTATTTGGTTAATTAAGGGGCCAATTTGTTTCTGAGTATTGCACCTCAGAGCTTTAAGGCAATGGCTCAGTTAACTTGCTAGTACAAGGATAACATGGTAATGTGATACAGGTCCGCCTAGAATATACTTTTTACCTTTTACTTTCTTAGGTGATATTCAATACACCCAAATGTCATACTTCATCAAGAATGAAGCTGAAAAACAGCAGTTTGTTCTGAATAACTTTATGTCTCCAGTAGACTTGTTTATTGAGAGGCTACAAAAGGACGGACAGATTGGAGAAATTACTTTAGTCAGAGGGTGGTAAATCTGTGGAATTTTTTTACCATGAGCGGCTGTGGAGTCCAAGTCATTGGCTGTGTTTAAGGCAGAGGTAGATAGTTTCTTGATTAGCCAGGGCATCAATAGGTATGGGGTGAAAGTAGGGGAGTGGGGATGACTGGAATAATTGGATCAGCCCATGACTGAATGGCGGAGCAGACTCGAAGGGCCGAATGGCCTACTTCTGCTCCTGTATCTTATGATCTTTACGTTCCTGGGCGCGAGATAAGACGTCACTGGCGTCATCGCTAAGCGACGGTCTATTAAAGCAACAGTCTCCCACAAGAGAGCTGTTGGGGTCTTGATTATGTGTTATACTAAATTTGAGACGGGAATAGTTTTAATTATATAGGTTAATGGGTTTGACCAGGTTTTTTTTTCTTGTCTCTTTGATATGATTGTCTATGAGAACCGCTTTGCCTTTGTAATTTGTTGGTGCTAGAGGGGGGCGGTTAATATTCAGTGTTTGACATTGCTAAGTGACACTCACAGATGTTACAAAGTAAAGGGTTGAATGGGAGGGGGGATGGGAGTAACTCAGGGCTCCACCACCAACTTACAACAACAGGTCCAGGGGAAGATGAGCAACACAGATAAATTAGAAAATCTTACTATTGTATCATTTAATGTTAGAGGATTAAACTCTCCCTACAAGCGTTCAAAGGTTTTAGATTTCTTACGCAGAAAGAAAATAGATATCGCGCTGTTACAGGAAACACATCTTAAACCTAATGACATTCCCAGGGTTCAAAACTGCTTTTATAAACCCGTTGTGGCATTGGCTGATGGTACTTGTACGAAAGGAGTTATGATATTCATGAGACGTAGTATTAATGTATCAATTGAAAGGACTGGCTCCGCCAATGAAGGACATCTAGCTTTTTGCTGTACATCCATTCAGGGTAAAAAAAAGTTGCATTCATCAGCCTATATACCCCAACTGTATTCGAGGCTGAATTTTTTTCCCTCAATTACCTCACAATTACTGAAGTTAAGTGACTACCAACTATATATTAGTTCGGACATGAATGCTTTGGTAAACAATAACCTTGATAAATCTTCCTCAACTATATCAAGCTCTCAAGAATCTGCTTCCAAAGCACTTAACCTCTTTCTAATGGATTTAAATTTAACTGATATGTGGAGGGTGAATAACCCATCTACTAAAGACTATACCTCCTTCTCCAGAAGGCATAAAACTTTCTCTCGGATAGATTACGTTCTTCTATCCTCCGGTTTGCTGCCTTTGGTACACTCAATAGAATTTTTGCCCAGACACCTATTGGATCACAACCCAGTCATATCTACTTTTAATTATGGCAAAATTAAAAATAAAGCTACTAGGTGGATGCTCGACTCCACCCTACTAAAATAACAGCGAATTTCTAACACAATTGAGAACAAAACTGACAGAATTTATAAATTTAAATAAAAATAGTGTCTCAGATGTGACAGTGATTTGGGTCTCCATCAAGGGTTTCTTACGAAATAACGCTATATGGTTCAGTTCCCATCCACATAAAAGCCGGCTTCAAAAGATTTCCACCCTAGAACAATGTAAGGTTTTGGAGAATTATCTCAAAAGGAGATACACTATAACAAAAGAAAACAAGCTCAAAACAAAACAAGCAGAATTAAATGATTTATTAAGAAGCAGGGCAGAATATATGATCCATATAACCAAATATAAGTATTATGCAGAAGGCAGCAGACCGAGCCATCTTTTAGCTCTAACGCTCAAACAACAGGAAGCTAAAAGGTCTATACCAGTGATTAGATCTGCTAAACGTGGAGTAGTATCTTCAACAGAGGAAATAAATGAGACATTCAAGAATTACTTTAAAGAGCTGTATACAAGTGGCTCAGTTCCTTCTGAGAATGACTTCACCAAAGTCTTTAGTGGATTAGACCTCCCTACGTTGTCATTAGAGGACACCAAAACTCTAGACTCTCCTATTACACTGGATGAGCTACTCAAAGCAGTCAACCTAGCCCTTTGGGATATTCTTGGACCAGTATGGTCAGAAACATCAAATTATGCTATTGGAAATGGTGCTTTCCATAGAGATCTAAACACAGCCATGATCACAGTTATACCTAAGCCCGGTTAGGACCCCTTGGAGTGTGCCAATCACCGTCCTTGATAAGTGCCGACCTCAAGATATTTTCCAAGTCTTAGCCAGTAGACTCGAGACAGTAGTTGGAAAAATAATTAGCCCAGATCAAATGGGCTTTATCAGGGGACATCTCGCATCTGATAATATTCGCTGGCTCTTACACATCCTGAGTGCAACACATAAAATCCCACCTGCCTGTGGCCTGCTATTTCTAGATGCTGAAAAAGTGTTCGATCGCCTTGAATGGCCATATCTTTGGAGAGTTCTAAAAGAATTTAAGTTTGGCGATAAATTTATCAATATGATTCAAACACTGTATGCTAATCCTTCAGCCCGGGTGTATGTGGGAGGAGGTTTCTCAGAGTTATTTGATATACGACAAGGAGACTCTTTGTCTCCTTTAATTTTTACTATATCTATTGAACCTCTTGCACACTTAATTAGAAACTCTGCTCAGATCTCCCCTATTACAATAAGTACAACATCACATTCGATATCACTTTATGGGAATGACACATAAGTTTATATGGCAAATGTTCAACAAACTCTCCTCTATATTTTAAAAACACTGGAGCAATTTGGATTTCTTTCAGGATACAAAGTTAATCTGTCAAAATCAGTAGTGATGCTGATTAATACAGATAAAAGTAAGGTGTCTCTCCCTCCCCGGACTAATGTTACAAATGAGGTACTCTACTTGGGTGTTAAAGTTAATACTTCCCTATTGTCTATGGCTGAAACAAATTACTCTTTAATTTTGAAAAAAATAAAAGAAGGTATTAATAGATGGAAACACCGGCCAGCATCAGTCCCAGCCCGTATATCGGTCATTAAAATGAACATCTTAACTTATTCTTCTGACCTGGAAGTTTACTACTCCACCTACCTTTGCACACTGGCTCAAGTTGTCTATCATACAAACGGAAAGACTGTGTCTGCACAATAACAATACACAGAATACATTTTAGAGAATATGAGGACCCTTATTGGCTCAGTGTCATATTACCTCACATACATAGTGACCTTGACCTGTCTAGTCTCATGAGTGGGTGTGGTGCCTAACTGGATTTCTTTATTCATTTTACTTTACATTGCTTCCGTGATGTCACTACGGTGTCAACTCTTTTTCTGAAAGTTTATTTATGTAATCTTGTAAATTGTCTGGCAGCCTTTTTGTTTTTGTTTTTGATTTCTTTTGTCTGTGCTCCACCTGGAGCTGTATTTCCTTTGTATTGTTTTGTACGTCTTCAATATATTTTGTCTTTGTAAAACTGAAAATTACAAATAAAGTTTTTTTTTAAAAATGAGTATCTTAACCCGCATTAATTTTATCAGCTCAATGATCCCACTTGCGCCTCCAGGAGTATATTGGCAAAAACTGGACCTTCTATATATTGGCGAGACCCGACGCAGACTGGGAGAGCGTTTCGCTGAACACCTATGCTCTGTCCGCCAGAGAAAGCAGGATCTCCCAGTGGCCACACATTTTAATTCCACATCCCTTTCCCATTCTGACATGTCTATCCACGGCCTCCTCTACTGTAAAGATGAAGCCACACTCAGGTTGGAGGAACAACACCTTATATTCCGTCTGGGTAGCCTCCAACCTGATGGCATGAACATCGACTTCTCTAACTTCTGCTAATGCCCCACCTCCCCCTCGTACCCCATCTGTTACTTATTTTTATACACACATTCTTTCTCTCACTCTCCTTTTCCTCCCTCTGTCCCTCTGAATATACCCCTTGCCCATCCTCTGGGTTCCCCCCCCACCTCCTTGTCTTTCTTCCCGGGCCTCCTGTCCCATGATCCTCTCGTATCCCCTTTTGCCTATCACCTGTCCAGCTCTTGGCTCCATCCCTTCCCCTCCTGTCTTCTCCTATCATTTTGGATCTCCTCCTCCCCCTCCCACTTTCAAATCTCTTACTATTGCTTCCTTCAGTTAGTCCTGACGAAGGGTCTCGGCCTGAAACGTTGACTGTACCTCTTCCTAGAGATGGTACCTGGCCTGCTGTGTTCACCAGCAACTTTGATGTGTGTTGCTAGAAACTTTGTGGGTAGAATTTAGAAACTACAAGGGTAAAAAGACCTGATGGCAGTTATGTACAAGTTTCTGAACGGTAATCTGGATGTGGGGTACAAATTACAACGGTAGATGAGAAAATGTATGTAAAAAGGTCAATGTTACTATAGTCATGGGAGATTGCAAATTGTTTTACAAATCTCTTACTAGCTCTTCCTTCAGTTAGTCCTGACAAAGGGTCTCGGCCTGAAACGTCGACTGTACCTCTTCCTAGAGATGCTGCCTGGCCTGCTGCGTTCACCAGCAACTTTTATGTGTGTTTCTTACTACGATGCTATATTTGGAATGGTAAATGACCCAATACAAAGTGGTCAGCTCTACAATTCAAAAAATCGGATGGGGGATTAGCATGTCCAAATTTTAAACTGTATCACTGGATATTTGTATTAAAAAGTCTTAGCTATTGGATGGAGGAGGATAAAGTTTTGTCATGGAAAAATATAGAACAAGAGCTAATAGCACCAATAAGGTTGAAGGACTTTCTCCTTATAGGTATGTCTACCAAAAAAGGTGATTTATATTACAGTCCATTTTAACCCATATGCTGTAAGTGTTTAGAGCAGCAGAAAAATTCCTAAAATTTAAAAGCGTATGGTGCAAATCATCTCCATTCTGGAGCAATAATCATCCTCTGTCTGGGGGGAAACCATTCACTAACAGAACTTGGGAGGATAAAGGTATTACTACTCCTCAAGATATTAATGGGGCAAGTACTATCCTTAGCTTTCAAGAACTGGTATCTCGATATAATATTGATAAACACTCTCTTTTCTTCTACTTTAGAGTAAGATCAGCTTGTAAAGCCTACAGTGTTCCCTGGGGGTCAGATTTAAAGGACCATCCCATTTTAAGTTGGATACAGAGTGCTCCAGGACAGATAGTGTCATATATCTATGATAAATTAAACTCCCAGAATTATATGTCCACATCAAGAATGAAAGCCTGGGATAGGGACATATCTGAATTGGGACAAGACTTAGACTGAGATGCGATTTGGGATAATGCTGCTGGTGCTTCGAAAAACCCAAATCATTGGTATATACAGTTGAAATTTTGTCATAGAGCATATCTAACACCGAGAATTAGACATCAAATGGAACTCGTTCCTGACCCTTATTGTTCATTTTGCCCCCATGGAGGCATTGATTCTTTTATACATGTTGTATGGGAATGTCCAGGGGTTTTTGGTTTGTGGGGGAAGGTTATCAGTACTCTTACAGAACTAATGGGGATACAATTACCAATGGACCCCGCTGTACATCTTCTTAATGATGACTCCCGCCTTTCCCTTACGGAAAAAACATGCAAAACCTGGCTGGCAGGCCGGACTGCAGCTAAGAAGATTGTAGTCCAGCGTTGGAAACCTCCCCATGATATTTCAAATACTCACTGGCTTCAGAGCTTTTTGGACATTTCTTACCTGGAACTTTCATCAGCAAGAGTAAATGATGCACGGCCAAACACAATCTTAATGTGGACAAATTTGATATCTAACTTCAAAGATCTTCTGTTAAAATAGGAATGCTCTGTCTGCGTATGCACTGCTACTCGGTTGTTGGAGGGGAGAGGGATGGGGGGGAGAGAGAGGGGTGGAGAGGTGATGAAGGTTGGGGTGAAACAGTCAAAATGTAATCGGCAACTGGTTGTATTGAATGTAATTTGTCAGTGTTGCAATAAAAATTAGTGATTAATAAAAACGTAAAAATTTTTTTAAAACAATTTTAAAAAAGTAACATAGAAAACCTACAGCACAATACAGGCCCTTCGGCCCACAAAGCTGTGCCGAACCTGTCCCTACCTTAGAACTACCTAGGCCCTCTATTTCTCTAAGCTCCATGTAGCCATCCAGGAGTCTCTTAAAAGATCCTATCGTTTCCACCTCCATCACCGCTGCTGGCAGCCCATTCCATTCACTCACTACCCTGAGTAAAAAACTTACCCCTGACATCCCCTCTGTACCTACTTCCAAGTACCTTAAAACTATGCCCTCTGGTACTAGCCATTTCAGCCCTGGGGAAAAGCGTCTGACTATCCACACGATCAATGCCTCTCATCAATTTATACAGCTCTATCAGGTCACCTCTCATCCTCCATCACTCCAAGGAGAAAAGGCCAAGTCCACTCAACCTATTCTCATAACACATGCTCCCCAATCCAGGCAACATCCTCGTAAATCTCCTCTTCTTCTTCTTCTTCTTGCACCCTTAACTCCTAGTGGAGTTGTTGGGGCGCCGTCATGGCAAGCTTTGCACCAGCTTTTTGGTGTGCTCATCATGCAGCTTGTCTTGGGCATCTGAAACCTGGTGGAGCCCATCCCTCTCCAGGTTTGACCACAGCCAGTTTCCTCCAACTGGGTGGCTCACCTTGGTCGTGAACACTTGGCCGTTATATTTCATCTGAGAACCTTTCTGTCACGGCCGGTGACTTCATCATGTCGCCCAGTGGTGCCTGTTAACACCACCCCCTCACGTGGTTTAGCCCGCCAGCTGAAGCGGTTTACCGGGGTATGGCGCTTGGAGCCAACGCGTGAGTGTCACACTCACCTCAGTAATAAGCAAATGCTTTGAGAGGCTGGTCAAGGATTATATCTGCAGCTGGACCCCCTACAATTTGCCTACCGACACAACGCAATAGCCACTACTCTACATACCGTCCTTACACATCTGGAGAAGAAGGATGCTTATGTGAGAATGCTGTTCTTGGACCACGGTTCAGCATTCAACACCATAATTCCCTCCAGGCTTGACAAGAAGCTCAGAGACCTCGGCCTTGACCCTGCCTTGTGCAGCTGAATCCTACACTTCCTGTCAGATCACCAGCAGGTGGTAATAGTGGGCTCCAACACCTCCACCCCTCTGACTCTCTATACAGGAGCCCCTCAAGGCTGTGTACTAAGTCCCCTCCTTTACTTCCTATATACCCATGACAGTGTCGCCACACACAGCTCAAATCTGCTAATTAAATTTGCTGATGACACTGGTCACATTGGCCTTATCTCAAACAATAACAAGGTGGCCTACAGGGAAGAAGTCATCTCTCTGACACAGCGTGTCAAGAAAACAACCTCTCCCTCAATGTTGCAAAAACAAGCGAGCTGATTGTGGATTACAGGAGGAATGAAGACGGGCTAACCCCTATTGACATCAATGGATCTGGGGTTGAGAGGGTTAACAGTTTAAGTTCCTCAGCATCCACATCACCGAGGACCTCACGTGGTCTGTACACACCAGCTATGTGGTGAAAAAGGCACAACAGCGCCTTTTTCACCTCAGATGGTTGAGGAAGTTTGGTATGGGCCCCCAAATCATAAGAACTTCCTACAGGGGCACAATTGAGAGCATTCTGACTGGCTGCATCACTGCCTGGTATGGGAACTCTACCTCCCTCAATCGCAGGACTCTGCAGAGAGTGGTGCGGACAGCCCAGCGCATCTGTAGTTGTGAACTTCCCATGATTCAGGACATTTGCAAGGACAGGTGTGTAAGATCACTGGGGACCCGAGTCACCCCAACCACACACTTTTCCAGCCGCTACCATCCGGGAAACGGTATCGCAGCATAAAAGCCAGGACCAACAGGATCCTGGACAGCTTCTTCCACCAGGCCATCAGACTGATTATAATTAACTCACACTGATCTGAGTGTATTCTATGTTACATTGACTGTTCTATTTATTATAAATTACTATGATTACAAAGATTTTTACTCATGTATGTGAAAGATGTAAGAAATAAAGTCAATTCAATTCAATTCATTTGCTACCCTGTTACAGCTCAGTTCCAAGAAATAACAGACAGCACACTGCATACGATTAAAGGAATATATGTATGAATCTTAACTAAAGGATTAATAAAGAAGAGAAAGAAAAAACAAAAAGGGCTCATTATAATTAAACAGTCAAATGTGCACAAGTTGGAGCTCAACTCTTCCCAAAATTCACATTCACCGATCTTCAACCTTGCTCCATCGAATCACGGTCCCCCACCAGGTCGAATCCTATGATTGGTTCTCTCTGGCGTCTTCTCTCCACATCTCACGTTGAACAAAGGACCCAGCTCACATTCCAAAGCACCCGTTATCTCCAAACATAACCCAAACACTGCTTCAAAAGAAAGACCATTACATTAGCGGTGAAATCTTTCCCAGGGTATTACAAGTGAAAAGGTGGAAAGAGCAGTGCACACCATTAAAAGTTTCCTGCTGAGGGCAAAAGGCCCTACAAAGCACAGCAAGCTTATCGCTCCACATCTCTTGTGAATGTCTACAAGACTGGGCTATCATTGGGCCGCACTCCCCAAAGTTTAACCCGCCCACAACACAGGTGCCCCTGAATGGGTGGAGTCCCAGAGGGTGCTTCCCCCAAACGAGCTGGTGCCAACTGGAGATCAGAGAACTTGATGTGTGCTCCTGATGAAGGACACGCCTGCAAGTACCTGCCAGTGCTCGGGGGAACCAGTCTTATTCAGTACGGGCAGACAGATATGCCTCAGAGCCAGCTTGTGCCAGACAAGGACATTTCTTCTCTTCTAGAAGGCCTCAAGTGTGTACTGAGTTTTACATGACGGTGTGGCCTGGGAGGTCAGCGACTGGGTCCTCTCCAGTGCCAGTACAGTAATTCTGAGCAATGCCAAGCTGACCTGGAGCTGAAGCAGGGTCAGCTCCTGTGGCTGATGTGAACATGAAGATCCAACTGAGGGGAGAACCCATTGTCAGATTTCACTAAGAAACAATCAGACAAGGCAGAACTGGTCAGGATGACAAACACACATCGGCACACAGAAATTACAACTTTTAAAATTAGAAATAAGTCAATGTAAAAACAAATTTAGAGGTGGTAGGATGGATGGAATGGAAATGGTCCTGAAGCAAGCCAGTGTAATGCTGAATCAGGTTCGTGAGTCTGGCAAGTGAGACAGAAAGCATTGTCTGCAAATGGGGGTATCAATCATTTATCTACAAACAGTAAACATTCAACCAAACATTCGTGTTCCCCAAGTTACAGATACTACAAATCTGAATATTCAACAAACATACTTCATTAAGAGTGCGCACAGAGCATACCTTCCCAATTGTCATGTGCAGTTGCAGTTTCTGAACTAACCAATCACAACAGAAGCGACTTTCAACAATCAGAATAAGGCACGCCCCCCACAGGACAGCAAGGGGGTTACATAGCTCTCCCTGGGCCTTCTTATTCACTCTGCATGTTCTGCTCTAGTTTAAATTCCCATAATCTATCACATCATACTTGTCCCATTAAGTTCCACCTGCCATTCCTTGGTCCTCCTTCCAGCAGGTCTCCATCCCACTGTAACCTTAGACAACCCTTACTTTTACCACACACCGGTTTTGGTGTCATCCAAAATCTCACTAATTGATCGACCTACATTCTCATCCAAATCACTAACATTTGACCATCAACAGATTATTACAAGATGACAGATTCAGACCAATTCGGACACTGCATGAATATTAAAGGCAGCAAGTTCCCTGGTCTGCAGTGGGATATTGGGCACCATCCTCAGACAGGCCCAAGGGGTGCGTCTGATATCACTGAAGCCCCTTTGTTGACATCACCCTGGGAGCAGATCCTTAGCAAAGGTCCAGGATCAAAAAGTAGTGGGTCCTAAGCAGTAATTACCCAGAGTTGCCCCCAAATCCCAACAACTAATCTATCATCCCTCCCAAAGACAATCCTTCTCAACATTGCTTCCTGAAGGAATGGGTGCTGGAGTTCTCTCTCTCAAGGAGACTTTACATCTTTTGCAGGTTTTCTCCTATCCCTTCAGATGGAAGATGCAGTTCATGAAAAGAATTTGAGGCTATGAATAAATCCTAATGAAGGGAACAATTCCCGAGTCCATGATTGGTGATTTCGGTCCACCGAGGTTGTAGACATGAATTGGCCAAGTCCTGACTCAATCAGTGCTGCTCCATTGGGAATGCTGGTAAGCAAGAAGATCTAAGGCCCAGATTTGTCACTTTGGGACCAGGAAAATCTCAGTATCACTGTCACCGGGTTCAGATATGGCCCAAGTGCAGAGTGAGAGACACTGAAGCAGGTCGAACAGAGTTAGAGGGAAAAGAAACCAATAAACACTAAGCCAAACAGGACCATTAATTAAAACTCTCAAATGGAAAATGAAGCCTACACTGCGGCTGAAAAGAATAACTAAATATAAAACAAATACCGTTAGTCTTCATAGTCAGTTGACTCAACAGTTCAATTTCTCAGGCAAGGCCAAATGCAAGCGGGCAGCGAAGCCTTGCTGTGCTGGGTTCAAGTCTCGATGAGCACTACGACAGAAAGAATGGAATTAAATACTATCTCAATGAAATAATAATTAGCTGACATGTGCATATTCATTAGCACAATTGCCATACCTGCTCTGCTGCCGAATTCATGGTTATGACAGGGTCCCCCCTCCCTAGGCGCAGCCCCTGAGGCGCCACAGACCTGTGTCCGCTGGAAGTCCCGGATCAGCGACTTGTCCAAGATGTCCTTTGCCGGGAACCAAGTATCATACCCTTCCCAGTCCACAAGGTACTGGACCTTATCACGTACCCGGCGAGGTGTCAGAAGGCGCCGCACAGTATAGACAAGGGAACCATCTACCAGGCGGGGAGGAGGGGGAGGTTGGGTGACTGGGGCCAGGGGTGAGGTAGTAACTGGCCTGAGCTGGGAAACATGGAATACTGGGTGGATCTTCATTGATGCTGGTAGCCGCAATCTATAGGACACCTTGTTGACAGCCTTTTCCACTACAAACGGTCCCACGTAGCGCGGTGCTAATTTCCAGTTCTCGAATTTCAGGGGAAGATCCCTTGAAGTTACAGTTATAGATACTCACTGTTCGCCGGACACTGAATACCTGATGTTGCAGTGCAGACCTTTGTACTTGCCGAGAGAGTTTACATTGGTTGTTGTAGCAGCTGTTTACATACCACCGCAGGCTAACGCTGAGCTAGCTATGGAGAAGTTACATCACTCCATTAGCCAGTGTCTATCAGCACAACCAGACAGCATTGTTATAGCAGCTGGGGACTTCAATCATACCAACTTGAAGTCTGTTTTACCTAAATTCCATCAGTATGTGAACTTCCCAACAAGGGAAAAGAACACCTTGGATCAAGTCTACTGCAATCTTCCTCATGCATATAAAGCCAGCCCTCTGCCACATTGGGGACTGTCAGACCATCTGTCTCTGTCCCTGACCCCGGCATATAAACCACTCAGCTGTAGACAAAGGCCATATGTGAAGACAGTCAAAGTATGGACTAAGGAGGCTACCTCTGCCCTACAAGACTGCTTTGATAACACAGACTGGGAAGTTTTTGATGAAGGGGGAGATCTGGAAGGGCACACATCAGCTGTTCTTTCATATATAAACTTCTGTGCTGAGAATGTCATGGACACAAAGTCTGTTAAAGTGTTCCCCAACCAAAAACCTTGGTTCAATAGCATGGTGAGGATCTTGCTAAGAACACGGAATGCTGCTTTTAAATCTGGGGATCTACAGGCAAGAGCCCTGAAAAGCAGCATCAGAGAGGCCAAGTGCAGATATAAACAGCGTATAGAGGAGCACTTTACCAATAACAACTCCAGATGTATGTGGCAGGGGATAAAGACTCTTACTGGCTACAAGGACAGCTATACAGTCACAAACTCCTCAGACAGGACACTGCCAGACACTCTGAACCAGTTCTTTTCTCGCTTTGACAGTCAGAATGGAGAAGTTGGCATCCAGTCAGCACTAATAGAGAAGGATGACCCTATACAATTACACCAACTCCAGGTCAGATCCGCCCTGCGCAGAGTCAATGTGAGGAAAGCAGCTGGCCCAGATGGAGTCACCGGAAGGATTCTTGAGGACTGCGCAGATCAACTGGCGGGAGTATTTACTACCATCTTCAACCTCTCGCTACTACAGTCTGTAGTCCCCACCTGCCTTAAATCAGCCACAATAATACCTACACCAAAGAAAAGTACAGTGAACTGCCTTAATGACTATCGCCCAGTGGCTCTAACTCCTATCATCATGAAATGTTTTGAGAGATTCATACTGTTTTACATTAAGTCTGCCATACCTGCTGACCTTGATAAATACCAGTTTGCGTATCGTGCAAACAGATCGACAGAGGATGCAGTTGTCACAGCTCTCCACACAGCCCTTACAAACCTGGATCAGGATAACACCTCTGTAAGAATGCTGTTTGTGGACTACAGCTCAGCTTTTAATACAGTCATCGCCTACAGACTGGTGCAGAAATTGAGCAACCTGGGCCTTGGCAGCTCACTGTGCTCATGGATACTGGATTTTCTGAGTAACAGACCCCAAAGTGTCAGGATGGGAGAACACACATCATCTACTCTCATCCTGAACACTGGTACACCACAGGGGTGTGTTCTCAGCCCCATCCTCTATTCTCTTTTCACCCATGACTGCTCTACCATTCACTCCACCAACACCATTGTCAAATTTGCTGACGATACCACCCTAATAGGTATCATATCAGACTGTGATGAGACAACCTATAGAGAGGAGGTACAGCATTTGACAGAATGGTGTTGTCATAATAACCTGGACTTGAACATCACAAAAACTAAGGAGTAGACTTCAGGAAATCAAAGCGCGTCGAGCACTCTGCTCTGCACATATACGGGAAAGAGGTGGAGAGAGTAGAGAGTTTCAAGTTCCTCGGCGTCCACATCTCGGCTGACCTCACCTGGACTGCCCATATCTCTTATCAGGTGGGGAAGGCCCAACAGAGGCTCTACTTCCTAAGGAAACTAAAGCACACTCTCCTCCCTCATCACCTACTGATCAACTTCTATCGGACAACTATAGAGAGCCTCCTGACGTATTGCTGTGCAGTGTGGTTTGCCAGCTGCACAGAACAGAACAGGAAGGACTTGTAGCGGGTGGTGAGGGTAGCAGAGCGGGTTATTGGCACAACATTACCCTCCCTCAGAGACATTTATACTGGCAGACTTCAAAAGAAGGCTACTTGTATTTCAGAGGATCCCACTCATCCTGGACATCACCTGTTTTCCCCCCTACCTTCTGGGAAGAGATACAGAGCATTAAGGACGAAAATAAAGAGACTCCTTAACAGCTTCTACCCACAAGCAGTGAAATGTATAACACCCACTTCCCTTCTCCTGTCCCCCCGCCAAGACGGCTGCAGCTAAATGCATCACACTTCCAGGAATGGCAGGTGTCCATACCCCCCCATCCATATATTATTAATTTTGGACTGCACTCCTGAGGTTTTAGAGTTTATGTTATGTATATATTCTTTGTCATGCTGCAAAACATTGAGCTGCTAAACTGTGTTTCATTGCTCCACAACAATGATAATAAAGATATTCTTCTTCTTCTTCTTGATGCCAACCAGACCTTCTCTCCTGGCTTGCATGGCCTTACCTGTCGACAGAGCCGATCAGCCTGCCGGGAATGCTGTTTCTGCGTGCGCAGCAGAGAAGCCCTGGCTCGCCTCCAGGTGTGCTTGCAGCGCTGGATCAGCTGCTCAGCAGCAAAAACTCTTACGTCAATATCCTGATCAGGGAAGAGTGGGGGTTGGAACCCCTTCTGGCATTCAAAGGGAGACCTAGCGGTGGAGGACAACTGGAGATTATTGTGGGCGATCTCTGTCGAAACCAACCAACTGGGAGCTCCAGGGCATGGGGTTGGAAGAGGCAAGACAGCACAGGGTTGTCTTCAGCTCCTGGTTCACTCCCTCAGTCTGGCCATTGGATTGGGGGTGGAAGCCAGATGAGAGGCTGGCCGTGGCTCCTACAAGACAGCAGAAAGCCTTCCAAAAGCGGGAAGTGAACTGTGGTCCACGATCAGACACTATGTCTTGAGGAAAGCCGTAGAGCCTGAACACATGTTGAACCATGAGTGGTGTGGCAGTCTCACAAGCCGATGGGAGCTTGGGGAGGGCAATGACGTGGACAGCCTTGGAAAATCGATCCACAACAACCAAAATGGTGGTGTTCCATTAGACGGGGGCAGACCAGTGATGAAATCTGAGAAGTGGGACCAGGGGCGGTGGAGCACAGGCAGTGGACATAACAGACCCACAGGACACTGGCGTGATGTCTTGTTTTGAGCGCAGGTGGGACAGGCAAACACAAAGTCATGGACATCCTGGGACATAGATGACCACCAAAATTGTCTCTGTATAAACTCCTGAGTCCATTGAATTCCCGGATGTCCAGCCAGACAGGAGGAGTGACCCCATTCCAGCACTTTGGAACGCACTGCAGCAGGAACAAACAGCCAGTTGGGAGGAACACCATCCGGGCCTGGATCTGATTGTTGAGGGCCTTCACCTCTGCATCTATTCCCCGGATCACCGGAGCAGCGATACACAAGCAAGGAAAAATGGGCTCTGGATTGGCATTGTCCTCAGATCCGTCGAACTGCCGGGAGAGAGCGTCGGCCTTTGTATTCTTGCTGCCGGGAGAATAGGTGAGGATGAAATTGAACCATGTGAAGAAGACAGCCCATTGGGCTTGATGAGGGTTGAGCCTCTTTGCATCCTGAATGTAGGAGAGGTTCTTGCGATCTGACCAGACCAAGAATGGATGCTCTGCCACCTCCAGCCAGTGTCACTATTCCTCCAGGACCTCCCTGACAGCCAGAAGCTCCTGGTTTCCAACGTCATAATTCCTCTCGACCAGAGTCAAGTGACAGGAAAGAAAGGCACATGATGCATCCCACTATCCGCAGGCCAGCACTGAGAGAGGACAGCTCCAATGCCTACATCGGATGCATCCACCTCATCAATGAATGAGATGGGTCTGGGTGTTGCAGCAGCGGGGCAGTGGTGAAACATTGCTTTAGCTCTGAAAATGATGAAGATGGACGTGAAAGCACAGAGGAACATCTGGAAAAATTTCTGAAACGCTCATTCGCTGCTGTCGTTACTGCGCGGTCGGGAATCTTTCGGAGGGAAGGTCTCAAAATCCCCGGCTTTGCCTGCTGTTGGTGACCGAGAAGGAGGTCGAATCGTTCGGATAGAGATGGCACTCAGCATTCAGTGTCGGGGAGATAATCAGAGCTCCAAGTTTTCAGATGACTCAGAGTTGGACCGTGGTCGGGTATGGCAGGGAGAGTTTTTCTTCCTTCTCTCCATCTGCATGAGATGTGGGACATTTGAGACTTTGAACTTTTACTGTGCTCATGGACTTCTTCATCAAATTATGGTATTGTTGCACTGTTGTAACTATATGTTATAATTATGTGGTTTTGTTAGTTTTTTTCAGTCTTGGTCTGTTCTGTGTTTTGTGATATCACACCGGAGGAGATATTGTATCATTTCTTAATGCATGCATTACTAAATGACAATAAAAGAGGACTGCGTGTCTTCATAATCTAAAAATGCTCGGTCAGCATCATCTGTCCAATGGAATCCTGCCGAGGTCTTCTTGAGTGCGTTAATTGGAACCGCATTAGAGACAAAATTTCAGATGAAACAGCAATAAAAGTTCACAAACCCCATGAAGCGCTGTCCCTGTTTCACTGTAGAGGGTTTGGGCCACTCTGCAACTGCCTGAACTTTACTAGGGTCTATTTGAATACTGGTTGGGGTAAGTATATAGACCAAAAACAACACCTGGTCTTCATGGAAGCCACATTTTTCAGGCTTGGCATACAGATTATTTTCAAGAAGGCATCTGACGAGAGCGGAAATAGATAAGGATGTTATCTAAATACACAAACACAAACTGGTTCAATATGTCCCTGAGCACATAGTTAACCAAGGCCTGGAATATAGAGGCCAGACCAAAAGGCATCAGCAGATACTCATAGCGTCCATTAGAGGTGCTGAAAGCCATCTTTCACACATCCCCTTCTCTTATGCGGATCAGATTGTAGGCATTGCGCAGATAAATTTTGGAAACATGGTTGCTCCCTGGAGATGTTCAAATGCAGACGCCAGCAGGGGAAGAGAGTAGCGGTTCTTCACAGTGATGTTCAGGGGCCGATAATTGATGCAGGGACAAAGCTTGCCACCTTTCTTGCTCACTACAAAGAAGCCCCCTCCTGCCAGTGAGGTTGACAGATGGATAAACCCCATGCTCAATGCCTTCTTGATGTATTCCTCCATGGCCACCGTTTCGGGACGAGAGAGGGAAAAGAGCCGGCCCCGGGGAGGACTAGTACCAGGTAGGAGGTCTACAGCGCAGTCGTATGGCTGGTGTGGGGGCAGGGTGGTGGCCTTTCTTTTACTGAAAACCTCAAGGAGATCCACATATTCAGCCGAAATCCCAGACAGGCCTACATCCTTAGCAGACACAGGAGGGGATTCATGGAATGGAGTTTGAGCTGGACCCAGACAGGTAGAGAGGCACGCCGGTCCCCACTCTTGGAGCACCTTCAGAGACCAATTGATCCGTGGGTTATGTTGGGATAACCAGGGGAGACCAAGTACCAGTGGCAGTTCAGGTGAATTAACCAGATAGAAAGATATTTCTTCATGATGGTTGCCTTCGAGCACCAGTTGGAGGGGCTGGGTGGAAAGGTGAATCTGGCCGGTGCCCAGAGGTCGACCGTCCAGCGCCTTGACGTTGATCTTTACTCTTAATTTCTGAGTTGGAATTCCCCATCTTTGAGCGAGAGAGATGTCCACTAGATTCCCGGCTGCACCGGAGTCAATAAAAGCTTTAAGTTCATGGGTCTGAGACCTCCACGACAAGGAAGCTGCGAGCATTACAGAATCAGGGGAAGCTGACTGAAGAGAGAACCGACCCATCAGGATTCCCCTCCCTGCTGACGGGTTTTCTCTTTTACCGGACCCTTGGAACATGCCGCCCGGAAGTGTCCTGGATCACTGCAACAGAGGCAGGAACTTGTTCTCCAGCGCTGCTCCCATTCCTCCTGAGACAGGCGCATGCGCCCCACTTGCATAGGCTCCTCCGTGGGCTGGGTGCTGGGTGGTGAGAGAGGGAGAGAGGATGAGGAAAGACGGTGATCAGACAGCGCATAGGAAGTTTGAACCTTTCTTTCCCTGCACCACTCAGTCACCCGGTCGTCAACTCGAATAGCCAGATTAATCAGGTCATCCAGGCTATCCTGCTCATCCTGGACAGTGACCTCATGCCGGACCCTTGCATTCAGTCCACGCTGGAAGGCAGTGATGGAGATCTCTCATTCCATCCAGTCTCTACTGCAAGGGTACGGAATTTAACTGCATAGGCTCTCACCATTCCTCTGCCTTGGCACAGGTCCAGGAGTCGGTGGGCAGCCTCCTGACCCCGTACTGCAAGATTAAAAACCTTCCTTAACTCCGCAACGAAATGTCGGAACGACTGGGTTGCGGGGTATCCTTGCTTCCGTAAAGCTTTGAGCAGGCTGAGTGGAGGTCCATCTAGATTGACCATGTACGCCAATTTTTGTGCATCACCAAAACGACCAGGCTGGGCTTGTAATGTCAGCTCACAATGGGTAATAAAATTCCTGCAACCATCAGTATCACCATAATACCTGCCTGGAGGTGGAATACTCGGTTCCTGTACGTGTGAGAGTCTGTGGGGGTCCGAAGGCAGGAGTCAGCTCTGGTCCGGGAGCATTAGTAGCAGAGATTGTCCGGGCAGCAGAAAAGGAGGACCTGCGAGGTGCTGGGAGTGGAACTGAGGTGGACTGAAGCTGCTGAATTGAGCTGGCGATAACGTTAATGGCTGTCAGGTGATGTTGGTTGTTCACAGTAAGTTCGTGGACAGCGGCCGTGAGTGCGGAAATCGCAGACACCCGAGCCTGATTGTCTGTGGTGAGCGGCTAGTGATGATAGCTGTTCCTCCAAGTGAGACTGGGCTTGTCGGCACGAGATCATCTGCCTCGTTGCTTCAGTAACTTCACTGAAAACAGATTACATTGCCTGTAGCCTATCGCCCACCTGACCAATAACTCTTATGGCCAAGGTCAGATGCTCTCTCTCTATTGGGTCCATCTTTGTGTGTTCGAGACTTGCTGTCACCGTTTGCGGATATGTCCCAAATGCGGAGTGAGAGACACTGAAGCAGGTCGATAGTTCACAGATTTTAATGCGAAGAGTGTTAACGGGAAAATAAAACAATAAACACTAGGCCAAACAGGGCCGTTAACTAAAACTCTCAAATGGGAAATGAAGCCTACACTGCGGCTGAAAAGAACAAATAAATATAAAACGAAGACCGCTATTCTTCATAGTAAGTTGACTCAACAGTTCAATTTCACAGGCAAGGCCAAATGCAAGCAAGCAGCGAAGCATTGTTGCGCTGGGTTCAAGTTTCAACAAGCACTATGACGGGAAGAGTGCAGTGAAATACTATCACAATGAAATAATAATTAGCTGACACGTGCATATTCATTAGCACAATTGCCATATCTGCGGCGCTGCCAGATCTATGGTTGTGACACTCACCATCTGAGAATCAGCTAAATCTGCAGCTATTATTCAGGTGTTTTAACACATCATCTCGACACCAGCATCCACAAGAGCAAACCACCCACCAAACATGCTGAGAGTGGCTGTTCTGCCTCTGGTCTTCAGGTAACCAACATTTATATCCTATCACTAAAAGTGATCCTAAACATAAATCCTGCATCTTAATGTGATGTGTCCTACATCAGCAGAATAAACTCCTCCCATGCCCAGAGACCGGGGTGCAGAACGGGGTTTGACAAAACTCCTCCCATGCCCAGAGTGTCATAGTCCGGTCCGTGAAGTCTGTGTTCGGTTCCCAGTCCAGTCCATGGTTCCTTGTTCCGGGGTTTCTGGTTTTCCCCAGTTTCTGTTGTGGGCATGTTTCTCATTTTGAGGCTGAGACATAAACACCTCTGCAAACCAGGGATTTCCTGTTGGATTGACCTGTTCCCCTCCCTGTCTTTCCCCCACTCGCCTGACTCTCTGCCTGGATAGCTCACCTGACTATCTGCCTGCTCACCTAGCCTGTATACCCCCCCTGTATCGCTGAAGTCTTACCGCCACAGCAAGACCGGAGCCTTGTTAGGTCGAGATAAGGAACTGTCTTTCGTTGTGTGGAATTGTCTGTGTCCACACCTTTGCTATGTAGGTCCAGCTGTTTGCCACTACCTAGTGTTGGGATCTGTCTCTATGTCCACGCCTTCGCTAGGTGGGTCCGGCCATTTGTTGTGATGGGATCCATCTCTTCATGTTCAGTGTTCTGTGTACGAGTCCCGGCCCAACGTCCTGTTCCCAAGGAGGGGTCCTCGCTCTGTGTTGTGTGTGTGAGTCCCGGCCCTATGTCCTGTTCCCAAGGAGGGGTCCTGGCTCTGTGTTCTGTGCTCCTGTCTCTTCTAGTCCAAGGCTCCGTGTTCCTGAAGGCCCTCGCCCAGTCCGTGCCTAGTCCAGTACTGAGTCCTGTCCATGTGCCTTTACCTGTCCTTGTGTCTCGTGCTACCCAGGACTTCCACACCCAAGCCATGCCCAGTCCTGTAGCCTCATCTTGTCCTCGCCTTGTTCTGGAGTCCGAGCCTGAGTCAAGTCCCAGGTTCTGGGTCCTTGCCCAGTCTCTGGCTTGGAGTCCATACCCTACTTCAAAGTACCCTCGTCCCAAGACCCAAGACCCCAGCCTGCAGGCCTCAAGACCAAGATCCCAGCCTGTCGCCAAGCTTAAGCCTCAGGACCAAGACCCCAGCCTCCAAGTTCAAGAGCCAAAACCGCAGCCTCAAGAGCCAAGACCCTAACCTCAAGCCTTAAGAGCCAAGACCACAGCCACGTCCTTTCCGGTAGCCATGTCATGTCCTTGCCTAGTTCTGGGGTCCGAGCCCGAGGCAAGACCCAGGTCCTGGGTCCTTGTCCAGTTTCTGGCTCGGAGACCAAGCCCAGACCCCTAGTTCATAGTTCCTTGAGTCTAGTCCATGTCCTAGCCCTAGTCTGCGTTCTTGTCCCTGCTCCTTGTCTGTATTCTGTCACGTCCCTACTCTAGTCAAGTCCTGTTCCTTGTACTTCAGTGTCTGTGTCTTGCATTTGGGTCCACCATCTACCAGTGCCCCCATTGTGACACAGGGACCGGGCAAAACTCATCCCATGCCAAGAGACCGCGGTTTGAAAAACCCCTCCCACACCCAGAGACCAGGATACAGAACAGGGTTTGACAAAACTCCTCCCATGCCCAGAAACTGGGGTGCAGAACGGGGTTTGACAAAACTCATCCCATGCCCAGAGACCAGGGTGCAGAACGGGGTTTGACAAAGCTCCTCCCACACCCAGAGACCGGGGTGCAGAACGGGGTTTGACAAAACTCATCCCAAGCCCAGAGACCAGGGTGCAGAACGGGGTTTGACGAAACTCATCCCATGCCCAGAGACCAGGGTGCAGAACGGGGTTTGACGAAACTCATCCCATGCCCAGAGACCAGGGTGCAGAACGGGGTTTGACAAAACTCATCCCATGCCCAGAGACCGCGGTTTGAAAAACCCCTCCCACACCCAGAGACCAGGATACAGAACAGGGTTTGACAAAACTCATCCCATGCCCAGAAACTGGGGTGCAGAACGGGGTTTGACAAAACTCATCCCATGCCCAGAGACCAGGGTGCAGAACAGGGTTTGACAAAACTCATCCCATGCCCAGAGACCAGGGTGCAGAACGGGGTTTGACAAAGCTCCTCCCACACCCAGAGACCGGGATGCAGAACGGGGTTTGACAAAACTCATCCCATGCCAAGAGACCAGGCTGCAGAATGGGGTTTGACGAATTCATCCCATGTCCAGAAACCAGGGAGCAGAGCGGGGTTTGACAAAACTCATCCCACACCCAGAGACCGGGGTGCAGAATGGGGCTTCACAAAACTCCTCCCATGCCAAGAGACCGGGCTGCAGAATGGGGATTGACAAATTCATCCCATGCCCAGAAACCGGGGTGCAGAGCGGGGTCTGACAAAACTCATCCCATGCGCAGAGACCAGGGTGCAGAATGGGGTTTGAAAAAACTCATCCCATGCCGAGAGACCGGGGTGCAGAATGGGGTTTGAAAAAACTCATCCCACACCTAGAGACCAGGGTGTAGAACTGGGTTTGATGAAACTTCTCTTTATTCCAGTGCTAGGTGCAGGACTGGGTTTGATGAAACTTCTCTCCATCCCCATGACCAGGTTCAGAATTGTGTTTGATGAAACTTCTCCAATGCCAGTTACCAGACTGCAGAACAGAGTTGGATGAAACTTCTCCAATCCCAGTGACCAGGGTACAGAATGGGGTTTGACGAACAGCAAAAATAATTTCAGTGCTCGACACCAACAGTCACTTGTGAAATTAACTCTGGATTCAGCAACCGGAATGGTGAAATATCCCACACACAACTTATTTAAACTTTCTCCCCAGTGTGAACTCGGTAGTGTGCCACAAGGTTGGCCGACTGAGTGAATCTCTTCCCGCATTCCGAGCAGATGAAAGGTCTCTCCCCAGTGTGGACTCGATGGTGTACCAGTAGGTCAGATGATTGAGTAAATCCCTTCCCACATACTGAACAGGTGAATGGCCTCTCTCCAGTGTGAACTCGTTGGTGTCTCTGTAGGCTGGATGAGTGACTGAACACCTTTCCACAGACTGAACAGGTGAACGGCCTCTCCCCAGTGTGAACTGACTGGTGTGTCTGTAGGTGAGATGACTGAGTGAATCTCTTCCCACATTCCAAACAGGTGAACGGTCTCACTCCAGTGTGAACTCGTTGATGTGTCTGTAGGAGGGATGACTGAGTGAATCCCTTCCCACAGTCTGAGCAGATGAATGGCCTCTCTCCAATGTGATCTCGCTGATGCGCCTGTAGCTGGGATGACTGAGTGAATCCCTTCCCACAGTCTGAGCAGATAAATGGCCTCTCCCCAGTGTGAACTCGCTGGTGCCTCTGTAAGCTGGATAAGTGAGTGAATCCCTTCCCACAGTCTGAGCAGATGAATGGCCTCTCCCCAGTGTGGACTCGCTGGTGTGTCTGCAGGTGGGATGACTGAGTGAATCCCTTCCCACAGTCCGAGCAGGTGAAGGGCCTCTCCCCAGTGTGAATTCGCTGATGTACTTTCAATTCAGATGACCGATTGAATCTCTTCCCACATTCAGAGCAGGTGAATGGCCTTTCTCCAGTGTGAATTCGCTGGTGTACCAGTAGGGCAGATGATTGAGTGAATCCCTTTCCACATCCAGAACAAGTGAATGGCCTCTCCCCAGTGTGAATTTGTTGGTGTGCCAGTAGGGCAGATGACTGAGTGAATCCCTTCCCACAGACTGAACAGGTGAACGGCCTCTTCCCAGTGTGAACTCGTTTGTGTCTCTGCAGGTTGGATGACCGAGTGAATCCCTTCCCACAATCAGAGCAGGTGAACGGCATCTCATCAGTGTGAAATCGCAGGTGTGTCTATGTGTGGAATGAGTGAGTGAATCTCTCCCCACAGTTCTCCCTCAATTCATGGTCAGATGTCAGCCGTAGTGACTCCCTGGTACAATCAACACAGCTGAAGAACTGATCTCCTGTGAACAAATGCTGGTGTGTCCTCAGCACCCCGGTTCAAGTGGGGTTTTACCGAGTTACAACAGAAACTTCATTTCAGAGACAAAGCACGTTTCCAGCTGGGATGAGATATTCTTTCATCTCCAAGGATCAACAACTGACATACTGGTGACACAAAGAAAATATCCGGTCACTCCTTAAATACCTGGACAGGGACAGCAAAACTGACGTGCCCTTGTGTTTGGGATTCCCGTTCACAAATTGTTTGTCATTTGTCACCTGTAAAAAGATTTACAAAATACATCAATGGGTAAAGGACATCATTTTGGGAAGTGTATGGTTATGAATATCAGTAGAAAAAATAAAAGTGTAGATTATTTTCCTCTCCATTTGGAAAAATGGAGAGAAAATTCAAAGATCTGAGGTACAAAGGATTTGCACTTAGGAGTCCTCGTGCAGGATTCCCTAAAAGTTAATTTGCAGGTTGTCCGTGGTGAGGAAGGCAAATGCAATGTTAGCATTCATTTTGAGAGGCTGAGAATATAAAAGCAAGGATGTATTGTTGAAACTTTATGAAGCATTAGTGAGGCCTCACTTGGAGTATTGTGAGCAATTTTGGGCCCCTTATCTAGAAAGATATGTTGATTATTACAGAACTCAAAGGAGTTCACAAAAATGGTTCCAGGTTTTGAAAGGCTTGTCATATGAGGAATGTTTGATGGCTCTGGGCCTCTACTCACTGGAATTCAGAGCAATGAGGGGAACTTAATTGAAACCAATCGAATATTGAAAGGTCTCAATAGAGTGGACGTGGAGAGGATGCTTTCAAAAAGGGTGAATACAGGACTGAAGGTGTTGCATCTAAATGTGCACAATATACAGAATAAGGTAGATGAACTTGCAGCACAGTTGCAGATTGGCAGGGGAAAAGTTTAAAGGGAACATTAGGGGGGGCTTCTTCACACAGAGAGTGGTGGGAGTATGGAATGAGCTGCCAGACGAGGTGGTAAATGCGGGTTCTTTTTTAACATTTAAGAATAAATTGGACAGATACATGGATGGGAGGTGTATGGAGGGATATGGTCTGTGTGCAGGTCAGTGGGACTAGGCAGAAAATGGTTCGGCACAGCCAAGAAGGGCCAAAGGGCCTGTTTCTGTGCTGTAGTTTCTATGGTTCTATGTTGTAAACATCACGGAATCATGGCTGAAAGATTATAGCTGGGGGCTTAATATCCAGGGATACACATTGTATCAAAAGGACAGGCAGGAAGGCAGAGGGGGAAGCATTGCCCTGTTGGTAAAAAAGTGAAATCAAATCACTCTGACCCCTCCCCCCCACCACCACTCCAGTGATTGATGCTGATGAATTTGCAGGGGAGGGCAGCAGACTTTCTCACTGGAGTGTGGCACATTTGTGATGTGAAAGCTACAGGTCACTTGTTACCCAGGTCAAAGGTGTTTGATATCATTATGTACCCAGAGAGAATGGAACAAAACACATCATCAGGAGTAGAAACATCCAAAACAAGGAAAGGTAGAATTAAGGTGACTTTCCCAGGAACTAAAACCAACAGAAGGATTTTGTTCTGTTTTCCCTCGCAGCACTAATTGACATTTTCATTGACTGGAAAGTAAACTCCTGATCCGAGATTAACTCGGAGATATATTTTTGTAAGCAAACACAAGGAATTCTGCAGATGCTGGAAATTCAAGCAACACACATCAAAGTTGCTGGTGAATGCAGCAGGCCAGGCAGCATCTCTATGGTCTCGGCCCGAAACGTCGACTGTACCTCTTCCTAGAGATGCTGCCTGGCCTGCTGTGTTCACCAGCAACTTTGATGTGTGTTGATATATTTTTGTTCCGAGTTCCTAATCTTTGGATTTAGATATCTGGACATCGGCATTGTTTGTGAGATCTATCCGCTCCTATTCCCTCCCCCCACGCCCATTGAATTGGCAGGGAAATCGCTGGAAGAGTAATCCATGGCCGTTTCTTTACCCAGAAACCCCTACGAACGAGAGACCCGTCTATCAGCTGCAGTCCTAGCGATGCGCACGCGCAAGAATACTGACACGGCGCCGCTCATCAGAAGTTCCCCGGGGCCTGGGTACGGATCGTAGGGCTGAAAGAGAGGGAAAAGACCGGTACTGTCTCGGGGTGCGAAGCCGCGGTGTGGCAGGATCTCACAGTAATTCCCCTTCAGTCGCGGTTCGGACGCCGGTGCGGATTAATCGCCACACAGAGCACCGATCCTACCTGCTGCCAATCCCGCAAGAGCCTTTTGCCACGGAACGCACGCGTAATTTCCGGAACTCGAGCGACCCTTACGCATGCGCGTGTGATCGCCTCGTCGCCGACGGCGAATTCTCAAAGTTCAAAGTAAAATTTATGATCAGAGTACATACGTGTCACCACATACAACCCTGAGATTCTTTTTCCTGCAGGCATACTTGGCAAATTTATAGAAGAGTAACTGTAAACAGGATCAATAAACAACAAACTGTGCAAATGCAAATAAATAGCAATAAATAACGAGCATGAAAAAAAAGTGAGACCATCGGTTGTGGGAACACCAGAAATAAAATGAGTGTAGTTATCCACTTTTGTTCAACAGCCTGATGGTTGAGAGGGAGTAACTGTTCTTGAACCTGGTGGTGTGAGTCCTGAGTCTCTTGTACCTTCTACCTACTGGCAGCAGCAAGAAAATAACATGGCCTGGGTGGTGAGGATCTTTGATGATCGATGCTCCTTTTCTATGCAATGTTTCATGCAGATATACTCAATGGTTGGGGGACCTTTACCTGTGATGTACAGGACAAAATCCACTGCCTTTTGTGCGATTTTCTGCTCAATGGCATTGGTGTTCCCACACTTAGCATCACACATCAAAAGAAGCTTTCACTTCACCAACCTGGGTAAATAGCGAACATTCACTTCACCAACCAGGGTAAATAGCAAATATTCACTTCACCAACCAAGGTAAATAGCAAACATTCACTTCACCAACCAGGGTAAATATCAAACATTCACTTCACCAACCAGGGTAAATAGCAAACATTAACTTCACCAACCAGGGTAAATATCAAACATTCACTTCACCAACCAGGGTAAATATCAAACATTCACTTCACCAACCAGCGTAAATATCAAACATTCACTTCACCAACCAGGGTAAATATCAAACATTCACTTCACCAACCAGGGTAAATATCAAACATTCACTTCACCAACCAGGGTAAATATCAAACATTCACTTCACCAACCAGGGTAAATAGCAAACGATAACTTCATTAACCAGTGTGTATCGCAAACATTAACTGCACCAACCTGGATAAATAACAAACAGTCACTTCACCAACCAGGGCAAGTAGCAAACATTAACTGCACCAACCTGGGCAAATAGGAGATATGCACTTCACCTACCTGGGTAAATAGCAAACATTAACTTCACCAACCACGGTGAATACTTTATACTTTATTGTCGCCAAACAATTGGTACTAGAATGTACAGTCATCACAGCGATATTTGATTCTGCGCTTCACACTCCCTGGATTACAAATATTAAATATTAAAAATATTTAAAATAGTTAAAATTAGTAAATATTAAAAATTTAAATTATAAATCATAAATAGAAAATAGAAAAATGGAAAGTAAGGTAGTGCTAAAAAAACCGAGAGGCAGGTCCGGATATTTGGAGGGTACGGCCCAGATCCGGGTCAGGATCCGTTCAGCAGTCTTATCACAGTTGGAAAGAAGCAGTTCCCAAATCTGGCCATATGAGTCTTCAAGCTCCTGAACCTTCTCCCGGAGGGAAGAGGGACGAGAAGTGTGTTGGCTGGGTGGGTCGTGTCCTTGATTATCCTGGCAGCACTGCTCCGACAGCGTGCGGTGTAAAGTGAGTCCACGGACGGAAGATTGGTTTGTATGATGTGCTGCGCCGTGTTCGTGATCTTCTGCAGCTTCTTCCGGTCTTGGACAGGACAACTTCCATACCAGGTTGTGATGCACCCTAGAAGAATGCTTTCTACGGTGCATCTAGAAAAATTAGTGAGGGTTTTAGGGGACAGGCCAAATTCCTTTAGTTTTCTCAGGAAGTAAAGGTGCTGGTAGGCCTTCTTGGCAGTGAACTCTGCTTGGTTGGACCAAGTCAGATCATTTGTGATATTGATCCCGAGGAACATAAAGCTTTTGACCTGTTCCACTTGCGCACCACCAATGCAAATTGGGTTGTGAGGTCCGCTACTCCTTCTGAAGTCAACAACCAATTCCTTCATCTTGCTGACGTTGAGGGATAGGTTATTGTCTTTGCACCATGCCACCAAGTTCTTAATTTCCTCTCTGTACTCAAACTCATCATTACCCGAGATACGGCCTACAATTGTTGTGTCATCAGCAAACTTATATATTGAGTTTGATGGAAACTTGGCTACACAATCATGGGTGTACAGTGAGTACAGCAGGGAGCTGAGTACACAGCCTTGTGGGGCACCGGTGCTCAGAGTGATTGTAGAGGAGAGCTTGTCCCCTATTTTTACAGCCTGGGTCCTGTCTGTGAGGAAGTTGAAGATCCAGCTGCAGATCTGAGTGCTAAGGCCCAGGTTCTGGAGCTTAGGAATCAGTTTATTTGGAATGATGGTATTAAAGGCAGAGCTGTAGTCAATGAAAAGGAGCCTTACATATGTGTCTTTATTCTCCAGGTGTTCTAAGGAGGAATGTAGGGCCAGAGAGATGGCATCTGCCGTTGACCTGTTGCTCCGGTAGGTGAATTGCAAAGCGTCGAGGTTAACCGGTAGGCTGTGGTTGATGTGTGCCATAACCAATCTCTCGAAGCACTTCATAGCAATTGATGTCAGAGCCACAGATCGATAGTCATTCAGGCATGCCACCTTGCTCTTCTTCGGCACTGGGATTATCGTTGCCTTCTTAAAACACGAGGGGATCTTAGACTGAAGCAAGGAGCAGTTGAAGATGTCAGCAAACACTCCAGCTAGCTTGCAAACATAAATAGCAAACATCCACTTCACCAACCAGGGTAAATAGCAAACATTACCTTCACTAACCTGGGTAAATGGCAAACATTCACTTCACTAACCAGGGTAAATAGGAAATATTAATTTCACCAACGAGGGTTTAATTGCAAACATTCACTTCACCACTCAGGGTGTATAGCAAATGTAAACTTCACCAACCAGGGCAAATAGGAAACATTAACTTCACCAACCTGGGTAAATAGCAAACATTCACTTCACCATCCAGGGTAAATAGCAAACATTAACTTCACCAACTAGGGGAAAAAGCAAACGTTAACTTCACCGACCAGGGTAAATACCAAACATTAACTTCATTAACCGGGGTAAATGGCAAACATTCACTTCACCAACTAGAATAAATAGCAAACATTAACTTCACCAAACAGGGTAAATAGAAAACATTCATTTCACCAACCAGGGTGAATAGCAAACATTAACTTCACTAACCACGATAAATTACACACATTCATTTCACCAACTAGGGTAAATTGCAAACATCATCTTCACCGATGAACGTAAATAGCAAACATTCACTTCTCCAACCAGGGTAAATAGGAAACATTAACTTCACCAACCAGGGTAAATAGCAAACGTTAACTTCATTAACCAGGGTTTAATTGCAAACATTCACTTCACCAACCTGGGTGTATTGCAAACGTTAACTTCACTAACCAGGGTAAATAGCAAGCATTCACTTCACCAACCACGGTAAATATCAAATGTTAAATTCACCAAAAAGGGTAAATAGCAAAAATTAACTTCACCAACCAGGGTAAGTAGGAAACATTAACTTCACCACATAGGGTAAATAGAAAATGTTAACTTCATCAAACAGAGTAAAAGGCAAACGTTAACTTCACCAACCAGGGTAAATAGGAAACATTAACTTCACCAAACAGGGTAAATACCAAAGATTCACCACTCAACCAGGGTAAATAGCAAATATTCACTTCACCAACCAGGGTAAATAGCAAACATTCATTTCACCAACCAGGGTAAATAGCAAACGATAACTTCATTAACCAGGGTTTAATTGCAAACATTCACTTCACCAATCTGAGTAAATAGCAAACATTAACTTCACCATACAGGGTTATTAGCAAACATTCACTTCTCCAACCAGTGTAAAATGCAAACATTCACTTCACCAACCAGGGTGAATAACAAAAATTAACTTCACTAACCGGGGTAAATGGCAAACATTCACTTTACCAACTAAGGTAAATAGCAAACATTAATTTCAACAACCAGGGTTTAATTGCAAACATTCACTTCACCAACCTGGGTGTATTGCAAATGTTAACTTCACTAACCAGGGTAAATAGCAAACATTCACTTCACCAACCACGGTAAATATCAAACGTTAAATTCACCGAACAGGGTAAATAGCAAAAATTAACTTCACCAACCAGGGTAAATAGGAAACATTAACTTCACCAAACAGGGTAAATAGCAAAGATTCACTTCACCAACCAGGGTAAATAGCAAACATTCATTTCACCAACCAGAGTACATTGCAAACATTAACATCACCAACCAGGGTGAATAGCAAACATTAATTTCATTTACCGGATAAATGTCAAACATTCACTTTACCAACTGGGATAAATAGCAAATATTAACTTCTCCAACCAGGGTTTAATTTCAGACATTCACATCACCAACCAGGGAAAATTGCAAACATTAACTTCACCGACGAGGGTAAATAGCAGATATTCACTGTGTAAACACGAGGACTTCTGCAGATGCTGTAAATTCAAGCAACACACATCAAAGTTGCTGGTGAACGCAGTAGTCCAGGCAGCATCTCCAGGAAGAGGTACAGTCAATGTTTCGGGCCGAGACACTTCACTGCAAATATTCACCTCACCAACCAGAGTAAATAGCAAATGTTAACTTCAACACACAGGGTAAATTGTAAACATTAAATTCAATAACCAGGGTTTAATTGCTAACATTCACTTCACCAATCTGGGTGTACAGCAAACATTAAGTTCACCAACCAGGGTAAATTGCAAATATTCACTTCACCAATCAGGTTAAATAGCAAACATTAACTTCACCAACCAGGGTTTAATTGCAAACATTCACTTCACCAACCAAAATTAATAGCTAACATTCTCTTCACCAACCAGGATAAATAGAAAACATTCACTATGCCAACCAGTGTAAATTTCAAACATTAACTTCATTAACAGGGGTAAATGTCAAACATTCACTTCACCAACCAGGGTAAATTGCAAACATTAACTTCACCGACAAGGGTAAATAGCAAATATTCACTGCGTAAACACGAGGAATTCTGAAGCTGGAATTTCAAGCAACACACATCAAAGTTGCTGGTGAACGCAGCAGGCCAGGCAGCATCTCTAGGAAGAGGTACAGTCGACGTTTCAGCCCGAGACACTTCACTGCAAACATTTACCTCACCAACCATGGTAAATAGCAACCGTTAACTTCACCACACAGGGTAAATAGCAAATGTTATCTTCACCGACCTGGATAAATAGCAAACATTAACTTATCCAACCAGGGTAAATAGCAAACATTCACTTCACCAACCAGGGTAAATAGCTAACATTCTCTTCACCAACCAGGGTGAATCGCAAACATTAACTTCATTAACCGGGGTAAATGTCAAACATTCACTTCACCAACCAGAGTGAATAGCAAACATTAACTTCACTAACCAGGGTAAATGGCAAACATTCACTTCACCAACTAGGGTTTAATTGCAAACATTCACTTCACCAATCTGGGCGTAGAGCAAACATTATGTTCACCAACCAGGGTAATTAGCAAACATTCACTTCACCAACCAGGGTAAATAGCAAACATTCACATCACCAACCAGCGTAAATAGCAAACGTTAACTTCACCAACCAGGCTAAACGGCAAACATTAACTTCACCAACCAGGATAAATAGCAAACATCATCTTCACCGACGAGGGTAAATAGCAAATATTCATTGTGCCAACCAGGGTAAATTGCAAATGTTATCTTCACCAACCAGGGTAAATATCAGACATTAACTTAACCAACCTGGGTAAATAGCAAACATTCACTTCACCAACCAGGGTAAATAGCAAACATTCACTTCACCAACCAGGAGAAATAGCAAACATTCACTTCAAGAACACAGGGTAAATATCAAACGTTAACTTCACCAACCAGGGTAAACAGGAAACATTCATTTCACCAACCAGGGTAAATAGCGAACATTCATTTCACCAACCAGGGTAAATAGCAAACGTTAACTACACCACACAGGATAAATAGCAAACGTTAACTTCACCAACCAGGGTAAATAGCAAATGTTAACTTCACCAACTAGGATAAATAGCAAACATCATCTTCACCGATGAAGGTAAATAGCAAATATTACCTGTGCCAACCAGGGTAAATTGCAAATGTTATCTTCACCAACCAGGGTAAATATCAAACATTAACTTAACCAAACTGGGTAAATAGCAAACATTCACTTCACAAACCTGGGTAAATAGCAAACATTCACTTCAGAAACCTGGGTAAATACCAAACATTCATTTCACCACCCAGGGTAAATTGCCAACATTAACTTCACCAACCAACATAAATAGCTAACATTCTCTTCACCAACCAGGGTAAATAGTAAACATTCAATATGCCAACCAGTGTAAATTGCAAATGTTATCCTCACCAACCAGGGTAAATATCAAACATTAACTTAACCAAACTGGGAAAAAGCAAACATTCACTTCACCAACCAGGATAAATAGCAGACATTCAGTTCACAAACCTGGGAAAAGAGCAAATATTCACTTCACCAACCTGGGTAAATAGGAAACATTCATTTCACCAACCAGGGTAAATAGCAAACATTCACTTCAAGAACACAGGGTAAATATCAAACGTTAACTTCACCAACCAGGGTAAACAGGAAACATTCATTTCACCAACCAGGGTAAATAGCGAACATTCATTTCACCAACCAGGGTGAATAACAAACATTAACTTCACTAACTGGGGTAAATTGCAAACGTTCATTTACCAACTAAGGTAAATAGCAATGATTAATTTCAACAAACAGGGTTTAATTGCAAACATTCACTTCACCAACCTGGGTGTATTGCAAACGTTAACATCACCGATGAGGGTAAATAGCAACTATTCACTGCGCCAACCAGGGTGAATAGCAAACATGAACTTCACAAACCAGGGTAAATGGCAAACATTCACTTCACCAACTCATATAAATAGAAAACATTAATTTCAACAACCAGGGTTTAATTGCAAACATTCACTTCACCAACCAGGGTAAATAGCAAACATTAACTTCACCACACAGGGTAAATACCAAACGTTAACGTCACCAAACAGGGTAAGTAGCAAAAGTTAACTTCACCAACCAGGGTAAATAGCAAAAGTTAACTTTACCAAACAGGGTATATAGCAAATGTTAACGTCACCAACCAGGGTAAATAGGAAACATTCACTGCACCAAACAGCGTAAATAGCAAACATTAACTTCACCACATAGGGTAAATAGAAAACTTTAACTTCACCAAACAGAGTAAATACCAAAAGTTAACTTCATCAACCAGGGTAAATAGGAAACATTAGCTTCACCAACCAGGGTAAATAGCAAATATTCACTTCACCAACCAGGGTGAAGAGCAAACATTAACTTCATTAACCGGGTAAATGTCAAACATTCACTTCACCAACTGAGATAAGTAGCAAGCATAAACTTCACCAACCAGGGTTGAATTTCAAACATTTACATCACCAACCAGGGAAAATTGCAAACATTAACGTCACCAACGAGGGTAAATAGCAAATATTCACTGCGTAAACACGAGGAATTCTGCAGATGCTGGAAATTCAAGCAACAGACATCAAAGTTGCTGGTGAACGCAGCAGGCCAGGCAGCATCTCTAGGAAGAGGTACAGTCGATGTTTCGGGCCGAGACCCTTCACTGCAAACATTCACCTCACCAACCAGGGTAAATAGCAAACGTTAACTACATCACACAGGATAAATAGCAAACGTTAACTTTGCCAACCAGGGTAAATTGCAAACATGAACTTCACCAACCAGGGTGACTAGCAAACATTAAGTTCACCAACCAGGATAATTAGCAAACATGCACATCACCAAACTGGGTAAATAGCAAACGTTAACTTCACCAACTAGGATAAATAGCAAACATCATCCTCACCGACGAAGGTAAATAGCAAATATTACCTGTGCCAACCAGGGTAAATTGCAAATGTTATCTTCACCAACCAGGGTAAATATCAAACATTAACTTAACCAAACTGGGTAAATAGCAAACATTCACTTCACAAACCTGGGTAAATAGCAAACATTCACTTCAGAAACCTGGGTAAATACCAAACATTCATTTCACCACCCAGGGTAAATTGCCAACATTAACTTCACCAACCAACATAAATAGCTAACATTCTCTTCACCAACCAGGGTAAATAGCAAACATTCAATATGCCAACCAGTGTAAATTGCAAACATTAACTTCACCAAGCAGGGTGAATCGCAAACATTCACTTCATTAACCGGGGTAAATGTCAAACATTCACTTCACCAACCAGAGTGAATAGCAAACATTAACTTCACTAACCAGGGTAAATGGCAAACATTCACTTCACCAACTAGGGTTTAATTGCAAACATTCACTTCACCAATCTGGGCGTAGAGCAAACATTATGTTCACCAACCAGGGTAATTAGCAAACATTCACTTCACCAACCAGCATAAATAGCAAACATTCACATCACCAACCAGCGTAAATAGCAAACGTTAACTTCACCAACCAGGCTAAACGGCAAACATTAACTTCACCAACCAGGATAAATAGCAAACATCATCTTCACCGACGAGGGTAAATAGCAAATATTCACTGTGCCAACCAGGGTAAATTGCAAATGTTATCTTCACCAACCAGGGTAAATATCAGACATTAACTTAACCAACCTGGGTAAATAGCAAACATTCACTTCAACAACCAGGGTAAATAGCAAACATTCACTTCACCAACCAGGAGAAATAGCAAACATTCACTTCAAGAACACAGGGTAAATATCAAACGTTAACTTCACCAACCAGGGTAAACAGGAAACATTCATTTCACCAACCAGGGTAAATAGCGAACATTCATTTCACCAACCAGGGTAAATAGCAAACGTTAACTACACCACACAGGATAAATAGCAAACGTTAACTTCACCAACCAGGGTAAATAGCAAATGTTAACTTCACCAACGAGGATAAATAGCAAACATCATCTTCACCGACGAAGGTAAATAGCAAATATTACCTGTGCCAACCAGGGTAAATTGCAAATGTTATCTTCACCAACCAGGGTAAATATCAAACATTAACTTAACCAAACTGGGTAAATAGCAAACATTCACTTCACAAACCTGGGTAAATAGCAAACATTCACTTCAGAAACCTGGGTAAATACCAAACATTCATTTCACCACCCAGGGTAAATTGCCAACATTAACTTCACCAACCAACATAAATAGCTAACATTCTCTTCACCAACCAGGGTAAATAGCAAACATTCAATATGCCAACCAGTGTAAATTGCAAACATTAACTTCACCAAGCAGGGTGAATCGCAAACATTAACTTCATTAACCGGGGTAAATGTCAAACATTCACTTCACCAACCAGGGTAAATTGCAAACATTAACTTCACCAACCAGCGTCAATGGCAGACATTCTCTGCGTAAACACAAGGAATTCTGCAGATGCTGGAAATTCAAGCAACACACATCAAAGTTGCTGGTGAACGCAGCAGGCCAGGCAGCATCTCTAGGAAGAGGTACAGTCGACGTTTCAGCCCGAGACACTTCACTGCAAACATTTACCTCACCAACCATGGTAAATAGCAACCGTTAACTTCACCACACAGGGTAAATAGCAAATGTTATCTTCACCAACCAGGGTAAATATCAAACATTAACTTATCCAAACTGGGTAAATAGCAAACATTCACTTCACAAACCTGGGTAAATACCAAACATTCACTTCACCAACTCGGATAAATAGCAAACATTCACTTCACCAACCAGGGTAAATAAGAAACATTAACTTCACCAGCCAGGATAAATAGCAAACATCATCTTCAGCGACGAGGGGAAATAGCAAACATTCACTGCGCCAACCAGGGTAATTACAAATGTTATCCACACCAACCAGGGTAAATATCAAACATTAACTTATCCAAACTGGGTAAATAGCAAACATCCACTTCACAAACCAGGATAAATAGCAAACATTCAGTTCACAAACCTGGGAAAATAGCAAATATTCACTTCACCAACCTGGGTAAATAGGAAACATTCATTTCACCAACCAGGGTAAATAGCAAACATTCACTTCAAGAACACAGGGTAAATATCAAACGTTAACTTCACCAACCAGGGTAAACAGGAAACATTCATTTCACCAACCAGGGTAAATAGCGAACATTCATTTCACCAACCAGGGTGAATAACAAACATTAACTTCACTAACTGGGGTAAATTGCAAACGTTCATTTACCAACTAAGGTAAATAGCGATGATTAATTTCAACAACCAGGGTTTAATTGCAAACATTCACTTCACCAACCTGGGTGTATTGCAAACGTTAACATCACCGACGAGGGTAAATAGCAATTATTCACTGCGCCAACCAGGGTGAATAGCAAACATGAACTTCACAAACCAGGGTAAATGGCAAACATTCACTTCACCAACTCAAATAAATAGCAAACATTAATTTCAACAACCAGGGTTTAATTGCAAACATTCACTTCACCAACCAGGGTAAATAGCAAACATTCACTTCACCAACCAGGAGAAATAGCAAACATTCACTTCAAGAACACAGGGTAAATATCAAACGTTAACTTCACCAACCAGGGTAAACAGGAAACATTCATTTCACCAACCAGGGTAAATAGCGAACATTCATTTCACCAACCAGGGTGAATAACAAACATTAACTTCACTAACTGGGGTAAATTGCAAACGTTCATTTACCAACTAAGGTAAATAGCAATGATTAATTTCAACAACCAGGGTTTAATTGCAAACATTCACTTCACCAACCTGGGTGTATTGCAAACGTTAACATCACCGACGAGGGTAAATAGCAACTATTCACTGCGCCAACCAGGGTGAATAGCAAACATGAACTTCACAAACCAGGGTAAATGGCAAACATTCACTTCACCAACTCATATAAATAGCAAACATTAATTTCAACAACCAGGGTTTAATTGCAAACATTCACTTCACCAACCAGGGTAAATAGCAAACATTAACTTCACCACACAGGGTATATAGCAAATGTTAACGTCACCAACCAGGGTAAATAGGAAACATTCACTGCACCAAACAGCGTAAATAGCAAACATTAACTTCACCACATAGGGTAAATAGAAAACTTTAACTTCACCAAACAGAGTAAATAGCAAAAGTTAACTTCATCAACCGGGGTAAATAGGAAACATTAGCTTCACCAACCAGGGTAAATAGCAAATATTCACTTCACCAACCAGGGTGAAGAGCAAACATTAACTTCATTAACCGGGTAAATGTCAAACATTCACTTCACCAACTGAGATAAGTAGCAAGCATTAACTTCACCAACCAGGGTTTAATTTCAAACATTTACATCACCAACCAGGGAAAATTGCAAACATTAACTTCACCAACGAGGGTAAATAGCAAATATTCACTGCGTAAATACGAGGAATTCTGCAGATGCTGGAAATTCAAGCAACACACATCAAAGTTGCTGGTGAACACAGCAGGCCAGGCAGCATCTCTAGGAAGAGGTACAGTCGATGTTTCGGGCCGAGACCCTTCACTGCAAACATTCACCTCACCAACCAGGGTAAATAGCAAACGTTAACTACATCACACAGGATAAATAGCAAATGTTAACTTCACCAACCAGGGTAAATAGCAAACGTCAACTTCACCAACCAGGGTAAATAGCAAACAATCATTTCACCAACCAGGGTAAATTGCAAACATAAACTTCACCAACCAGGGTGACTAGCAAACATTAACATCAATAACCAGGGTTTAATTGCAAACATTCACTTCACCAATCTGGGTGTACAGCAAACATTAAGTTCACCAACCAGGATAATTAGCAAACATGCACATCACCAAACTGGGTAAGTAGCAAACGTTAACTTCACCAACTCGGATAAATAGCAAACATCATCTTCACCGACGAGGGTAAATAGCAAATATTCACTGTGCCAACCAGGGTAAATTGCAAATGTTATCTTCACCAACCAGGGTAAATATCAGACATTAACTTAACCAACCTGGGTAAATAGCAAACATTCACTTCACCAACCAGGGTAAATAGCAAACATTCACTTCACCAACAAGGAGAAATAGCAAACATTCACTTCAAGAACACAGGGTAAATATCAAACGTTAACTTCACCAACCAGGGTAAACAGGAAACATTCATTTCACCAACCAGGGTAAATAGCGAACATTCATTTCACCAACCAGGGTAAATTGCCAACATTAACTTCACCAACCAACATAAATAGCTAACATTCTCTTCACCAACCAGGGTAAATAGCAAACATTCAATATGCCAACCAGTGTAAATTGCAAACATTAACTTCACCAAGTAGGGTGAATCGCAAACATTAACTTCATTAACCGGGGTAAATGTCAAACATTCACTTCACCAACCAGGGTAAATTGCAAACATTAACTTCACCAACCAGCGTCAATGGCAGATATTCTCTGCGTAAACACGAGGAATTCTGCAGATGCTGGAAATTCAAGCAACACACATCAAAGTTGCTGGTGAACGCAGCAGGCCAGGCAGCATCTCTAGGAAGAGGTACAGTCGACGTTTCAGCCCGAGACACTTCACTGCAAACATTTACCTCACCAACCATGGTAAATAGCAACCGTTAACTTCACCACACAGGGTAAATAGCAAATGTTATCTTCACCAACCAGGGTAAATATCAAACATTAACTTATCCAAACATTCACTTAACCAACTTGGATAAATAGCAAACATTCACTTCACCAACCAGGGTAAATAAGAAACATTAACTTCACCAGCCAGGATAAATAGCAAACATCATCTTCAGCGACGAGGGGAAATAGCAAACATTCACTGCGCCAACCAGGGTAATTACAAATGTTATCCTCACCAATCAGGGTAAATATCAAACATTAACTTATCCAAACTGGGGAAATAGCAAACATCCACTTCACAAACCAGGATAAATAGCAAACATTCAGTTCACAAACCTGGGAAAATAGCAAATATTCACTTCACCAACCTGGGTAAATAGCAAACATTCATTTCTCCAACCAGTGTAAATAGCAAACATTCACTTCAAGAACACAGGGTAAATATCAAACGTTAACTTCACCAACCAGGGTAAACAGGAAACATTCATTTCACCAACTGAGATAAGTAGCAAGCATTAACTTCACCAACCAGGGTTGAATTTCAAACATTTACATCACCAACCAGGGAAAATTGCAAACATTAACTTCACCAACGAGGGTAAATAGCAAATATTCACTGCGTAAATACGAGGAATTCTGCAGATGCTGGAAATTCAAGCAACACACATCAAAGTTGCTGGTGAATGCAGTAGGCCAGGCAGCATCTCTAGGAAGAGGTACAGTCGATGTTTCGGGCCGAGACCCTTCACTGCAAACATTCACCTCACCAACCAGGGTAAATAGCAAACGTTAACTACATCACACAGGATAAATAGCAAACGTTAACTTCACCAACCAGGGTAAATAGCAAACGTCAACTTCACCAACCAGGGTAAATAGCAAACAATCATTTCACCAACCAGGGTAAATTGCAAACATGAACTTCACCAACCAGGGTGACTAGCAAACATTAACATCAATAACCAGGGTTTAATTGCAAACATTCACTTCACCAATCTGGGTGTACAGCAAACATTAAGTTCACCAACCAGGATAATTAGCAAACATGCACATCACCAAACTGGGTAAGTAGCAAACGTTAACTTCACCAACTAGGATAAATAGCAAACATCATCTTCACCGACGAGGGTAAATAGCAAATATTCACTGTGCCAACCAGGGTAAATTGCAAGTGTTATCTTCACCAACCAGGGTAAATATCAGACATTAACTTAACCAACCTGGGTAAATAGCAAACATTCACTTCAACAACCAGGGTAAATAGCAAACATTCACTTCACCAACCAGGAGAAATAGCAAACATTCACTTCAAGAACACAGGGTAAATATCAAACGTTAACTTCACCAACCAGGGTAAACAGGAAACATTCATTTCACCAACCAGGGTGAATAACAAACATTAACTTCACTAACTGGGGTAAATTGCAAACGTTCATTTACGAACTAAGGTAAATAGCAATGATTAATTTCAACAACCAGGGTTTAATTGCAAACATTCACTTCACCAACCTGGGTGTATTGCAAACGTTAACATCACCGACGAGGGTAAATAGCAACTATTCACTGCGCCAACCAGGGTGAATAGCAAACATGAACTTCACAAACCAGGGTAAATGGCAAACATTCACTTCACCAACTCAAATAAATAGCAAACATTAATTTCAACAACCAGGGTTTAATTGCAAACATTCACTTCACCAACCAGGATAATTAGCAAACATGCACATCACCAAACTGGGTAAATAGCAAACGTTAACTTCACCAACTAGGATAAATAGCAAACATCATCCTCACCGACGAAGGTAAATAGCAAATATTACCTGTGCCAACCAGGGTAAATTGCAAATGTTATCTTCACCAACCAGGGTAAATATCAAACATTAACTTCACCAACCAGGATAATTAGCAAACATTCACTTCACAAACCTGGGTAAATAGCAAACATTCACTTCAGAAACCTGGGTAAATACCAAACATTCATTTCACCACCCAGGGTAAATTGCCAACATTAACTTCACCAACCAACAAAAATAGCTAACATTCTCTTCACCAACCAGGGTAAATAGCAAACATTCAATATGCCAACCAGTGTAAATTGCAAGTGTTATCTTCACCAACCAGGGTAAATATCAGACATTAACTTAACCAACCTGGGTAAATAGCAAACATTCACTTCACCAACCAGGATAAATAGCAAACATTCAGTTCACAAACCTGGGAAAATAGCAAATATTCACTTCACCAACCTGGGTAAATAGGAAACATTCATTTCACCAACTAGGGTAAATTGCAAACATTAACTTCACCACACAGGGTAAATATCAAACGTTAACGTCACCAAACAGGGTAAGTAGCAAAAATTAACTTCACCAACCAGGGTAAATAGCAAACGTTAACTTCACCAAACAGGGTATATAGCAAACGTTAACTTCACCAACCAGGGTAAATAGCAAACGTCAACTTCACCAACCAGGGTAAATAGCAAACAATCATTTCACCAACCAGGGTAAATAGCAAACGTTAACTTCACCAACCAGGCTAAACGGCAAAAATTAACTTCACCAACCAGGATAAATAGCAAACATCATCTTCACCGACGAGGGTAAATAGCAAACATTAACTTCACCAAGCAGGAGGAATAGCAAACAATCATTTTCACCAGCCAGGATAAATAGCAAACATTCACTTCACCAACCAGGGTAAATGGCAACAATTAACTTCACCAACCAGGATAAATAGCAAACATCATCTTCACCGACAAGGGGAAATAGCAAATATTCACTGCACCAACCAGGGTAAATTGCAAATGTTATCTTCACCAACTAGCGTAAATAGCAAACATTCACTTCACCAACCTGGGTAAGTAGCGAACATTCATTTCACCAACCAGGGTAAATTGCAAACATTAACTTCACCAACCAAAATAAATAGCTAACATTCTCTTCACCAACCAGGGTAAATAGCAAACATTCACTTCACCAACCAGCGTAAATAGCAAACATTCACATCACCAACCAGCGTAAATAGCAAACGTTAACTTCACCAACCAGGGTAAATGGCAAACATTAACTTCACCAACCAGGATAAATAGCAAACATCATCTTCACCGACGAGGGTAAATAGCAAATATTCACTGTGCCAACCAGGGTAAATTGCAAATGTTATCTTCACCAACCAGGGTAAATATCAAACATTAACTTAACCAACCTGGGTAAATAGCAAACATTCACTTCACCAACCAGGGTAAATAGCAAACATTCACTTCACCAACCAGGAGAAATAGCAAACATTCACTTCAAGAACACAGGGTAAATATCAAACGTTAACTTCACCAACCAGGGTAAACAGGAAACATTCATTTCACCAACCAGGGTAAATAGGAAACATTCATTTCACCAACCAGGGTAAATTGCAAACATTAACTTCACCGACCAAGATAAATAGCTAACATTCTCTTCACCAACCAGGGTAAATAGCAAACATTCACTATGTCAACCAGTGTAAATTGCAAACATTTACTTCACCAACCAGGGTGAATAGCAAACATTAACTTCATTAACCGGGGTAAATGTCAAACATTCACTTCAGCAACCAGGGTAAATTGCAAACATTAACTTCACCAACCAGGGTAAATAGCAGATATTCACTGCGTAAACACAAGGAATTCTGCAGATGCTGGAAATTCAAGCAACACACATCAAAGTTGCTGGTGAACGCAGCAGGCCAGGCAGCATCTCTAGGAAGAGGTACAGTCGACGTTTCAGCCCGAGACACTTCACTGCAAACATTTACCTCACCAACCATGGTAAATAGCAACCGTTAACTTCACCACACAGGGTAAATAGCAAATGTTATCTTCACCAACCAGGGTAAATATCAAACATTAACTTATCCAAACTGGGTAAATAGCAAACATTCACTTCACAAACCTGGGTAAATACCAAACATTCACTTCACCAAGTCGGATAAATAGCAAATATTCACTTCACCAACCAGGGTAAATAAGAAACATTAACTTCACCAGCCAGGATAAATAGCAAACATCATCTTCAGCGACGAGGGGAAATAGCAAACATTCACTGCGCCAACCAGGGTAATTACAAATGTTATCCTCACCAACCAGGGTAAATATCAAACATTAACTTATCCAAACTGGGTAAATAGCAAACATCCACTTCACAAACCAGGATAAATAGCAAACATTCAGTTCACAAACCTGGGAAAATAGCAAATATTCACTTCACCAACCTGGGTAAATAGGAAACATTCATTTCACCAACCAGGGTAAATAGCAAACATTCACTTCAAGAACACAGGGTAAATATCAAACGTTAACTTCACCAACCAGGGTAAACAGGAAACATTCATTTCACCAACCAGGGTAAATAGCGAACATTCATTTCACCAACCAGGGTGAATAACAAACATTAACTTCACTAACTGGGGTAAATTGCAAACGTTCATTTACCAACTAAGGTAAATAGCAATGATTAATTTCAACAACCAGGGTTTAATTGCAAACATTCACTTCACCAACCTGGGTGTATTGCAAACGTTAACATCACCGACGAGGGTAAATAGCAACTATTCACTGCGCCAACCAGGGTGAATAGCAAACATGAACTTCACAAACCAGGGTAAATGGCAAACATTTACTTCACCAACTCATATAAATAGCAAACATTAATTTCAACAACCAGGGCTTAATTGCAAACATTCACTTCACCAACCAGGGTAAATAGCAAACATTAACTTCACCACACAGGGTAAATATCAAACGTTAACGTCACCAAACAGGGTAAGTAGCAAAAATTAACTTCACCAACCAGGGTAAATAGCAAACGTTAACTTCACCAAACAGGGTATATAGCAAATGTTAACGTCACCAACCAGGGTAAATAGGAAACATTCACTGCACCAAACAGCGTAAATAGCAAACATTAACTTCACCACATAGGGTAAATAGAAAATTTTAACTTCACCAAACAGAGTAAATAGCAAAAGTTAACTTCATCAACCAGGGTAAATAGGAAACATTAGCTTCACCAACCAGGGTAAATAGCAAATATTCACTTCACCAACCAGGGTGAAGAGCAAACATTAACTTCATTAACCGGGTAAATGTCAAACATTCACTTCACCAACTGAGATAAGTAGCAAGCATTAACTTCACCAACCAGGGTTGAATTTCAAACATTTACATCACCAACCAGGGAAAATTGCAAACATTAACTTCACCAACGAGGGTAAATAGCAAATATTCACTGCGTAAACACGAGGAATTCTGCAGACGCTGGAAATTCAAGCAACACACATCAAAGTTGCTGGTGAATGCAGCAGGCCAGGCAGCATCTCTAGGAAGAGGTACAGTCGATGTTTTGGGCCGAGACCCTTCACTGCAAACATTCACTTCACCAACCAGGGTAAATAGCAAACATTAACTTCACCAAACAGGATAAATAGCAAACATTAACTTCACCAACCAGGGTAAATAGCAAACATTAACTTCACCAACCAGGGTAAATAGCAAACATTCATTTCACCAACCAGGGTAAATAGCAAACATTCACTTCACCAACCAGCATAAATAGCAAATGTTAACTTCACCAACCAGGGTTTAATTGCAAACATTCTCTTCACCAACCAGGGTAAATAAGAAACATTAACTTCACCAACCAGGATAAATAGCAAACATCCACATCACCAAGCTGGGTAAATAGCAAACGTTAACTTCACCAACTGGGATAAAAAGCAAACATCATCTTTGCAAATGTTATCTTCACCAACCAGGGTAAATATCAAACATTAATTTAACCAACCTGGGTAAATAGGAAACATGTACTTCACTAACCTGGGTAAATAGCAAACATTCACTTCACCAACCTGGGTAAATAGCAAACATTCATTTCACCAACCAGGGTAAATTGCAAACATTAACTTCACCGACCAAGATAAATAGCTAACATTCTCTTCACCAACCAGGGTAAATAGCAAACATTAACTTCACTAACCGGGGCTTAATTGCAAACATTAACTTCATCAACGAGGGTTTAATTGCAAACATGAACTTCATTAACCGGGGTAAATGTCAAACATTCACTTCACCAACCAGAGTGAATAGCAAACATTAACTTCACTAACCAGGGTAAATAGCAAACATTCACATCACCAACCAGCGTAAATAGCAAACGTTAACTTCACCAACCAGGCTAAACGGCAAACATTAACTTCACCAACCAGGATAAATAGCAAACATCATCTTCACCGACGAGGGTAAATAGCAAATATTCACTGTGCCAACCAGGGTAAATTGCAAATGTTATCTTCACCAACCAGGGTAAATATCAGACATTAACTTAACCAACCTGGGTAAATAGCAAACATTCACTTCACCAACCAGGATAAATAGCAAACATTCACATCACAAACCTGGGAAAATAGCAGACATTGACTTCACCAACCTGGGTAAATAGGAAACATTCATTTCACCAACTAGGGTAAATTGCAAACATTAACTTCACCAACCAAGATAAAGAGCTAACATTCTCTTCACCAACCAGAGTGAATAGCAAACGTTAACTTCACCAACCAGGCTAAACGGCAAAAATTAACTTCACCAACCAGGATAAATAGCAAACATCATCTTCACCGACGAGGGTAAATAGCAAACATTAACTTCACCAAGCAGGAGGAATAGCAAACAATCATTTTCACCAGCCAGGATAAATAGCAAACGTTAACTTCACCAACCAGGGTAAATGGCAACAATTAACTTCACCAACCAGGATAAATAGCAAACATTCACTTCACCAACCAGGGTAAATGGCAACAATTAACTTCACCAACCAGGATAAATAGCAAACATCATCTTCACCGACAAGGGGAAATAGCAAATATTCACTGCACCAACCAGGGTAAATTGCAAATGTTATCTTCACCAACCAGGGTAAATTGCAAACATTAACTTAACCAAACTGGGTAAATAGCAAACATTCACTTCACAAACCAGGGTAAATAGCAAACATTCAGTTCACAAACCTGGGAAAATAGCAAATATTCACTTCCCCAACCTGGGTAAATAGGAAACAATCATTTCACCAACCAGGGAAAATTGCAAACGTTAACTTCACCAACCAAGATAAATAGCTAACATTCTCTTCACCAACCAGGGTAAATAGCAAACATTCAGTTCACAAACCTGGGAAAATAGCAAATATTCACTTCACCAACCTGGGTAAATAGGAAACATTCATTTCAACAACCAGGGTAAATTGCAAACATTAACTTCACCAACCAAGATAAATAGCTAACATTCTCTTCACCAACCAGGGTAAATTGCAAACATTCACTTCACCAACCAGGTTCAATAGCAAACATTAATTTCACCAACCAGGGTTTAATTGCAAACATTCACTTCACCAATCTGGGTGTACAGCAAACATTAAGTTCACCAACCAGGGTAATTAGCAAACGTTAACTTCACCAACCAGGGTAAACGGAAAACATTAACTCCACCAACCAGGGTTTAATTGCAAACATTTACTTAACCAACCTGGGTAAATAGCAAACATCCACTTCACCAACCTGGGTAAATAGGAAACATTCATTTCACCACCCAGGGTAAATTGCCAACATTAACTTCACCAACCAACATAAATAGCTAACATTCTCTTCACCAACCAGGGTAAATAGCAAACATTCACTATGCCAACCAGTGTAAATTGCAACCATTAGCTTCAACAAGCAGGGTGAATCACAAACAATTAACTTCATTAACCGGGGTAAATGTCAAACATACACTTCACCAACCAGGGTAAATTGCAAACATTCACTTCACCAACCTGAGTAAATAGCAAACATTCACTTCGCCAACCAGGGTAAATAGCAAACATTCACTTCACCGACCAGGGTAAATAGGAAACATTAACTTCATCAACCGGGGTAAATAGCAAATATTAACTTCACCAAGCAGGAGGAATAGCAAGCATCATCTTCACCAGCCAGGATAAATAGCAAACATTAACTTCACCAACCAGGGTAATTAGCAAACATTCACTTCACCAACCAGCATAAATAGCAAACATTCACATCACCAACCAGCGTAAATACCAAACGTTAACTTCACCAACCAGGCTAAACGGCAAACATTAACTTCACCAACCAGGATAAATAGCAAACATCATCTTCACCGACGAGGGTAAATAGCAAATATTCACTGTGCCAACCAGGGTAAATTGCAAATGTTATCTTCACCAACCAGGGTAAATATCAAACATTAACTTAACCAACCTGGGTAAATAGCAAACATTCACTTCACCAACCAGGATAAATAGCAAACATTCAGTTCACCAACCAGGATAAATAGCAAACATTCAGTTCACAAACCTGGGAAAATAGCAAATATTCACTTCACCAACCTGGGTAAATAGGAAACATTCATTTCACCAACCAGGGTAAATTGCAAACATTAACTTCACCGACCAAGATAAATAGCTAACATTCTCTTCACCAACCAGAGTGAATAGCAAACATTAACTTCACTAACCAGGGTAAATGGCAAACATTCACTTCACCAACTAGGGTTTAATTGCAAACATTCACTTCACCAATCTGGGCGTAGAGCAAACATTATGTTCACCAACCAGGGTAATTAGCAAACATTCACTTCACCAACCAGCATAAATAGCAAACATTCACATCACCAACCAGCGTAAATAGCAAACGTTAACTTCACCAACCAGGCTAAATGGCAAACATTAACTTCACCAACCAGGATAAATAGCAAACATCATCTTCACCAACGAGGGTAAATAGCAAATATTCACTGCGTAAATACGAGGAATTCTGCAGATGCTGGAAATTCAAGCAACACACATCAAAGTTGCTGGTGAACACAGCAGGCCAGGCAGCATCTCTAGGAAGAGGTACAGTCGATGTTTCGGGCCGAGACCCTTCACTGCAAACATTCACCTCACCAACCAGGGTAAATAGCAAACGTTAACTTCATCACACAGGGTAAATAGCAAACATTAACTTCACCAACCAGGGTAAATAGCAAACATTAACTTCACCAACCAGGGTAAATAGCAAACATTCATTTCACCAACCAGGGTAAATAGCAAACATTAACTTCACCAACCAGGGTAAATAGCAAACATTAACTTCACCAACCAGGGTTAATTGCAAACATTCACTTCACCAATCTGGGTGTAGAGCGAACATTAACTTCACCAACCAGGGTTTAATTGCAAACATTCTCTTCACCAACCAGGGTAAATAAGAAACATTAAATTCACCAACCAGGATAAATAGCAAACATCCTCTTCACCGACGAGGGTAAATAACAAATATTCACTGCGCCAACCAGGGTAAGTTGCAAATGTTATCTTCACCATCCAGGGTAAATATCAAACATTAATTTAACCAACCTGGGTAAATAGGAAACATTCACTTCACCAACCATGATAAATAGCAAACATTCAGTTCACAAACCTGGGTAAATAGCAAACATTCATTTCACCAACCAGGGTAAATTGCAAACATTAACTTCACCGACCAAGATAAATAGCTAACATTCTCTTCACCAACCAGGGTAAATAGCAAACATTCACTATGCCAACCAGTGTAAATTGCAAACATTTACGTCACCGACCAGGGTGAATAGCAAATATTGACTTCACTAACTGGGGTAAATGTCAAACATTCACTTCACCAACCAGAGTGAATAGCAAACATTAACTTCACTAACCAGGGTAAATGGCAAACATTCACTTCACCAACTAGGGTTTAATTGCAAACATTCACTTCACCAATCTGGGCGTAGAGCAAACATTCACTTCACCAACCAGGGTAATTAGCAAACATTCACTTCACCAACCAGCATAAATAGCAAACATTCACATCACCAACCAGCGTAAATAGCAAACGTTAACTTCACCAACCAGGCTAAACGGCAAACATTAACTTCACCAACCAGGATAAATAGCAAACATCATCTTCACCGACGAGGGTAAATAGCAAATATTCACTGTGCCAACCAGGGTAAATTGCAAATGTTATCTTCACCAACCAGGGTAAATATCAGACATTAACTTAACCAACCTGGGTAAATAGCAAACATTCACTTCACCAACCAGGGTAAATAGCAAACATTCACTTCACCAACCAGGGTAAATAGCAAACATTAACTTCACCAACACAGGGTAAATAGGAAACATTCATTTCACCAACCAGGGAAAATAGCAAACATTCACTATGCCAACCACTGTAAATGGCAAACATTAACTTCACCAACCAGGGTGAATAGCAAACATTAACTTCAATATCCGGGGTAAATGGCAAATATTCACTTCACCAACCAGGGTAATTAGCAAACATTCACTCCATCAACCAGTGTAAATAGCAAATATTCACTGTGCGAACCAGGGTAAATTGCAAATGTTATCTTTACCAAACAGGGTAAATTTCAAACATTAACTTAACCAACATGGGTAAATAGCAAACATTCACTTCACCAACCTGGGTAAATAGGAAACATTCATTTCACCAACCAGGATAAATAGCAAACGTTAACTTCACCAACCAGGGTAAATGGCAGCAATTAACTTCACCAACTAGGATAAATAGCAAACATTAACTACACCGACCAGAGTTAAATTGCAAACATTCACTTCAGCAACCTGGGTAAATAGCAAACATTAACTTCACCAACCAGGGTAAATAGGAAACATTAACTTCATCAACCGGGGTAAATAGTCAAACATTCACTTCACCAACCAGGGTAAATTGCAAACATTAACTTCACCAACCAGCGTCAATGGCAGACATTCTCTGCGTAAACACGAGGAATTCTGCAGATGCTGGAAATTCAAGCAACACACATCAAAGTTGCTGGTGAACGCAGCAGGCCAGGCAGCATCTCTAGGAAGAGGTACAGTCGACGTTTCAGGCCGAGACACTTCACTGCAAACATTCACTTCACCAACCAGGGTAAATAGCAAACATTAACTTCACCAAACAGGGTAAATAGCAAACATTATCTTCACCATCCACAGTAAATATCAAACATTAACTTCACCAACCTGGGTAAATAGCGAACATTCACTTCACCAACTAGCATAAATAGCAAATGTTAACTTCACCAACCAGCGTTTAATTGCAAACATTCTCTTCACCAACCAGGGTAAATAAGAAACATTAACTTCACCAACCAGGATAAATAGCAAACATCCTCTTCACCGACGAGGGTAAATAACAAATATTCACTGCGCCAACCAGGGTAAGTTGCAAATGTTATCTTCACCAACCAGGGTAAATATCAAACATTAACTTAACCAACCTGGGTAAATAGGAAACATTCACTTCACCAACCATGATAAATTGCAAACATTCACTTCACCAACCAGGGTAAATAGCAAACATTCCCTTCACCAACCAGGGTAAATAGCAAACGTTAACTTCACCAAACAGGATAAATAGCAAACATTAACTTCACCAACCAGGGTTTAATTTCAAACATTCACTTCACCAACCAGGGTAAATTGCAAACATTAACTTAACCAACCAGGGTAAATAGCAAACATTCATTTCACCAACCAGGGTAAATAGCAAACATTCATTTCACCAACCAGGGTAAATAGCAAACATTAACTTCACCAACCAGGGTAAATAGCAAATATTCACTTTCACCAAACAGGATAAATAGCAAACATTAACTTCACCAACCAGGGTTTAATTTCAAACATTCACTTCACCAACCAGGGTAAATTGCAAACATTAACTTAACTGACCAGGGTAAATAGCAAACATTCATTTCACCAACCAGGATATATAGCAAACATTCACTTCACCAACCAGGGTAAATAGCGAACATTCACTTCACCAACTAGCATAAATAGCAAACATTAACTTCACAGACCAGGGTTTAATTGCAAACATTCACTTCACCAACCAAGATTAATAGCTAACATTCTCTTCACCGACCAGATAAATAGCTAACATTCTCTTCACCAACCAGGGTAAATAGCGAACATTCACTTCACCAACCAGGGTAAATAGCAAACATTAACTTCACCAACCAGGGTAAATAGCAAACATTCACTTCACCAACCAGGGTAAATAGCAAACATTAACTTCACCAACCAGGGTAAATAGCAAACATTAACTTCACCAACCTGGGTAAATAGGAAACATTCATTTCACCAACCAGGGAAAATAGCAAACATTCACTATGCCAACCACTGTAAATGGCAAACATTCACTTCACCAACTATGATAAATAGCAAACATTAACTTCACCAACCAGGGTAAATAGCAAACATTAACTTCACCAACCAGGGTAAATTGCAAACATTCACTTCACCAACCTGGGTAAATAGCAAACATTAACTTCACCAACCAGGGTAAATTGCAAACATTCACTTCACCAACCAGGGTAAATGGCAAACATTAACTTCACCAACCAGGATAAATAGCAAACATCATCTTCACCAACGAGGGTAAATAGCAAATATTCACTGTGCCAACCAGGGTAAATTGCAAATGTTATCTTCTCCAACCAGGGTAAATATCAAACATTAACTTAACTGACCAGGATAAATAGCAAACATTCACTACACAAACCTGGGAAAATAGCAAACATTGACTTCACCAACCTGGGTAAATAGGAAACATTCACTTCACCAACCAGGGTAAATTGCAAACATTAACTTCACCGACCATGATAAATAGCTAACATTCGCTTCACCAACCAGGGTAAATAGCAAACATTCACTATGTCAACCAGTGTAAATTGCAAACATTTACGTCACCAACCAGGGTGAATAGCAAATATTGACTTCACTAACCGGGGTAAATGTCAAACATTCACTTCACCAACTAGGATAAATAGCAAACGTTAACTTCACCAACCAGGGTAAATGGCAACAATTAACTTCACCAACTAGGGTTTAATTGCAAACATTCACTTCACCAATCTGGGCGTAGAGCAAACATTATGTTCACCAACCAGGGTAATTAGCAAACATTCACTTCACCAATCAGCATAAATAGCAAACATTCACATCACCAACCAGCGTAAATAGCAAACGTTAACTTCACCAACCAGGCTAAACGGCAAACATTAACTTCACCAACCAGGATAAATAGCAAACATCATCTTCACCGACGAGGGTAAATAGCAAATATTCACTGTGCCAACCAGGGTAAATTGCAAATGTTATCTTCACCAACCAGGGTAAATATCAAACATTAACTTAACCAACCTGGGTAAATAGCAAACATTCACTTCACCAACCAGGGTAAATAGCAAACATTCACTTCACCAACCAGGAGAAATAGCAAACATTCACTTCAAGAACACAGGGTAAATATCAAACGTTAACTTCACCAACCAGGGTTTAATTTCAAACATTCATTTCACAAACCAGGGCAAATTGCAAACATTCACTTCACCAACCAGGGTAAATGGCAAACATTAACTTCACCAACCAGAGTAAATAGCAAACGTTAACTTCACCAACCAGGGTAAATGGCAAACATTAACTTCACCAACCAGGATAAACAGCAAACATCATCTTCACCAACGAGGGTAAATAGGAAATATTCACTGCGCCAACGAGGGTAAATTGCCAACGTTATCGTCACCAACCAGGGTAAACATCAAACATTAATTTAACCAACCAGGGTAAATAGCAAACATTCATTTCATTAACCTGGGTAAATAGCAAACATTCATTTCATTAACCTGGGTAAATAGCAAACATTAATTTCACCAACCAGGGTAAATTGCAAACATTAACTTCATCAAACAGGGTAAATAGCAAACATTAACTTCATTAACGGGGTAAATGTCAAACATTCACTTTACCAACTGGGATAAATAGCAAATATTAACTTCACCAACCAGGGTAAATAGCAGATATTCACTGCGTAAACACAAGGAATTCTGCAGATGCTGGAAATTCAAGCAACACACATCAAAGTTGCTGGTGAACGCAGCAGGCCAGGCAGCATTTCTAGGAGGAGGTACAGTCGACGTTTCAGGCCGAGACCCTTCACTGCAAACATTCACTTCACCAACCAGGGTAAGTAGCAAACATTAACTTCACCAAACAGGGTAAATAGCAAACATTCACTTCACCAACCAGGGTAATTAGCAAACATTCACTTCACCAACCAGCATAAATAGCAAACATTCACTTCACCAACCAGGGTAAATAGCAAACATTAACTTCACCAACCAGGATAAATAGCAAACATCATCTTCACCGACGAGGGTAAATAGCAAACATTCACTGCACCAACCAGGGTAAATTGCACAAATGTTATCTTCACCAACCAGGGTAAATATCAAACATTAACTTATCCAAACTGGGTAAATAGCAAACATCCACTTCACAAACCAGGATAAATAGCAAACATTCACTTCACCAACCAGGGTAAATAGCAAACATTCACTTCACCAACCTGGGTAAATAGGAAACATTCATTTCACCAACCAGGGTAAATAGCAAACATTAACTTCACCAACCAGGGTAAATAGCAAACGTTAACTTCACCAAACAGGGTAAATAGCAAACATTAACTTCACCAACCAGGGTAAATAGCAAACGTTAACTTCACCAACCAGGGTAAATAGCAAACATTAACTTCACCAACCAGGGCTTAATAGCAAACATTAACTTCACCAACGAGGGTAAATAGCAAATATTCACTGCGCCAACCACTGTGAATCGCAAACATGAACTTCACAAACCGGGATAAATGGCAAACATTCACTTCACCAACTCAGATAAATAGCAAACATTAACTTCAACAACCAGGGTTTAATTGCAAACATTCACTTCACTGACCAGGGTAAATAGCAAACATTCACTTCACCAACCAGGGTAAATAGCAAACATTCACTTCACCAACCAGGGTAAATAGCAAACATTAACTTCACCAACCAGGGTAAATAGGAAACATTCATTTCACCAACCAGAGTAAATTGCAAACATTCACTTCACCAACCAGGGTGAATAACAAACATTAACTTCACTAACCGGGGTAAATGGCAAACATTCACTTTACCAACTAGGATAAATAGCAAACATTAATTTCAACAACCAAGGTTCAATTGCAAACATTCACTTCACCAACCTGGGTGTATTGCAAACATTAACTTCACCAACGAGGGTAAAAAGCAACGATTCACTGCGCCAACCAGGGTAAATATCAAACATTATCTTAACCAACCTGGGTAAACAGGAAACATTCACTTCACCAACCATGATAAATAGCAAACATTCAGTTCACAAACCTGGGTAAATTGCAAACATTCACTTCACCAACCAGGGTAAATAGCAAACATTCCCTTCACCAACCAGGGTAAATAGCAAACGTTAACTTCACCAATCAGGGTAAATGGCAACAATTAACTTCACCAACCAGGGTAAATGGCAAACGTTAACTTCACCAACCACGTTAAATTGCAAACATTAACTTCACCAACCAGGATAAACAGCAAACATTCACTTCACCAACCAGGGTAAATAGCAAACATTCATTTCACCAACCAGGGTAAATAGCAAACATTAACTTCACCAACCAGGGTAAATAGCAAACATTAACTTCACCAACCAGGGTAAATAGCAAACATTAACTTCACCAACCAGGGTAAATTGCAAACATTAACTTCACCAACCAGGGTAAATAGCAAACATTAACTTCATTAACGGGGTAAATGTCAAACATTCACTTTACCAACTGGGATAAATAGCAAATATTAACTTCTCCAACCAGGGTTTAATTTCAAACATTCACTTCACCAACCAGGGTAAATTGCAAACATTAACTTCACCGACAAGGGTAAATAGCAAATATTCACTGCGTAAACACGAGGAATTCTGCAGACGCTGGAATTTCAAGCAACACACATCAAAGTTGCTGGTGAACGCAGCAGGCCAGGCAGCATCTCCAGGAAGAGGTACAGTCAATGTTTCAGGCCGAGACACTTCACTGCAAACATTCACTTCACCAACCAGGGTAAATAGCAAACGTTAACTTCACCAACCAGGGTAAATAGCAAACGTTAACTTCACCAAACAGGGTAAATAGCAAACATTAACTTCACCAACCAGGGTAAATTGCAAACATTCACTTCACCAACCAGGGTAAATTGCAAACATTAACTTCACCAACCAGGTTAAATAGCAAACATTAACTTCACCAACCAGGGTTTAATTGCAAACATTCACTTCACCAATCTGGGTGTACAGCAAACATTAAGTTCACCAAGCAGGATAATTAGCAAACACGCACATCACCAAGCTGGGTAAATAGCAAACGTTAACTTCACCAACTGGGATAAATAGCAAACATCATCTTTGCAAATGTTATCTTCACCAACCAGGGTAAATAGCAAACATTCACTTCACCAACCAAGATAAATAGCAAACATTCACCTCACAAACCAGGGTAAATAGCAAACATTCACTTCACCAACCTGGGTAAATAGGAAACATTCATTTCACCAACCAGGGTAAATTGCAAACATTAACTTCACCAACCAAGATAAATAGCTAACATTCTCTTCACCAACCAGGGTAAATAGCAAACATTCACTATGCCAACCAGTGTAAATAGCAAACATTCACTTCACCAACCAGGGTGAATAGCAAACATTAACTTCACCAACCAGGGTAAATAGCAAACATTCACTTCACCAACCAGGGTAAATAGCAAACATTCACTTCACCAACCAGGGTAAATAGCAAACATTCACTATGCCAACCACTGTAAATTGCAAACATTCACTTCACCACCAGGGTAAATGGCAAACATTAACTTCACCAACCAGGATAAATAGCAAACATCATCTTCACCGACGAGGGTAAATAGCAAATATTCACTGTGCCAACCAGGGTAAATTGCAAATGTTATCTTCACCAACCAGGGTAAATATCAAACATTAACTTAACCAACCTAGGTAAATAGGAAACATTCACTTCACCAACCATGATAAATAGCAAACATTCAGTTCACAAACCAGGGTAAATAGCAAACTTCACTTCACCAACCTGGGTAAATAGGAAACAATCATTTCACCAACCAGGGTAAATTGCAAACATTAACTTCACCAACCAAGATAAATAGCTAACATTCACTTCACCAACCAGGGTAAATTGCAAATGTTATCTTCACCAACCAGGGTAAATAGCAAACATTAACTTCACCAACCAGGATAAAGAGCAAACATCATCTTCACCGACGAGGGTAAAAAGCAACGATTCACTGCGCCAACCAGGGTAAATATCAAACATTATCTTAACCAACCTGGGTAAACAGGAAACATTCACTTCACCAACCACTGTAAATTGCAAACATTCACTTCACCACCAGGGTAAATGGCAAACATTAACTTCACCAACCAGGATAAACAGTAAACATCATCTTCACCGACAAGGGTATATGGCAAATATTCACTGTGCCAACCAGGGTAAATTGCAAATGTTATCTTCACCAACCAGGGTAAATAGCAAATATTCACTTCACAAACCTGGGTAAATAGCAAACATTCACTTCACCAACCAAGATAAATAGCAAACATTCACCTCACAAACCAGGGTAAATAGCAAACATTCACTTCACCAACCTGGGTAAATAGGAAACATTCATTTCACCAACCAGGGTAAATTGCAAACATTAACTTCACCAACCAAGATAAATAGCTAACATTCACTTCACCAACCAGGGTAAATTGCAAATGTTATCTTCACCAACCAGGGTAAATAGCAAACATTAACTTCACCAACCAGTATAAATAGCAAACATCATCTTCACCGACGAGGGTAAATAGCAAACATTCACTTCACCAAACAGGGTAAATAGCAAACATTATCTTCACCAACCAGGGTAAATAGCAAACTTTAACTTCACCAACCAGGGTAAACAGCAAACATTCACTTCACCAACCAGGATAAATAGCAAACGTTAACTTCACCAATCAGGGTAAATGGCAACAATTAACTTCACCAACCAGGATAAAGAGCAAACATCATCTTCACCGACGAGGGTAAATAGCAAACATTCACTGCACCAACCAGGTTAAATTGCCAACGTTATCTTCACCAACTAGGGTAAATATCAAACATTAATTGAACCAACCAGGGTAAATAGCACACATTAAGTTCACCAATCAGGGTAAATTGCAAACATTCACTTCACCAACCAGGGTAAATTGCAAACATTCACTTCACCAACCAGGGTAAATAGCAAACATTAAGTTCACCAACCAGGGTAAATTAGCAAACATTAACTTCACCAACCAGGATAAATAGCAAACATTCACTTCACCAACCAGGATAAATAGCAAACATTCAGTTCACAAACCAGGGTAAATAGCAAACATTCACTTCACCAACCTGGGTAAATAGGAAACATTCATTTCACCAACCAGGGTAAATTGCAAACATTAACTTCACCAACCAAGATAAATAGCTAACATTCTCTTCACCAACCAGGGTAAATAGCGAACATTCACTTCACCAACTAGCATAAATAGCAAATGTTAACTTCACCAACCAGCGTTTAATTGCAAACATTCTCTTCACCAACCAGGGTAAATTGCAAACATTAACTTCACCAACCAGGGTAAATAGCAAACATTAACTTCACCAACCAGGGTAAATTGCAAACATTCACTTCACCAACCAGGGTAAATAGCAAACATTAACTTCACCAACCAGGGTAAATAGCAAACATTCACTTCACCAACCAGGGTAAATAGCAAACATTCACTTCACCAACCAGGGTAAATTGCAAACATTAACTTCACCAACCAAGATAAATAGCTAACATTCTCTTCACCAACCAGGGTAAATAGCAAACATTCACTATGCCAACCAGTGTAAATTGCAAACATTAACTTCACCAACCAGGGTGAATAGCAAACATTAACTTCACCAACCGGGGTAAATGGCAAACATTCACTTCACCAACCAGGGTATAATTGCAAACATTCACTTCACCAACCAGGGTAAATAGCAAACATTCACTTCACCAACCAGGGTAAATAGCAAACATTCACTTCACCAACCAGGGTGAATAACAAATATTAACTTCACCAACCAGGATAAATAGCAAACGTTAACTTCACCAATCAGGGTAAATGGCAACAATTAACTTCACCAACCAGGATAAAGAGCAAACATCATCTTCACCGACGAGGGTAAAAAGCAACGATTAACTTCAACAACCAGGGTTTAATTGCAAACATTCACTTCACTGACCAGGGTAAATAGCAAACATTCACTTACCCAACCAGGGTAAATAGCAAACATTAACTTCACCAACCAAGATAAATAGCTAACATCATCTTCACCAACGAGGGTAAATAGCAAATATTCATTTCACCAACCAGGGTAAATTGCAAACATTAACTTCACTAAACAGGGTAAATATCAAACATTAACTTCACCAACCAGGGTAAATAGCAAATATTCACTTCACAAACCTGGGTAAATAGCAAACATTCACTTCACCAACCAAGATAAATAGCAAACATTCACCTCACAAACCAGGGTAAATAGCAAACATTCACTTCACCAACCAGGGTAAATAGCAAACATTAACTTCACCAACCAGGGTAAATTGCAAACATTAACTTCACCAACCAGGGTAAATAGCAAACATTCACTTCACCAACCAGGATAAATAGCAAACATTAACTTCACCAACCAGGTTAAATAGCAAACTTGAATTTCACCAACCAGGGTTTTATTTGCAAACATTCACTTCACCAATCTGGGTGTACAGCAAACATTAAGTTCTCCAACCAGGGTAATTAGCAAACATTCAGTTCACCAACCAGCGTAAATAGCAAACATTCACATCACCAACCAGCGTAAATTGCAAACTTTAACTTCACCAACCAGGGTGAATGGCAAACATTAACTTGACCAACCAGTATAAATAGCAAACATCATCTTCACCGACGAGGGTAAATAGCAAATATTCACTGTGCCAAACAGGGTAAATTGCAAATGTTATCTTCACCAACTAGGGTAAATATCAAACTTTAACTTAACCAACCTGGGTAAACAGCTAACAGTCACTTCACCAACCAGGGTAAATAGCAAACATTCACTATGCCAACCAGTGTAAATTGCAAACATTCACTTCACCAACCAGGGTGAATAACAAACATTAACTTCACCAACCAGGGTAAATAGCAAACGTTAACTTCACCAACCAGAGTAAATAGCAAACATTCACTTTACCAATCAGGGTAAATTGCAAACATTCACTTTACCAATCAGGAGGAATAGCAAGCATCATCTTCACCAACCAGGATAAATAGCAAACGTTAACTTTACCTTCCAGGGTAAATGGCAGCAATTAACTTCACCAACCAGGATAAATAGCAAACGTTAACTTCACCTACCAGGGTAAATGGCAGCAATTAACTTCACCAACCAGGATGAATAGCAAACATCCTCTTCACCGACGAGGGTAAATAGCAAATATTCACTTCACAAACCTGGGTAAATAGCAAACATTCACTTCACCAACCTGGGTAAATAGGAAACATTCATTTCACCAACCAGGGTAAATTGCAAACATTAACTTCACCAACCAAGATAAATAGCTAACATTCTCTTCACCAACTAGGGTAAATAGCAAACAGTCACTATGCCAACCAGTGTAAATAGCAAACATTAACTTCACTAACCGGGGTAAATGGCAAACATTCACTTCACCAACCATGGTAAATTGCCAACATTCACTTCACCAACCAGGGTAAATAGCAAACATTCACTATGCCAACCACTGTAAATTGCAAACATTCACTTCACCAACCAGGGTGAATAGGAAACATTAACTTCACCAACCAGGGTAAATAGCAAACGTTAACTTCACCAACCAGAGTAAATAGCAAACATTCACTTTACCAATCAGGCTAAATTGCAAACATTCACTTTACCAATCAGGAGGAATAGCAAGCATCATCTTCACCAACCAGGATAAATAGCAAACGTTAACTTCACCTACCAGGGTAAATGGCAAACATTCACTTCACCAACCAGGGTAAATTGCAAACAATAACTTCACCAACCAGGGTGAATAGCAAACATTAACTTCAATAACCGGGATAAATGGCAAATATTCACTTCACCAACCAGGGTAATTAGCAAACATTCACTCCATCAACCAGTGTAAATAGCAAATATTCACTGTGCGAACCAGGGTAAATTGCAAATGTGCGAACCAGGGTAAATTGCAAATGTTATCTTTACCAAACAGGGTAAATTTCAAACATTAACTTAACCAACATGGGTAAATAGCAAACGTTAACTTCACCAACCAGGGTAAATGGCAGCAATTAACTTCACCAACCAGGATAAATAGCAAACATCCTCTTCACCGACAAGGGTAAATAGCAAATATTCACTGCACCAACGAGGGTAAATTGCAAATGTTATCTTCACCAACTAGGGTAAATATCAAACATTAACTTAACCAACCTGGGTAAATAGCAACCTTTCACTTCACGAACCTGGGTAAATAGGAAACATACATTTCAACCTGGGTAAACAGCTAACATTCTCTTCACCAACCAGGGTAAATAGCAAAAATTCACAATACCAACCAGTGTAAATTGCAAACATTCACTTCACCAACCAGGGTGAATAGCAAATATTAACTTCACTATCCGGGGTAAATGGCAAAATTTCACTTCACCAACTAGGATAAATAGCAAACATTAACTACACCGACCAGAGTTAAATTGCAAACATTCACTTCAGCAACCTGGGTAAATAGCAAACATTCACTTCACCGACCAGGGTAAATAGGAAACATTAACTTCACCAACTAGGGTAAATAGCAAACATTCACTATGCCAACCAGTGTAAATTGCAAACATTCATTTCACCAACCATGGTAAATTGCAAACATTAACTTCACCAAGCAGGGTAAATGGCAAATATTCACTGCGCCAACCACGGTAGATTGCCAACGTTATCTTCACCAACTACAGTAAATATCAAACATTAATTTAACCAACCAGGGTAAATAGCAAACATTCACTTCACCAACCAGGTTAAATAGCAAACATTAACGTCACCAACCCAATGTTTAATTGCAAACATTCACTTCACCAACCAGGGTAATTAGCAAACATTCAGTTCACCAAACAGCGTAAATATCAAACATTCACATCACCAACCAGGGTAAATGGCAAACATTAACTTCACCAACCAGTATAAATAGCAAACATCATCTTCACCGACGAAGGTAAATAGCAAATATTCACTGTGCCAAACAGGGTAAACTGCAAATGTTATCTTCACCAACTAGGGTAAATATCAAACATTAACTTAACCAACCTGGGTAAACAGCTAACATTCTCTTCACCAACCAGGGTAAATAGCAAACATTCACTATGCCAACCAGTGTAAATAGCAAACATTCACTTCACCAACCAGGGTGAATAGCAAACATTAACTTCAATAACCGGGTAAATGGCAAAATTTCACTTCACCAACTAGGATAAATAGTAAACATTAACTACACAGACCAGAGTTTAATTGCAAACATTCACTTCACCAACCTGTGTAAATAGCAAACATTCACTTCACCGACCAGGGTAAATAGGAAACATTAACTTCATCAACCGGGGTAAATAGTAAACATTCACTCCACCAACTAGCATAAATAGCAAACATTAACTTCACCGACCAGGGTAAATATCAAACATTCACTTTACCAACCAGGGTAAACAGCAAACATTAAATTCACCAAGCATGAGGAATAGCAAGCAATTCTCACCAACCAGGATAAATAGCAAATGTTAGCTTCACCAACCAGGGTAAATGGCAACAATTAACTTCACCAACCAAGATAAATAGCAAACATCATCTTCACCGATGAGGGCAAATAAGTAATATTCACAATGCCAACCAGGGTAAATTGCCAACGTTATCTTCACCAACCAGGGTAAATATCAAACATTAACTTAACCAAACAGGGTAAATAGCAAACATTCACTTCACTAACCAGGGTGAATAGCAAACATTAACATCACCAACCAAGGTAAATAGCAAACATTCACTTCACCAGCCTGGGTAAATTGCAAACATTCATTTCACCAACCATGGTAAATTGCAGACATTAACTTCACCAAGCAGGGTGAATAGCAAACATTAACTTCAATAACCAGGGTAAATGGCAAACATTCACTTCACCAACCAGGTTTAATTGCAAACATTCACTTCATCAAGCAGGGTAAATAGGAAACATTCACTTCAGCAACCAGGGTAAATAGCAAACATTCACTGCGCCAACCAGAGTAAATTGCCAATGTTATCTTCACCAACTAGGGTAAATATCAAACATTAATTGAACCAGCCAGGGTAAATAGCACACATTAAGTTCACCAATCAGGGTAAATTGCAAACATTAACTTCACCAACCAGGGTGAATAGTAAACATTAACTTCAATAACCGGGGTAAACGGCAAACATTCACTTCACCAACCAGGTTAAATAGCAAACATTAACGTCACCAACCAGCGTAAATGGCAAACTTTAACTTCACCAACCAGTACAAATAGCAAATATCATCTTCACCGACGAGGGTAAATAGCAAATATTCACTGTGCCAACCAGGGTAAACAAATGTTATCTTCACCAACTAGGGTAAATAGCAAACATTCACTTCACCAACCAGGGTGCATAGCAGACATTAACATCACCAACCAAGATAAATAGCAAACATTCTCTTCATCAACCAAGGTAAATAGAAAACATTCACTTCACCAGCCTGGGTAAACAGCAAACATTCATTTCACAAACCAGGGCAAATTGCAAACAATAACTTCACCAACCAGGGTGAATAGCAAACATTAACTTCAATATCCGGGGTAAATGGCAAATATTCACTTCACCAACCAGGTTCAATAGCAAACGTTAATTTCACCAACCACGGTTTTATTTGCAAACATTCACTTCACCAATCTGGGTGTACAGCAAACATTAAGTTCACCAACCAGGGTAATTAGCAAACCTTCACTTCATCAACCAGTGTAAATAGCAAATATTCACTGTGCGAACCAGGGTAAATTGCAAATGTTATCTTTACCAAACAGGGTAAATTTCAAACATTAACTTAACCAACATGAGTAAATAGCAAACATTCACTTCACCAACCTGGGTAAATAGGAAACATTCACTTCACCAACCAGGGTAAGTTGCAAACATTAACTTCACAAACCTGGGTAAATAGCAAACATTCACTTCACCAACTAGCATAAATAGCAAACATTCACTTCATCGACCAGGGTTTAATTGCAAACATTCACTTCACCAACCTGGATAAATAGCAAACATTCACTTCACCAACCAGGATAAATAGCAAACGTTAACTTCACCATCCAGGGTAAATGGCAAATATTCACTGCGCCAACCAGGGTAGATTGCCAACGTTATCTTCACCAACTACAGTAAATATCAAACATTAATTTAACCAACCAGGGTAAATGGCAAACATTCACTTCACCAACCAGGGTAAATTGCAAACATTAACTTCACTAAACAGGGTAAATAGTAAACATTCACTTCACCAACTAGCATAAATAGCAAACATTAACTTCACAGACCAGGGTTTAATTGCAAACATTCACTTCACCAACCAAGATAAATAGCTAACATTCACTTCACCAACCAGGGTAAATTGCAAATGTTATCTTCACCAACCAGGGTAAATAGCAAACATTCACTATGCCAACCACTGTAAATTGCAAACATTCACTTCACCACCAGAGTAAATGGCAAACATTAACTTCACCAACCGTAAATGGCAAACATTCACTTTACCAACCAGGGTAAATAAGAAACGTTAACTTAACCAACCAGGGTAAACAGCAAAGATTAACTTCACCAACCAGCGTAAATAGCAAACGTTAACTTCACCAACCAGGGTAAATGGCAAACATTCACTGCACCAACCAGGGTAAATTGCCAACGTTACCTTCACCAAGCAGAGTAAATATCAAACATTAATTTAACCAACTAGGGTAAATAACAAACATTCATTTCACCAACCAGGGTAAATTGCAAACATTAACTTCACCAACCAGGGTTATTAGTAAACATTAACTTCACCAACCAGCATAAAAAGCAAACATCATCTTCACCGACGAGGGTAAATAGCAAATATTCACTGTGCCAACCAGGGTAAATTGCAAATGTTATCTTCACCAACCAGAGTGTATAGCAAACATTCACAGCGCCAACCAGGGTAAATTGCCAACGTTAACTTCACCACCCAGGGTAAATAGCAAACATTCACTTCACCAACCTGGGTAAATAGGAAATATTCATTTCACCAACTAGGGTAAATGGCAAACATTAACTTCACCAACCAGTATAAATAGCAAATATCATCTTCACCGACGAGGGTAAATAGCAAATATTCACTGTGCCAACCAGGGTAAACTGCAAATGTTACCGTAACCAACTAGGGTAAATATCAACCATTAACTTAACCAACCTGGGTAAATAGCTAACATTCTCTTCACTAACCAGGGTAAATAGCAAACATTCACTATACCAACCAGTATAAATTGCAAGCATTCACTTCACCAACCAGGGTGAATAGCAAACATTAACTTCACTAACCGGGGTCAATGGCAAAATTTCACTTCACCAACTAGGATAAATAGCAAACATTAACTTCACCGACCTGGGTTTAATTGCAAACATTCACTTCACCAACCTGGATAAATAGTTAACATTCACTTCACCAAGCTGGATAAATATCAAACATTCACTTCTCCAGGCAGGATAAATAGCAAACGTTAACTTCACCAACCAGGGTAAATGGCAACAATTAACTTCACCAACCAGGATAAATAGCAAACATCATCTTCACCGATGAGGGCAAATAAGAAATATTCACAATGCCAACCAGGGTAAATTGCCAACGTTATCTTCACCAACCAGGGTAAATATCAAACATTAACTTAACCAACCAGGGTAAATAGCAAACATTCACTTCACCAACCAGGGTGAATAGCAAACATGAACATCACCAACCAAGATAAATAGAAAACATTCACTTCACCAGCCTGGGTAAACAGAAAACATTCATTTCACCAACCATGGTAAATTGCAAACATTACCTTCACCGAGCAGGGTGAATAGCAAACATTAACTTCAATAACCGGGGTAAATGGCAAACATTCACTTCACCAACCAGGTTTAATTGCAAACATTCACTTCACCAACCAGGGTAAATTGGAAACATTAACTTCCCCAACCAGTGTGAATAGTAAACATTAACTTCAATAATTGGGGTAAATGGCAAACATTCACTTCACCAACCAGGTTAAATAGCAAACTTAAATTTCACCAACCAGGGTTTTATTTGCAAACATTCACTTCACCAATCTGGGTGTACAGCAAACATTAAGTTCACCAACCAGGGTAATTAGCAAACATTCATTTCACCAACCATGGTAAATTGCAAACATTAACTTCACCAACCAATGTTTAAATTTCAAACATTCATTTCACAAACCAGGGTAAAATGCAAACATTAACTTCAATAACCGGGGTAAATGGCAAACATTCACTTCACCAACCAGGGTAAATTGCAAACATTCACTTGACCAACCAGGGTGAATAGCAAACATTAACTTCAATAACTGGGGTAAATGGCAAATATTCACTTCACCAACCAGGTTAAATAGCAAACATTAACTTCACCGACCAGGGTTTAATTGCAAACATTCACTTCACCAATCTGAGTGTAGAGCAAACATTATGTTCACCAACCAGGGTAATTAGCAAACCTTCACTTCATCAACCAGTGTAAATAGCAAATATTCACTGTGCGAACCAGGGTAAATTGCAAATGTTATCTTCACCAAACAGGGTAAATTTCAAACATTAACTTAACCAACATGGGTAAATAGCAAACATTCACAATGCCAACCAGTGTAAATAGCAAACATTAACTTCACTAAACAGGGTAAATGGTAAACATTCACTTCACCAACTAGCATAAATAGCAAACATTAACTTCACAGACCAGGGTTTAATTGCAAACATTCACTTCACCAACCTGGGTGTATTGCAAACATTAACTTCACCAACGAGGGTAAATAGCAACTATTCACTGCCCCAACCAGGGTGAATAGCAAACATTCACTTCACCAACCGGGGTAAATAGCAAACATTAACTTCACCAAGCAGGAGGAATAGCAAGCATCATTTTCATCAACCAGGATAAATAGCAGACATTCACTTCACCAACATGGGTAAATAGCAAACATTAACTTCACCATACAAGGTTATTAGCAAACATTCACTTCTCCAACCAGGGTAAATAGGAAACATTCATTTCACCAACCAGAGTAAATAGCTAACATTCATTTCACCAACCAGTGTAAATTGCAAACACTCACTTCACCAACCAGACTGAATAACAAACATTAACTTCACTAACCGGGGTAAATGGCAAACATTCACTTTACCAACTAGGATAAATAGCAAACATTAATTTCAACAACCAGGGTTTAATTGCAAACATTCACTTCACCAACCTGGGTGTATTGCAAACATTAACTTCACCGACGAGGGTAAATAGCAACTATTCACTGCCCCAACCAGAGTGAATAGCAAACATGAACTTCATAAACTGGGGTAAATGGCAAACATTCACTTCACCAACCAGGGTAAATAGCAAACATTAACTTCACCAACCAGGATAAATAGCAAACGTTAACTTCACCAACCAGGGTAAATGGCAAATATTCACTGCGCCAACCAGGGTAGATTGCCAACGTTATCTTCACCAACTACAGTAAATATCAAACATTAATTTAACCAACCAGGGTAAGTTGAAAACATTAACTTCTCCAACCAGGGTGAATAGTAAACATTAACTTCAATAACCAGGGTAAATGGCAAACATTCACTTCACCAACCAGGTTAAATAGCAAACATTAACCTCACCAACCTGGGTGTATAGCAATCGTTAACTTCACCAACCAGGGTAAATAGCAAACAGTCACTTCACCAAACAGGGTAAAGAGTGAACATTATCTTCACCAATCTGGCTGCATAGCAAACATTAACTTTACCAGACAAGGTAAATAGCAAACATTAACTTCACCAACCAGGGTAAATATCAAACATTAAATTCACCAAATGGGGTAAATAGCGAACATTAACATCACCGACCAAGATGCTGGAAATCTTGAGCGACACATATGAAGTGCTGGAGAGAACAGCACGTCAGGCAGCATCTATGGAGGGGAATAAACACATGATGTTTCGGGCCAATACCAATAATCAGGACTGGAAGGGAAGGGGGAAGAAGCTGGAATAAGTTAGAGGGGCAATACTGGTAACCACACAGGTGACAGGTGAGACCTGTTGCAGGAGAACGCAGGGACAATGAATATGTAACATGAGCATTCATTTTGAGAACACTACAATATAAATTGCTGAGGTTTTATAAGCTATTTATCAGACCACAATTGTAGTACTGTGAGCAGTTTTCAGCGCCTTATTTCAGAAAGGTTGTGCTGGCATTGGAGAGGTCCAGAGGTCGCTCACAAAAATTATCCTGAGTATGAAAGGGTTTATGTACGAGGAGTGTTTGATCATCTGGGGATCAGAAGAATGGAGGGGGGTGAATATTAAAAGGCCTAGGTAGAGTGAATGTTTCTTACAGTGGGGAGTCAAAATCCAGAGGGCACAGCTTCAGAACAGAGGTACGTCTATTTAGAACTGAGATGAGGAGGAATTTTTTTTATTTGGACGGTGGTGAATCCGAGGAATTCATTGCCACAGGTAACTGTGGAGGCCAAGTCATTGGGTATATTGCTGAAGATTGATAGGTTTTTGTATGGTAAGGAGGTCAAAGGTTATGTGGAGATGGAATGAGAATGGGGTTGAGAGGGATAGTGAGTCAGCCATGATGAAATGGCAGATCAAACTCGATGGCTGAATGGACTAATTCTGCTCCTACGTTTCATAGTCTTATGGTTTAAAATGAGGCAGTGGTTATGACAGCGAAGTGATTGGTTTGGAGTCACATATCTTGAGATAAAGGATGTCTTCACTGAAAGACAAAAGTAAGTAAACTTTACTTCAATCTTATCACTTTCTGTGTTTTCTAGTATTGTTGTGTCTGTTAACTACATCTCGATGAAATAAAAGAATGCATGTGGGAGGTTGCTTTAACTGGTGTATACACATTGGAGAGAGAGACAGACAGACAGAGAGACAGAGGCAGAGAGACAGTAGAGAGACAGAGAGATAGAGAGAGAGCCAGAGACCAAGAGAGAGAGACAATATCCATTAAATAAAAGCATGAATGTGGGAGGTTGCTTCGACTGGTTTATACACATTTACACATTGGAGAGACAGACAGACAGAGGGAGAGAGGGGGGGAGAGAGAGGGAGAGGGGGGGGGGGGGGGAGAGAGAGAGAGAGAGAGAGAGAGAGAGAGAGAGAGAGAGAGAGAGAGAGAGAGAGAGAGAGAGAGAGAGAAAACATTGTCTGATGCGCAACGTTGGAGCTCAGTGATAAGGCTGTTCGTCCACCATCAACCTCCTCCGATCATCGCTGACCTTCAGATCCCCGCTCCAAGTCCGCTCCGTCCGGCGGTCTACCAACTCTCTCTATTTGCATGTTCTCTCCTCAGCTCTCCCCGGCAAAAGACGGCGAATTCCCGGCTCCCAGACACACACAACGGGAACAAATGGACCACACTGTGAGCTCCAACGTTGTGCATTTGACTGTTTCACGAGAATGGGCCCTTTTTTTTTGTTTCTTTACTCACCATATAGTCAAATTACGAATTATAAAGCTCAATCGTTTAATCACATATTGTGTACTGTTTGTTATATCGTGGTACTGACTTCTAACAGGGGACACATCTCGCAGCATCCACCCAAACGAGATTTCTTAAATTGGGCCGGGCCAGGGGCTATCATCCCCAATATTAATCCTCTAGCCAAACCAGGGGTTACATGTGGTTGCTGGAATGCGTCATCGTGTTCCTGTGGGGTTGCAGGAATCAACAGCTCATGATTGGCAAAAATACTACTGCCAAAATAATAAAAGGATGAATACCTAGGGGAAATGCCACGTTTGAGAAGTCTATGTATAAATTTACCAGTTTCATGTATTCAGAGGCAATACATATCGACTATAGGAAGTACAGGTTCTGGAATCCAGATGAGCAGTATCTTTGGAATCAGAAGTCGTCGTTGGATGTTTTGCATTGAGAACCTGTATCAGGTCTTGTCGAACTGATACACGGTGATAACTCCATAATCATTGTCTGTTCTCCAGAGGTTCTGGAGAGTTCATCAGATAATGCAAATCTAATCCAGTCATGGTAGTATAGTGGTTAGCACAGTGAGTTCCTCCCACGTTCCAATGACCTACGAGATGGTCATTTTAAATTGTCCTGTTCGGTTAGGATTAAATTCGGGGCTTACTGGGTAGAGTGACTCACTGTATATCAATCAATAAAACCACATAATAGTTGGGATAAAATAATAACTTCACCAAATTAATGTATTTATATAGAGGTACAGTGTGGAACAGGCTCTACCAACCCAAATGAGGCGCCCTGCCCAGCAAACCGCCAGCTTAAATCCAAAATAATCACGAGACAATTTACAATAGCCAAGTAACCTACGTCCTGGAGAAAACTCAAGGCATTTATGGGGGAGACATACAAACTCTTCACAGTGGACGTCAGCGCTGAACTCTGAATTTTGACGCCACAAGCTGTAATAGCATTACGCTAACCACTACAAGCAGTCCTGACGAAGGGTCTCGGCCTGAAACGTCGACTGTACCTCTTCCTAGAGATGCTGCCTGGCCTGCTGCGTTCACCAGCAACTTTGATGTGTGTTGCTTGAATTTCCAGCATCTGCAGAATTCCTGAGGATTGGAGGGTGGCTAATGTAACCCCACTTTTTAAAAAAGGAGGGAGAGAGAAACCGGGGAATTATAGGCCGGTTAGCCTAACGTCGGTGGTGGGGAAACTGCTGGAGTCAGTTATCAAGGATGTGATAACAGCACATTTGGAAAGCGGTGAAATGATCGGACAAAGTCAGCATGGATTTGTGAAAGGAAAATCATGTCTGACGAATCTCATAGAATTTTTTGAGGATGTAACTAGTAGAGTGGATAGGGGAGAACCAGTGGATGTGGTATATTTGGATTTTCAAAAGGCTTTTGACAAGGTCCCACATAGGAGATTAGTGTGCAAACTTAAAGCACACGGTATTGGGGGTAAGGTATTGGTGTGGGTGGAGAATTGGTTAGCAGACAGGAAGCAAAGAGTGGGAATAAACGGGACCTTTTCAGAATGGCAGGCGGTGACTAGTGGGGTACCGCAAGGCTCAGTGCTGGGACCCCAGTTGTTTACAATATATATTAATGACTTGGATGAGGGAATTAAATGCAGCATCTCCAAGTTTGCGGATGACACGAAGCTGGGTGGCAGTGTTAGCAGTGAGGAGGATGCTAAGAGGATGCAGGGTGACTTGGATAGGTTGGGTGAGTGGGCAAACTCATGGCAGATGCAATTTAATGTGGATAAATGTGAAGTTATCCACTTTGGTGGCAAAAATAGGAAAACAGATTATTATCTGAATGGTGGCCGATTAGGAAAAGGGGAGGTGCAACGAGACCTGGGTGTCATTATACACCAGTCATTGAAAGTGGGCATGCAGGTACAGCAGGCGGTGAAAAAGGCGAACGGTATGCTGGCATTTATAGCGAGAGGATTCGAGTACAGGAGCAGGGAGGTACTACTGCAGTTGTACAAGGCCTTGGTGAGACCACACCTGGAGTATTGTGTGCAGTTTTGGTCCCCTAATCTGAGGAAAGACATCTTTGCCATAGAGGGAGTACAAAGAAGGTTCACCAGATTGATTCCTGGGATGGCAGGTCTTTCATATGAAGAAAGACTGGATGAACTGGGCTTGTACTCGTTGGAATTTAGAAGATTGAGGGGGGATCTGATTGAAACGTATAAGATCCTAAAGGGATTGGACAGGCTAGATGCAGGAAGATTGTTCCCGATGTTGGGGAGGTCTAGAACGAGGGGTCACAGTTTGAGGATAGAGGGGAAGCCTTTTAGGACCGAGGTTAGGAAAAACTTCTTCACACAGAGAGTGGTGAATCTGTGGAATTCTCTGCCACAGCAAACTGTTGAGGCCAGTTCATTAGCTATGTTTAAAAGGAAGTTAGATATGGCCCTTGTGGCTACAGGGGTCAGGGGGTATGGAGGGAAGGCTGGGTTCTGAGTTGGATGATCAGCCATGATCATAATAAATGGCGGTGCAGGCTCGAAGGGCCGAATGGCCTACTCCTGCACCTATTTTCTATGTTTCTATGTTTACGCTAACCACTACGCTTTGCTTAACAAAGTAAACATTTTAGCCACCCAGGGAAATGCCAGCAGACATAACAGCGTTGTGGTCATTACAGATCAGGGCAGAGTTCAGAGTTAACCACCCAGGGAAATACCAGCAGGAACAGATCGTAGCGGTTATTACAGATTGGGGTGCTGGAGTTCAGAGTTCAGAGTTAATAACCCTGGAAAATGCCAGCAGGCACAACAGCGTAGTGGTTATTAAAACTCGGGGCACCAGAGTTCAGAGTCGACCACCCAGGGAAATGCCAGCAGGAGCAAACTGTAGCGGTTATTACAGCTCGGGGCAGCGGAGTTCAGAGTCGACCACCCAGGGAAATGCCAGTCGGAACAGATTGTAGCGGTTATTAAGGCTCAGGGTGCTGGTGTGCAAAGTTCAGAGTTACCCACCCATGGACATACCAGCAGGATTGTAGTGGTTATTATAGATGTGGACGATGGAGTTCAGTTCAGCACCAAGGGAAAGGCCAGCAGGAACAGATGAAAAGCGTTCACTACAGCACGGGGCACAGCAGTTCAGAGTTGACCAAACAGGGAATTGCCAGCAAGGAAAAACAGCATTCATTTTTTATTTAGCGACACTGTGCAGACTCGGTCCTTCGAGCAACACTGCACCGGCAACCCGCAACAAATCCAGCTCACCCATAAAAAATAACCAATTCATCCAGCCGGTTGGTTTTGGACAGTGCTTGGAAACCGATGGATCCACATAAATCCCACGGGGACGATGTGCAGAGACTCCTCACAGAACAGTAACGGTGGACTCACAGAAGTCCCACAGGGACGATGTACAGAGACGCCTTACAGAAGTTGCGGTGGAGCCAGAGAAACCCCACGGGGAGGATGTGCAGAGATATATCACAAAACAGTAGCGGTAGACCCACAGAAATCCCACCGGACCGAGGCACAGAGACTCCTTACAGAACAGTAGCGGTGTACCCAGAGAAACCCCACGGGGATGATGTACAGGGACTTCTCACAGAACAGTCACGGGGTACCCCAAGAAACCCCACGGGAACGATGTACAGAGACGCCTTACAGAAGTTGCGGTGGACCTAGAGAAACCCCACGGGGACAATGTACAGAGATTCATAGAAACATAGAAAATAGGTGCAGGAGTAGGCCATTCGGCCCATCGAGCCTGCACCGCCATTCAGTATGATCATGGCTGGTCATCCAACTCAGAACCCTGTACCTGCCTTCTCTCCATACCCCCTGACCCCCGTAGCCACAAGGGCCATATCTAACTCCCTCTTAAATATAGCCAATGAACTGGCCTCAACTGTTTCCTGTGGCAGAGAATTCCACAGATTCACCACTCTCTGTATGAAGAAGTTTTTCCTAACCTCGGTCCTAAAAGGCTTCCCCTTTATCCTTAAACTGTGACACCTCGTTCTGGACTTCCCCAACATCGGGAACAATCTTCCTACATCTAGCCTGTCCAATCCCTTTAGGATTTTATACGTTTCAATAAGATCCCCCCCTCAATCTTCTAAATTCCAGCGAGTATAAGCCTAGTCAATCCAATCTTTCTTCATATGAAAGTCCTGCCATCCCAGGAATCAATCTGGTGAACCTGTTTTGTACTCCCCCTATGGCAAGAATGTCTTTCCTCAGATTAGGGGACCAAAACTGCACACAATACTCCAGGTGTGGTCTCACCAAGGCCTTGTACAACTGCAGTAGTACCTCCCTGCTCCTGTACTCGAATCCTCTTGCTATGAATACCAGCATACCATTCGCCTTTTTCACCGCCTGCTGTACCTGCATGCCCACTTTCAATGACTGGTGTATAATGACACCCAGGTCCTGTTGCACCTCCCCTTTTCCTAATCGGCCACCATTCAGGTAATAATCTGTTTTCCTGTTCTTGCCACCAAAGTAGATAACCTCACATTTATCCACATTAAATTGCATCTGCCATAAATTTGCCCACTCGCCTAACCTATGCAAGTCACCCTGCATCCTCACAGCTAACACTGCCGCCGAGCTTCGTGTCATCCGCAAACTTGGAGATGCTGCATTTAATTCCTCCGCCTAAGTCATTAATATATATTGTAAACAACTGGGGTCCCAGCACTGAGCCTTGGGGTACCCCACTAGTCACTGCCTGCTATTCTGAAAAGGTCCCATTTATTCCCACTCTTTGCTTCCTGTCTGCCAACCAATTCTCTATCCACATCAATACCTTACCCCCAATACCATGTACTTTAAGTTTGCACACTAATCTCCTGTGTGGGACCTCATCAAAACCCTTTTGAAAATCCAAATATACCACATCCACTGGTTCTCCCCTATCCATTTGAGGAGTTACATCCTCAAAAAATTCTATGAGATTCGTCAGACATGATTTTTCTTTCACAAATCCATGCTGACTTTGTCCAATGATTTCACCGCTTTCCAAATGCACTGTTATCACATCTTTGATAACTGACTCTAGCATTTTCCCCACCACCGATGTTAGGCTAACCGGTCTATAATTCCCTGGTTTCTCTCTCTCTCCTTTTTTAAAAGTTCCTCACAAAACAGTAGCAGTGGACTCACATAAATCCCACAGGGACGATGTGCAGAGACTCCTGACAGAAGAGTAATGGTGAACCCAGAGAAACCCCACGGGGGCGATGTACAGAGACTCCTCACAGAAGAGTAATGGTGAACCCAGAGAAACCCCATGGGGACGATAAACAGAGACTCCTTACAGAAGATTAACGGTGAACCCAGAGAAACCTCACAGGGACAATAAACAGAGACTCCTTACAGAACATAAGCGGAATTGAATTCCAAAGTCCGGAATGCCCCGAGCTGTTCACTAACCGATTTGATGTTTGACCTATGAATAATTATTTCATTCTGTAATCACAACCTATTGCCACCACTCTGTTATCAAAATATAGTTTTAGTGGTAATCCTATCAGCTGAGGAAGTAAAAGCTATATCAGATTGATGCTCGAGTAGATCAGCTTTGATTGGTCTCCTGTGACGAGCAGTGTTTAATAAATCACCCATTATTACAAACTCCAACTCCGTGAGGCTTTGCACCATCAGCCAGTTACAACAGTTGTGTCATCAGAGTCGATAAGTCTTTTTTCACAGGAATGTGGCTGAATGTGCCTGAGAGCTTACAGCTTACCATGGACAGGGATGTGAAGAAGGGAGATCTCTTATTTGCTTTTATGTAATGAACATCTTGAGGTTGTGGCATTTTAATTGAAGGAAAAATCAGCAGTCTTTGCTGTCCATATTGTACTTGAATGATTCTGATGTCAGAACTGTGGACAATTTATGGATTTGATCACAAATTTGTAAAGTTAAGCTTGGGAAATAAATATTTGGAATCCTGTATATTGCCTTCACATATGATGTTCCAAAATAAACTGAAGGCCATCCATCAGCCTGCCAAAACTCTCCCATGTCAGTGAGTACTAAAGAAATGGCTTCGATCCGAAACCTTGACTCTTGCTTCTTTACCCACAGATCCTGCATGACCTACTGAGTATTTCCACATGTGGAGCAGAGGAAAATGAATCCATGTTGCTTGGCTGTCCAAGGAAGCAATCTCATCCATTCCATCCAATCCCAATTCATTCCCAAAGCATTCAGAAAGGTGTTCTTGGATTGAAGAGCATTTTTAAAACACTGATGAATGGAGTTCATTGCAGGACACCTCAAAGGCTTTGGGGATGAACCAGGAATCAATACTTCTGCAGTAACAACAAACATAACGGGATTTACAGAAGACAACAGTTTAATTAACAATTCAAAGGCACTTAGCACCACATGTAACAGCAAATCAACACTAAATTAACAATATCAATGTACAAGGCAGAAAATCCAGAGTAACATACACAAAATGCTTGACGAACTCAGCAGGTCAGGCAGTATCTAAGTAAATGAGTAAAGAAATGACATTTCTGTCTGAGACCCTTCATGAACCTGATGAAAGGTCTCAGCCTGAAATGTCAACTGTTAATTCCTCTTCACAGATGCTGCCTGATCTGCTGAGTTTCTGCAGCATTTTCTGTGTGTTGCTTTGGGAAAAGCTCTATAGGTTGTGTTTAGCTACACTGAAAACGTAAGTGAAAAACGTTGCATGTTAGCCAGCTACGTTCACATAGGCTTAGAAAAGTATAACTGTTGTGAATTCGTTTCCTTGGTTCTACAAGTGATCGAAGCAGCCTTCCATCTCCAACAAATCTCCGAGAGGTAATGACTCATCTGCACCCACTGGTGCAAGGCCACAAAACCCATTGGGTGCCATGGCTGACTGATCAGAATGCAGAGCGTGATGGCCAGGGTAGAAAGGGTTTTCGTAACTCGTTGGAGCAAACGATAAAGTATCTGTTGAAGATGCATATACCTGAAAGATAAAATGCAAAAGTTAGTTCATTTTGTTTACAATTTTAAATGTACCCCACAACAATACTGCCAGACAATGTTGGCAAACACGGATTCAAAGCTACATTTTAAAGCTCCTTCATTTCAAGTTACTATTTCAACATTAGAAGTAAATTTATCATCAAAGTACATATATGTCACCATACACAAACTTCAAATTCATTTTCTTGCAGGCATTCACAGTAGAAAAAGGAAACAGAAAAATAAATAAATATCGAGAGCAGGAGATGAAGAGTCATTGAAAGTGAGTCCAGTGGTTGTGGGAAAAGGTGTGTGTTGGGGCAAGTGAAGTTATCCCTTTTGGTTCAAGTCCTGTTGGTTGAGGGATAATAACTGTACCTGAAGCTGGTGGTGTGAGTCCTGAGGCTCCTGCACCCACTTCCTGATGGTTGAGGGGTAATAACTGTTCCTGAACCTGGTGGTGTGGGTCCCAAACCTCCTGTACCTCCTTCCTGATGGGTGAGGTGTAATCATTCTTCCTGAACCTGGTGGTGTGTGACCAGAAGCTTCGGCACCTCCTTCCTGATGGTTGAGGGGTAACAACGGTTCCAGTATCTGGTGGTTTGGGTCCTGAGGCTTCTAAACATCCTTCCTAATGGTTGTGGGGTAATAACTGTTAGAGAACCTGGTGGTGTATGTCCCAAGGCTCCTGTACCTCATTCCTGATGGTTGAGGAGTAATAACTGTTCCTGAACTTGGTGGTGTGGGTCCTGAGGTTCCTGAACCTCATTCCTGATTGCTGATGGGTAATAACTGTTACTGAACCTGGTGGTGTGGGTGCAGAGGCTCCTGTACCTTCTTCATGATGGTTGAGGGGCAATAAATGTTCCTGAACCAGGTGGTGTGGGTCCTGAGGCTCCTGTACCTCCTCCCTGATAGTTGAGGGGTAATAACTGTACCTGAAGCTTGAGGTGAAGGTCCTCAGGCTCCTGGACCACCCACCTGATGGTTTAAGGGTAATAACTGTTCCTGAACCTTATGTTGTGGCCCCTGAGGCTCCTCTACCTCCTTCCTGATGGTTGAGGGGTAATAACTGTTCCTGAAGCTGGTGGTGTGGGTCCTGAGGTTCCTATACCTCCTTCCTGATGGTTGAGGGGTAATAACTGTTCCTGAAGCTGATGGTGTGGGTCCTGAGGCTCCTGTACCTCCTTCCTGATGGTTGAGGGGTAATAACTGTTCCTGAACCTGGTGGTGTGAGTCCCAAGGCTCCTCTACCTCCTTCCTGATGGTTGAGGGGTAATAACTGTTCCTGAACCTAGTGGTAGACACAAAATAATCTGCAGATGCTGGGGTCAAAGCAACACTCACAACACGCAGGTCGGGCAGCATCCGTGGAAAAGATCGATGGACGTTTCGGGCCGGAGCTCTTCGTCAGGACTGAAGGGGGAGGAGGCAGAGGCCCTATAAAGAAGGTGGGGGGAGGGTGGGAAGGAGAAGGCTGGTAGGTTCCAGGTGAAAAACCAGTAAGGGGAAAGATAAAGGGGCGGGGGAAGGGAGGCAGGGAGGTGATAGGCAGGAAAGGTGAAGAAGGAATAGGGGAAAACACAATGGGAGGCGGAACCATGAGGGAGGTGATAGGCAGCTGGGGGAGGGGGCAGAGTGAAATAGGGATAGGGGAGGGGAGGGGGAGGGAATTACCGGAAGTTGGAGAATTCTATGTTCATACCAAGGGGCTGGAGACTACCTAGACGGTATATGCGGCCACCACAACAGGGACAGAGTTCCCATTGTCCTCACCTACCACCCCACTAGCCTCCGGATCCAACACATTATCCTCCGCAACTTCCGCCACCTTCAACAGGACCCCACCACTAAGCACATCTTTCCCTCTCCGCCTTCCGCAGGGATCGGTCCCTCCCCACAGATCTCCCACCTGGCACTTATCCCTGTAAGCGCAAGTGCTACACCTGTCCCTAAACCTCCTCTCTGGCCACCATTCAGGGCCCCAAACAGTACTTCCAGGTGAGGCAACACTTCACTTGAGAGTCTGTTGGGGTCATCTATTGCATCCGGTGCTCCCGGTGCGGCCTCCTCTACATTGGTGAAACTCGACGCAGATTGGGGGACCGCTTCGTCGAGCACCTCCACTCCGTCCGCCAAAACAGACAGGATCTCCCAGTAGCGACCCACTTCAATTCTGCTTCCCACTCCCATTCAGATACGTCCATACATGGCCTCCTTTACTGCCATAATGAGGCTAAACTCAGGTTGGAGGAGCAACACCTCATATACCATCTAGGTAGTCTCCAGCCCCTCGGTATGAACATAGAATTCTCCAACTTCCAGTAATTCCCTCCCCCTCCCTTCCCCCATCCCTATTTCACTCTGCCCCCTCCCCCAACTACCCATTGTGTTTACCCCTATTCTTTCTTCACCTTTCCTGCCTATCACCTCCCTGCTTCCCTTCCCCCACCCCTTAATCTTTCCCCTTACTGGTTTTTCACCTGGAACCTACCAGCCTTCTCCTTCCCACCCTCCCCCCACCTTCTTTATAGGGCTTCTGCCCCTTCCCCCTACAGTCCTGACGAAGGGTTCCGACCTGAAACATCAACCGATCTTTTCCACGGATGCTGCCCGACCTGCTGAGTTCCTCCAGCGTGTTGTGAGTGTTGCCTGAACCAAGTGGTGTGGGTCCAGAGGCTCCTGTACCTCCTTCCTGATGGTTGAGGGGTGATAACTGGTCCTGAACCTGGTGGTGTGGGACCTGAGGCTCCTGTACCTCCTTCCTGATGGCTGAGGGGTAATAACTGTTCCTGAACCCGGTGGTGTGGGTCCTGAGGCTCCTGTACCTTCTTCGTAATAGCTGAGGGGTAATAACAGTTCCTGAACCTGATGGTCTGGGTCCTGAGTCTCCTGTAACTCCTTCCTGATGGTTGAGGGGTAATAACTGTTCCTGAACCTGGTGGTGTGGGACCTGAGGCTCCTGTACCTCCTTCCTGATGGTTGTAGGGTGATAATTTTATGTGCTTGGAGATAAAAGTAATAAGCTACTAGCAACCCAACTAAAAGCAGTTAGAGCTAAAACTCAAATTTTAAAAATTCGTAAGGGAGATGGTAGTTTAGCTTGTAACTATGAAGATATTAATAAAATTTTTCAAGACTATTATAGTGAACTCTATACATCTCAAGTTTCCAGCTGATCCTCTTAAAATGAATGCCTTTTTACAAAAGATTGATTTTCCTGGAATATTTGTTGGAGATCAACAAATTCTTGATACTCCTTTTACTGAAAGAGAAATTCAGAAAGCTATTTTTTCAATGCAATCTGGTAAAGCTCCTGGACTAGCAACACACATCAAAGTTGCTGGTGAACACAGCAGGCCAGGCAGCATCTCTAGGAAGAGGTGCAGTCGACGGTTCAGGCCGAGACCCTTCGTCATGTGTGTTGCTTGAATTTCCAGCATCTGCAGAATTCCTGTTGTTTGCGTTTTTAAACTCCTGGACTAGATGGTTTTTCTGTAGGATTTCATAAAAAATTTGAAAATTTGCTTAAAGATTCTTTTTTGTTAGGAGAGTTACATTCTACATTTTATGAAGCTTCTACTTCTTTAATTCTTAAGAAAGACAAAGACCCTACGTATTGTGCTTCATATAGACCTATCTCAATATTAAATGTAGATGCCAAAATTCTTTCAAAAATAATGGCTAATCGGTTAGAGAATATACTAGCTAAAATTATTTCTCAGGACCAAACAGGTTTTATAAAAGGCCGTTATTCTTTTTCTAACACTCAGAGACTGTTAAATGTTATATAACTCATCCTCCTCGAAGACTCCCCAATGTGTTGTTTCTCTAGATGCTGAAAAGGCATTTGATAGAGTTGAATGGAAATATTTATTTAATGTTTTAGAGAAATTTAGCTTTGGTACTAATTTTAATAAGTGGATTAGAATGATATATAAAAGCCCTATTGCCACTAATAATTGTAGATCTCCCTTTTTTCGACTTTCGCGGGGTACGAGACAAGGATGCCCGTTAAGTCCTTTATTATTTAATTTGGTGCTGGAACCTTTGGCTATTGCACTTTGTGAAGCTAAAGATATTCAAGGAATTTTCATAGATGGGACTATTCAAAAGATTTCCCTTTATGCTGATGATCTCTTAGTTTATATTTTGAATCCTGAAGAATCTATTCCTAGTTTATTGAAATTATTAAATGAATTTGGAAAGTTTTCAGGATATAAATTAAACCTGCATAAAAGTGAATTATTTCCTTTAAATGATTCTGCTTTTATATATGATGAAATTCCTTTTAAAGTTACGGATTCTTTTAAATATTTAGGTATTATCATCACTAAAAATTATGGAGACCTTTATAGAGCTAATTTAGTTCCCTTAGTGGATTTTATGAAGCAATTATTTTCTAGATGGAATCCTCTTACACTTTCGTTAGCTGGTCGAATTCATGCAGTTAAAGTGATGATCTTACCAAAATTTTTATATGTATTTCAAAATATTCCTTTTTTTTTAACTAAGAAGTTTTTTGATCAGATTGATTCTATTATTTCATCTTTTGTTTGGAATAATAAAAGACCAAGGAAAATGTCATTTACAAAAATTATAAAAGGATGGAGGTCTTGCTTTGCCTAATTTAAGAATGTATTATTGGGCGGTTAATATACGCTATGCGTGTTCTTGGTTATATTGGACCGATAAAAATGAACGACCACCATGGGTTGATCTGGAATTGAAAGCTGTGAAACAATTTTACTTAATTATTACTTTGTTATTAGGAGCTTCTTTACCTGTACAACTAGCCAAAATTTCTATTTTAAATATAAATCCTATGATTAAGCAGTCATTATGAATTTGGTACTGGTTTCGTGGTAAGTTTTTTAATCTTAAAAAAATTAACCTTTAGTTTAATTTATCGAAACTATTTATTTAAACCTACACTTAGTGATTCTACCTTTTCTCTTTGGAGGAATAAAGGAATTTATTCCTTTATGGATTTGTTTCAAGAAAGCTGATTGATGTCCTTTGAGAAATTAGCAACTAAATACTCTCTTTCATACTCACACTTTTTGCAACATCTTCAGGTCAGACATTTTTTACAAGAAAATTTAAGTAATTTTCCATACATACAAGATTCTGACCTGTTAGATATTATTTTAAAAATGAACCCTTTAGTGAAAGGGTTTATTGGGAAAATTTATAATTTACTATTACAACAGGATAATTATCCTCTATTTAAGATTAAGCAAGATTGGGAAAGAGAGCTTAACATGACCTTGATAACAGAGGATGGTTGTGAATTTTGAAGTTGGTTAACTCTTCTTTGATTTGCGCCAATCATTCTTTAATTCAATTTAAAATTGTGCATCGTTATTATTTGACAAAGGAGAGACTGTCTAAAATATTTCCTAATGTTAATAGTCAGTGTGTTAGATGTAAAACTGAGATAGCTACATTGACACATATGTTTTGATCGTGTTCTGTATTGAAACAGTTTTGGAAATCTATTTTTTCTACAACTTCTAAAGCTTTAAAAATTAATTTACAACCTAATAAATTGAGAGTTTTGTTTGGTATAATTCCTCAATATATTCATGGTATTTCTATATCAGACCAACATGTAATTGCATTTGTTATATTATTGGCTAGAAGGGCTATTTTCTTAAAATGCAAAGATGCTTCTGCTCCCATTTTGACACAATGGTTCTCTCAGGTGATGTTATGCCTTAGTTTGGAAAACATCAAAAGTCCAACTTTTGATCTTCGATTTGACGTTGAGAAAAGGTGGGGCTCTTTTGCCTGCTACTATCATTTGATTTGAGTTAATTAAGATGGTCCCCTTCTGATTCTTAGGTAAATGGATTTGGTTGGCGGATTGATGTCTTTTTTTTTATGGAAGCTTGTATGGCGTATAGCTCCGGGTTTGTGCTCCAAATGGGTTTCTTTTTGTCGTTTTTTTTGTTAGCTGGGTTTTTTTTTGTCTTAGTTAGTGGGGTTCTTTTCTCCTTCTTTCTTTTTTCCAGAAAAAATAGCTTTAACATTTTGTTTTTTTAATTATTATTATTGATACACTGTTTAGCTTGGTTAATAGTTTGACTCTTATTATACATATTGATATATTGACTTGATTATTTAAATGTTTTTTTTGTCATCGATTTTCAATAATAATTAATAAAATGATTTAAAAATGAAATGTATTCATCTCCTGACATGCGCGTTTCAATAACTTTTACTGTGGAGTTTTCTGGAGGGTTCTTTGTCTTCCTGGTGTACTGTTTACCAGGATACTGACTCACCAGCAGTTGGACCTTCCAGATACAGGTGTATTTTTACTACAATCAATTGAAACACCTTGACTGCACATAAGTCTCCAAAAACAGACCTCCATTTAACTACAAACAAGAGAAAATCTGCAGATGTTGGAAATCCAAGCAACACACACAAAATTCTAGAGGAAATCAGCAAGTCAGGCAGCATCTGTGGAAAGAAGTACAGTCAACGTTTCGGGTCAAGACCCTTCGGCAGGACTAGAGAAAAAAAAGATTAGATTTAAAAGGTAATAGGTGAAACTGGGAGGGGAGGGATGAAGTAACAGTTGGGAAGTTGATTGGTGAAAGAGATACAGGGCTGGAGAAGGGGGAGTCTGATAGGAGAGAACAGAAGGCCATGGAAGAAAGAAAAGGAGGGAGGAGCACCAGAGGGAGGTGATGGGCAGATGGGCAGGTAAGGAGATAAGACGAGAGAGGGAAAAGGGGATGGGCAATGGTGAGGGAGGTGGGGGAGGGGCCATTACCAGAAGTTTGAGAAATCAATGTTCATGCCATCAGGTTGGAGGTTACCCAGACAGAATATAAGATATTGTTCACCCAACCTGAGTGTGGCCTCATCGTGACAGTAAGGGAATGACATATCGGAATGGGGATGGGAAGTGGAATTAAAATGGGGGGGGGGCCACTGGAAGATCCCGTTTCTTCTGGCAGACTGAGCTCAGATGTTCGGAGAAGTGGTCTCCCAACTATGTCGGGTCTCACCGATATACAGGACGCCACACCAGGAGCACCAGACACAGTATATGATCCCAACAGACTCACAAGTGAAGTGTCGCCTCACCTGAAAGGATTGTTTGGGGCCCTCGATAGTAGTGAGGGAGGAGGTGTAGGGGCAGGTGTACCACTTGTTCCACTTGCAAGGCTAAGTGGGGGGAGGGAAATCTGTGGGGAGTGACAAATGGACAAGGGAGTTGTGCAGGGAGTGACTAATGGTAGCTCCCTTTAACTAATTATATGACTTCTTAAACCAAAGTGATGATTTGGTGTGTCATATTAAAGGGGATGAATATTTAAGCAATGAATTATTTTGTGTTTTATATTTGTAATTCATTTAGATCACATTGTAGAGATCTGTTTTCATGTTGACATGAAAAAGCCAAATTAAATTAACTGTGATTCAATGTTGTAAAACAATAAAACATGAAAACTTCCAGGGGAGGGTAAAGAGTGGTGAATACTTTTTATAAGCACTGTACTTTTATCTATTAAACAGTAGGTTATTCCTCTCTCTCTGAATGCTGTTCAGAAACTAACATTGAAAATATAGGAATAAGAGCCCGAAAAATCTCTAAATTCACCATGACAGCTGCAGAATTCCTTACCAGGAAAAAGCCAACCTATAATATTCAACTCTAAACTATTGAATTACTACACAACGCCTGGATTGATAAAGAAGACTAGGGATGAAGGTGAATCTTTATGTGTCACATGTACAGCGAAATGTGCCTTTTGCATCAAGGACTGGCATAGCTTGGGGATAGTTGCTGGGGGCTGCCCACCAGGTGACACGACGTTTCCAGGGCCAACACCACATGCCCACAACTCACTAACCCTAACCGTAGTTCTTTTGGAATGTGGGAGCAAACTGGAGCAGCCAGAGGAAACCTACACAGCATGGGGAAGAACATACAAACTCCTCAAAGGCAGTGGCAGGAATTGAATTGCGACTGGTGGTTATCACTGGTGCTACCCTGATTGGAGGCTTTCACCAGAAAAAATGCTTCAAAATAATTAGGCTTCCAGAATTAAACCTTTCAGGTTGATTGCTCAGAGCAATTACAGTATCAGCAATATATTTATACTTTCATCTATTAAATAGTTGGCTGTTCCTCTCACCCTTCTGTTTAGAAACTTACATTGAATATGTAGGCATAAAAACCTGAAAAATCTCTACATGCAATCTGAGAGCCGCAGAATTCATCGTCAGGAAACTGCCCACTTCTATAAAGTTCAACTCAGAAACTTTTGTATTACTGAGCAATGCCTGGACTTTTATTCTACAATATGACATCAATGGTGAAACTTGAGAAACGTTTGAGTAGAGTGTCACACTGGTGTTCTGTAGCTATCACAAACGGGTGGATCTGACCTGTACATATATTTAGCAGGGATCCAACCAACATGCTGTTCTACTCAAAGGCTTTAAATAGACTTCCTGCTCAAAGTGAGGGAAACTAATGTTCTGCTGCAGTGGAGAAGATATCATAATATATAATTAAAAATTAAATTAGTAGTGCAAAAATAGTGGGTTAGTGCTTGTTGGCTCATTGTTCACTCCGAAATGCAGCTGTATTTGTACATTAATTGCAGGTAAGATTTAGAAGTCACAGACAAAAGTGATTAAGCGATCAAATAATTCAAAGGGAAAAGGAAGCAGCATCTAAACCAGAAGATAAACAACAGTTTGAAAATGTTAGATAATTCTACTATGTCATTAAAATTATATTATGTGCAGTGCGGCTTACCGTGTCTGGATGGGTACCCTGGTGAACATGATAGGAGACTTGTCTCACCAGCTCGGCAACAGACAGATTTGAGAGAGTGCCACCATTTTCATCTTTCACTTTATTAATCAAAGAGTGCAAACTTGTTCTGTAACAATAAAAGAGATTGAACTAATCCAACTGCAGCCCAACAAGATGCAAGCAATTTAAAAAATTACTATAAGCACAATGAGAAAATCTTTATATATATATATCTATATACAGTATAAAGTTACTGTCAATTAATAACAAACACTGAGAAGATGGCAGTGGCTACAGGCGGACATGCTCCCTTCTCACTGCTGCCATCAGGGAGGAGGTACAGGAGCCTAAGGTCCCACACATCAAATACAAGAACAGTTATGGCCCCTCAACCATTGGGGAGGCACAGCAGCGCCGTGGTTAGCACAATGCTTTACAGTACCAGCTGCCTCGCTGCCTGTAAGGAGCTTGACATTCTCCCTGTGACCGTATGGGTTTCGTCCAGGTGCTCCGGTTTCCTCCCACAGTCCAAAGACGTATGGGTTGGATGGTTAATTGGTCATTGTAAACTGCCCTGTGATTAGCCTCGGATTAAATCTGGGATGCTGGATAGCATGGCTCGAAGGGCCTATTCTGTGCAGCAGCTCAATAATTAAATAAACAATCAGGCTCCAGAAGAGCGTAAGGCACAGGAACAGAATGAGATTATTCAGCTGATCGAGTCTGCTCCGCCATTTCATCATGGCTCATCATAGATCCCACTCAACCCCATACACCTGCCTTCTCGCCATATGCTAAAGTTACAGCTATATAGGACCCTGGTCAGACCCCACTTGGAGTACTGTGCTCAGTTCTGGTCGCCTCACTACAGGAAGGAAGTGGATGCCATAGAAAGGGTGCAGAGCAGACTGTTGCCTGGATTGGGGAGCATGTGTTAGAGAATAGGTTGACTAAACTCGTCCTTTTCTGCTTGGAGCAGCAGAGGAGGAGGGGCTGTTAGAAATTTATAAGATGATGAGGAGCATTGATCGTGTGGATAGTTAGAGGCTTTTTCCCAGGGCTAAAATGGCTAACATGAAAGGGCACAGTTTTAAGGTGCTTGGAAGTAGGTACAGAGGGGATATCAGAGGTAGGTTTTTTACACAGAGAGTGGTGAGTGAATGGAATGGGCTGCCGGTGACGGTGGTGGAGGCGGATACAATAGGGCCTTTTAAGATACTCCTGGATAGGTACATGGAGCTTAGAAAAGTAGAGGGCTATGGGTAACCCTAGGTAATTTCTAAAGTAAGTACATATTCAGTACAGCATTGTAGTGTCGAAGGGTCTGTATTGTGCTGTAGATTTTCTATGCTTCTATATCCTTTGATGCCTTGACCGATCAGGAAGCGATCAACTTTCACTTTAAATATACCCATGGACTTGGTCTCCATCGCAGTCTGTGGCAGAGCATTCCACAGATTCACTACTCTCTGGCTAAAAGAAATCCTCTTTACCTCCATTCTAAAATGTCACCCCTCAATTTTGAGGCTGTGGCCCTGTAGTTCTGGATATCCCCACCATAGGAAACATCCTCTCCACATCCACCCATCTTGTCCTTTCAACATTCGGTAGGTTTCAATGAGATCCCTCTGCATTTTTCTAAATTCCAGTGAGTACAGGCCCAAAGCTGCCAAACTCTCCTCATATGTTAACCCCTTCATTCCTGGAATCATCCTCGTGAACCTCCTGGAGTCTCTCCAATGACAACACATCCTTTCTGAGATGTGGGGCCCAAAATTGTTGACAGTACTCCAAGTGCGGCCTGACTAGTGTCTTATAAAGGCTCAGCATTATCTCCTTGCTTTTATATTCTATTCCCCTTGAAATAAATTTGCTTTTTATTCCACAGATTCAGCTTTCTGGGAGTCTTGCATGAGGATGCCTAAGTGCCTCTACACCTCTGAATTTTCTCTCTATGTTGTTAACAGTCCGCACTTTTGTTCCTTTCACCAAAATGCATTACCATACATTTCCCCAACACTGTATTCCAGGGGTCCCCAACCTTTTCTAAACTGCGGACCAGTTTAATATTGACAATATTCTTGCAGACCAGCTGACGGGGGGGGGAGGGGGGTGTTCAATTTCAACAGTGCGTGACAGAGTATGAGGAAAGGTGCAGCTAACTCATATTGTTTCATATGGCCAAATCATATCGTTTCTTCATGGCCCGGTAGCACAACCTTGCAGCCCGGTGGCTGGGGACCACTGCTCACCTGTCACTTTTCTGCCTATTCTTCCAATTTGTCTAAGTCATTCTGTAATCACATTGCTTCCTCAGCACTACCTACCCCTCCACCTATCTTTGTATCATCCGCAAATTTTGCCACAAAGCCATCAAATCCACTATCTACATCATTGATAAACAATGTGGAAAGTAGTGGAAAATACTGACCTCTGAGGAACACCACTAGTCACTGGCAGCCAACCAGAAAAGGCCCCTTTTATTCCCACTCACTGCCTCCTGCCTGTCAGCTATTCCTCTATCCATGTCAGTATCTGTACTGTAATGCCATGGCATTTTATCTTGTTAAGCAGCCTCATATGTGGCACCTTATCAAATGTCTTCTGAAAATCTAAGTAAATGACATCCACTGCCTCTCCTCTGTCCACCCTGCTTGTTACTTACTCAAAGAATAGATTTGTCAGGCAAGATTTCCCCTTACAGAAACCATACTGACTTTGACTAATTTTATCATCAGTCTCCAAGTACCCCGAAACCTTATCTTTAATAATAGACTCCAACATTTTCCCAACCACTGAAGTTAGACTAACTGGCCTATAATGTCCTTTCTTTTGCCTTCCTCCCTTCTTAAAGAGACGAGTGACACTTGCAGTTTTCCAGTCCTCTGGGATCAGGCCAGAATCAAGTGATTCTTGAAACATCATGACCAATGCATCTATTATCTCTTCAGCAACTTCTTTCAGGACTCTGGGATGTAGTCCATCTGGTCCAGGAGTCTTATCAACCTTAAGGCATTGGAGCATGCCTCACACTTTTTCCTTTGTAATAGCAATGACACTCTCTCCTGCTCCCTGACACTCCTGGACCTCTGGCACACTGCTAGTGTCTTCCACAGTGAAGGCAGACGCAAAGCACCAATTAAGTTCATTAGCCATTTCCTTCTCCGCCATTACTACCTCACCAGCATCATTTTCCAGTGGTTCAATATCAACTCTCACCTCCCTTTTTACTATTTATATAACTGAAAAAGCTTTTGGTATCCTGCTTTATATTATTGACTAGTTTGCCCTCACAATTCACCTTTTCCCTTCTTATGGCTTTTTAGTTGTCTTTTGTTAGACTTTAAAAACTATCCACTCACTTTTGCTACATTATAATCCCTTTCCTTGGCTTTTATGCAGTCCTTAATTTCCCTTGTCAGCCACGGTTGCCCAATCCTGCCACATATCTATCCTGCGCCTTGTGAACTATTCTCAGGAACTTCAGTCACCTCTGCTATGGCATCATCCCCGCCAGTATCCTCCTCCAATTCTCTTAGACAAGCCCATCTCTCATGCCTCTGTAATTCTCTTTATTCCATTGTGATACTGATACCTGACTTAAATTCTCCTCTCAAATTACAGTACAAATTCAATCATATTATAGAACCATAGAAACTACAGCACAGAAACAGGCCTTTTGGCCCTTCTTGGCTGTGCCGAACCATTTTCTGCCTAGTCCCACTGACCTGCACACAGACCATATCCCTCCATACACCTCCCATCCATGTATCTGTCCAATTTATTCTTAAATGTTGAAAAAGAACCCGCATTTACCACCTTGTCTGGCAGCTCATTCCACACTCCCACCACTCTCTGTGTGAAGAAGCCCCCCGTAATGTTCCCTTTAAACTTTCCCCCCTCACCCTTAACCCATGTCCTCTGGTTTTTTTCTCCCCTTGCCTCAGTGGAAAAAGCCTGCTTGCATTCACTCTATCTATACCCATTATAATTTTATATACCTCTATCAAATCTCCCCTCATTCTTCTGCGCTCCAGGGAATAAAGTCCTAACCTATTCAACTTTTCTCTGTAACTGAGTTTCTCAAGTCCTGGCAACATCCTTGTAAACCTGCTCTGCACTCGTTCAACCTTATTTATATCCTTCCTGCAATTTGGTGACCAAAACTGAACACAATACTCCAGATTTGGCCTCACCAATGCCTTATACAACCTCATCATAACATTCCAGCTCTTATACTCAATACTTCGATTAATAAAGGCCAATGTACCAAAAGCTCTCTTTACGACCCTATCTACCTGTGACGCCACTTTTAGGGAATTTTGTATCTGTGTTCCCAGATCCCTCTGTTCCACTGCACTCCTCAGTGCCTTACCATTAACCCTGTATGTTCTATGTTGGTTTGTCCTTCCAATGGGCAATACCTCACACTTGTCAGTATTAAACTCCATCTGCCATTTTTTAGCCCATTTTTCCAGCTGGTCCAAGTCCCTCTGCAGGCTCTGAAAACCTTCCTCACTGTCTACTACACCTCCAATCTTTGTATCATCAGCAAACTTGCTGATCCAATTTACCACATTATCATCCAGATCATTGCTATAGATGACAAATAACAATGGACCCAGCACTGATCCCTGTGGCACACCACTAGTCACAGGCCTCCACTCGGAGAAGCAATTCTCTACCACCACTCTCTGGCTTCTTCCATCGAGCCAATGTCTAATCCAATTTACCACCTCTCAATGTATACCTAGTGACTGAATTTTCCTAACTAACCTCCCATGCGGGACCTTGTTAAACTCACCGGCCTATAATTTCCCGGATTACTTTTCGATCCTTTTTTAAACAACGGAACAACATGAGACACTCTCCAATCCTCCGGCACTTCACCTGTAGACAGCGACATTTTAAATATTTCTGCCAGGGCCCCCGCAATTTCAACACTAGTCTCCTTCAAGGTCCGAGGGAACACTCTGTCAGGTCCCGGGGATTTATCCACTTTAATTTTCCTCAAGACAGCAAGTACCTCCTCCTTTTCAATCTGTACAGTTTCCATGGTCTCACTACTTGATTCCCTCAATTCCATAGATTTCATGCCAGCTTCCTTAGTAAATACAGACGCAAAAAACCTATTTACGATCTCCCCCATTTCCTTTGGTTCCGCACAAAGCCGACCACTCTGATCTTCAAGAGGACCAATTTTATCCCTTACAATCCTTTTGCTCTTAATATACCCGTAAAAGCTCTTTGGATTATCCTTCACTTTGACTGCCAAGGCAACCCCATGTCTTCTTTTTGCCCTCCTGATTTCTTTCTTAAGTATTTTCTTTCACTTCTTATACTCCTCAAGCACCTGATTTACCCCCTGTTTCCTACACATTTCATACAACTCCCTCTTCTTCTTTATCAGAGTTGCAATATCCCTTGAGAACCAAGGTTCCTTATTCCTATTCAATTTGCCTTTAATCCTGACAGGAACATACAAACTCTGCACTCTCAAAATTTCCCCTTTGAAGGCTTCCCACCTACCAATCACATCTTTGCCAGAGAACAACCTGTCCCAATCCACGCTTTTTAGATCCTTTCTCATTTCTTCAAATTTGGCCTTCTTCCAGTTCAGAACCTCAACCCTGGGACCAGATCTATCCTTGTCCATGATCAAATTGAAACTAATGGTGTTATGATCACTGGAACCAAGGTGCTCCTCTACACAGACTTCTGTCACTTGCCCTAATTCGTTTCCTAACAGGAGATCCAATATTGCATCCCCTCTGGTTGGTCCCTCTATATACTGATTTAGAAAACTTTCCTGAACACATTTTACAAACTCTAAACCATCTAGACCCCTAACAGTATGGGAGTCCCAATCAATGTATGGAAAATTAAAATCCCCTACCACCACAACTTTATGTTTCCTGCAGTTGCCTGCTATCTCTCTGCAGATTTGCTCTTCCAAGTCTCGTTGACTATTGGGTGGTCTGTAATACAATCCCACTAATGTAGCCATACCTTTCCTGTTTCTCAGCTCCACCCATAAGGACTCAGTAGACAAGCCCTCTAATCTGTCCTGCCTGAGCACTGCTATAATATTTTCCCTAACAAGCAATGCTACTCCCCCACCTTTCATTCCTCTGCCTCGATCACATCTGAAACATCGGAACCCTGGAATATTAAGCTGCCAGTCCTGCTCCTCCTGTAGCCAAGTTTCACTAATTGCTACAACATCATAATTCCACGTGTCAATCCACGCTCTCAACTCATCCGCCTTCCCCGCAATACTCCGAGCATTGAAATATATACACCTCAGAAGATTTTTACCACCACTCACAACCTTTCTATTAGCGGATTTGCTTGAACTTTTAACATCATTTATTTTCACCCCAGCCACACGGTCAGCTCTGGCACTCTGGTTCCCATCCCCCTGCAAATCTAGTTTAAAGCCTCCCCAATAGCACTAACAAACCTCCCTGAAAGGATATTGGTCCCCCTGTGGTTCAAGTGTAACCCGTCTCTATTGTACAGGTCCCACCTGCCCCAGAAGAGGTCCCAATGATCCTGAAATCTGAAACCTTGCCCCATACACCAGTTCCTCAGCCACTTGTTCCTCCTCCAGAGCATCCTATTCCTACCCTCACTGGCACCTAGCACAGGTAGCAACCCTGAGATTACCACACTTGAGGTCCTGCTTTTCAACTTCCTACCAAGCTCTCTATACTCACTGTCCAGGACCTCTTCACTCTTCCTTGCTATGTCATTGGTACCGATGTGCACCACGACATCTGGCTGGTCACCCTCCCACTTCAGAATGCCATGCAATCGATCAGAGACATCCTTGACCCTGGCACCCAGGAGGCAACAAACCATCCTGGATTCTCTGTCACGACCACAGAACCTCCTATTTGCACCTCTAACTAGCGAGTCCCCTATCACTACCGCTCTCCTCTTTTTCCCCCCCTCCCTTCTGCACTGCAGAGTCAGACTCAGTGCCAGAGATCCGGCTACTGCAGCTTGTCCCAGGTAAGTCATCCCCCCCAACAGTATCCAATGTGGTATACTTGTTGTTGAGGGGAATGGCCACAGGGGAACCCTGCTCTGCCTGCCCTTTCCTCTTCCCTCGCCTGACAGTGACCCAATTTCCTGTCCTCTGCTCCTTTGGTGTAACTACCTCCCTGTAGCTACGATCTATAATCTCCTCATTCTCCCGAATGATCTGCAGGTCATCCAGCTCCTGCTCCAGTTCCCTAACGCGGTTTGTCAGGAGCTGCAGCTGGATCCACCTCTTGCAGGTGTCATTGTCAGGGACACCGGAGGGCTCCCTGACTTCCCACATCCTGCAAGAGGAGCATTCCAACATCCTGCCTGGCATTCTCTCTACGCTAGACAATCTGAACAAAAAATTTACCGGAACCTACCCTGGCCTCTGCCTGTTCTCACTGAAGCCTGTTTGAGCCAAAGCCGCCCCACTCTGACTCAGTCCACTCCGACAATGGCCGCTACAACGATCACTACCTCTGAAGGGTTCCTTTACCTTAAGCTCCCTCATAAAATCTGGGTTATTACACAACACCCAATCTGGGATAGTCTTTCCCCAAGTAGGCTCAAGCATAAGCTGCTCCAAAAAGTTATCTCATAGGCATTCAACAAATCCCCTATCTTGCGATCCGACACCAACCAGATTTTCCCAATCCCCTTGCACACTGAAGCCCCCATTACAAATGTGACAATATCCTTATTACATGCCCTTTCTAGCTCCCTTTACAATCTCAACCCCATATCTCTGCTACTATATGGAGGCCTATATATGATTCCCATATTTTTTTTTACCCTTGCAGTTTCTTAATTCCACCCACTAAGGTTCAGCATTCTCTGACCTATGTCACCTCTTTCTAGATGTAATTCCATCTCTTACTAACAGAGCCACACCACCGCCTATGCTTTCCTGCCTGTCTTTTCAATACAAATATCCTTTGATATTAAGCTCCTAACTATGACCTTCTTTCAGCCACAACTCAGTGATGCCCATGTCATACCGACCAATCTCTAATTACACTATGAGTTTATCCACCTTATTCCGAATGCTATGCCCATTTATTACAGCACCTTGAGCCCTACATTCTTCACCCTTTTGAATTTTGCCTCAATGGTGGAATTTAACTCTTTGATCTGTCGGCATTTGTACCCAATCATTGGCTTGTCCTTTCTTACATTCATGTTACACCCATCATCTACTTGTAAACTTGCTGGCCCATCCTCAGCTCTATCTTACTGGTTCCCATCCCCCTGTCATATTAGTTTAAACCACTCCCAACAACTTTAGTAAACATGCCCACAAGGATATTGGTCCACCTCTGATTCAAGGGCAACCCATCCCTTTTGTACAGGTCACACATGCCCCAAAAGAGGTCCTAATTATCCAGAAATCTGAATCCCTGCCCCCCTGCTCCAATTCTTCAGCCACGCATTTATCTGCCGCCTCATTCTATTCCTATCCTCACTGTCATGGGGCACAGGCAGTAATCCCGAGATTACTACCCTTGAGGTCCTGCTTCTCATCTTCCTTCCTGACTCCCTATATTCCCTTTTTCTACCTGTCATTGGTACCAATACGTACCACGACTTCTGGCTGCTCACCCTCCCTTTTCAGGATATTGTGGACATATTCAGAAACATTGCGGATCCTGGCACCTCGGAGGCAAACTGCCATCCATGTTTCTTTATCGCCTCCACAGAATCACCTCTCTGTCCCCCTGACTACAGAATCTCCTTTTACTGCTGCCATTTTCTTCAGTTCCCTAGCGTTCAGAACCACTCAATAAATGCCAGATGCACAGCTGCTGCTGCTTCCATAGATAGGTTGTCCTCCCAGCAGTACTCAACTTGGAGTGAGGGGGATGGCCACAGGAGCACTCTCCACTATCTGACGATCCCCTTCCCTCTCCTGACAGTCACCCATTTATCTGTCTCCTGTAGCCTTGGGGTGACTGCCTCCCTGTAGCTCCTGTCTATCACTGCTTCATTTTCCCTAACAAGCCGAAGGTCACCTATCTGTAGCTCCAGTTCCCTAACATGGTCTCTAAGGAGCTGCTTCTTGAGGTACCTGATACAGATGTGGCCATCAGGGAGGCTGGGAGTCTCCTGGAAATCCCACATCTGACGCCCAGAACTGAATACTGACCCTGCAGACATACCCCCAATTCCCTCGAGGGTTAAATAAGCTGTTGACCTGGAGGGGGCAGAGCGCCAAGATAGTGTAGCGGATAGCACGGCGCTATTCAGCTCTGGGCATTCCAGAGTTTGTACTTCAATTCTGGTGTCGTTCTGTAAGGAATCACTGTAAGCCCCCCCCCCCCACGGAATATGTGGGGTTTCTCTGGGTCCCCTGGTTTCCTTCCGCCGTCCAAAGTAGGCTAATTGGTGTTTGTAAATTGTCCCGTGATTAGGATGGGTTTGTCAGGGGTGGTGTGGCTTGAACAGCTGAAAGGGACCACCCCACACCGTATCGCTAAATAAATCAATAAATAAACTTCACTCACCCCATTACCGAACTATTCCCACAACCTAGCAAATGGTTCAATTTTATATCAGTAAACATTCTTAACCCTTATCCACAAAACAAGAAACCCCATAGAATGAATGATAGACACCTATTAACTCCCTTTCAAGGACTCGACAATTACTGCTTATTTATTTATTATTATTTTGATGGTCTTTTTTCTATATTTGCAGTTTGTTGTCAATGCACATTGGCTGTTTCTCTGCCATGTGTGCTGTTCATTAATTCTATTTACTTTGAACTTCAAAGGATATCTTTACACCTTTGCATCTGACCTTGTACTTTATCACCTACCTGCAGTGCACTCTTTTGGGAGCTTTTACACACTTTAATTCTGCTTTGTTGTTGCTTTACTTAATTCTAGCTCATTGTACTGTGTAATAAGTCGATGTGCCTCAACAAACATTTGACTGTATCTTGGACAATGATAAACTGGTTCTGACACCAAAAATCATAACTTCTTTCTATTCTTTCTCACCTAACTGACAGACACTCTAACTATAAAACACTGCCACTGTTGTTTCAAAGCTAATTACTATCACAAGTGAGAACTTGCATCTCTCCTGAGAAGACTGAAGTCATGGGTACATTCCTGCAGACTGAGGTGGACCTGTATGTCATAACGCCATAACACATAGGAACAGGCAGTTAGGCCATTTGGCCCATCGAGTCTGCTCTGCCATTCAATCATGGCTGATCCTTTTTTCTTCTCCTTAACCCCATTCCCAGCCTTCTGCCCCCTACCCTTTGATGCTGTGTCTCATCAAGAACCTATCCTTTCCTTTTTAAATCTTTTTATTGAATAAGTATACAAAAAGGTAAGCCATATAGGCACTAATACACTGTTAGAATATAAAATTACAGAAGATATTAATACAAAAAAAACTATAAACAATGTAATTTAAACATAACATACCAAGGTAACATAATAGTATACTAATTTTTATATATATATCAATAGAGAAAAGGAAACCCCCCCCCCCAAAAAAAACCCACCGTGCAACTAACTAAAAGCAAAGCAAAGCAATGGGCTAACTTGAAACCAAACAGAGTTAAAAAACTTAAAATCACGTCCTCAATCCCAACCTCCATTAAAAACAGTAAAAAAAAAACAAGAAGGGTATATATTACATTAAATGAAAATATTGAATAAAATATCTCCAGGTCTATTCAAATTTAAACGAGTCGTCATAAAGATTGCTTCTAATTTTCTCCAAATTCAAACATAATATCGTCTGAGAAAACCAAAAAAAGGTAGTTGGAGCATTAAGCTCTTTCCAATGTTGTAAAATACATCTTTTCGCCATTAAAGTAAGAAATGCAATCATTCTACGGGCTGAAGGGGAAAGATTACTGGAAATTTTAGGTAGTCCAAAGATAGCAGTAATAGGGTGAGAAGAGATATCTATATTCAATACCTTGGAGATAATATTAAAAATGTCTCTCCAAAAAGTTTCCAGAGTAGGACAAGACCAAAACATATGAGTTAAAGAGGCTATCTGCCCCGGACATCTATCACAAAAAGGATTAATATGAGAATAAAAGCGCGCTAATTTATCTTTGGACATATGTGCTCTATGAACAACTTTAAATTGAATTAGGGAATGTTTAGCACAGATAGAGGAAGTATTGACTAATTGTAAAATCTGCCCCCAGTCATCCACGGAAATAATAGAACCCAATTCTTGTTCCCAATCTGACCTAATCTTATCAAATGGAGCTTTCCTAAGTTTCATAATAATATTATAAATCATAGCCGATGCACCTTTCTGACATGGATTAAGGTTAATTATAGTATCTAAAATGTATGTAGGAGGAAGCATTGGAAAGGAAGAAAGTATAGTACTTAGGAAATTTCTAACTTGTAGATATCTAAAAAAAAATGTATTCTTGATAAGTTATATTTATTAGATAATTGTTCAAAAGACATAAGGGAACCATCTAAAAATAAATCCAAAAACCGTGAAATACCCTTAGTCTTCCAAATTTGAAAAGCACGATCCGTAAAAGAGGGAGGAAAAAATGTTACCTAAAATAGGAATCGCTAACCCAAATTGATTAAGATCAAAAAATTTTCTGAATTGAAACCAAATACATAAGGTATATTTAACTATCGGGTTAGACACCTATTTAAGGCGTTTCAAATCAAAAGGAAGAGAGGAACCTAAAATAGAGCCAAGTGTATAGGCCTGAACAGATTGTAATTCCAACGCTACCCATTTAGGAATGGATAGTATATCCTGGTCAAGTAACCAGAATTTCATATGTCGAATATTAATTGCCCAGTAATAAAATCTAAAGTTAGGTAATGCTAAGCCTCCATCTCTCTTAGCTTTCTGTAAATGTATTTTACCCAGTCTCGGGTTTTTATTTTGCCAAATAAATGAAGAAATTTTAGAGTCGACTTTGTCAAAAAAAGATTTTGGAACAAAGATTGGTAATGCCTGAAATATATATAAAAATTTTGGCAAAAAAAACATCTTAACTGCATTAATACGACCAATCAAAGTTAAATATAAAGGAAACCATTTAGATGAAAGTTGAATAATATGGTCTATTAATGGTAAAAAGTTAATCTTAAATAAATCTTTGTATTTACAAGTAATTTTAATCCCAAGATATGAGAAATAATTATTAATCAATTTAAACGGAAAGTTATGATACAAGGGAAGTTGTTTATTAATCGGAAAAAGTTCACTCTTACTAAGGTTTAATTTATAACCTGAAAAAAGATTAAATTGTGCTAATAAATCTAAAGCAGCAGGGATAGATTTTTGAGGATTAGAAATATATAAAAGTAAGTCATCAGCATAGAGTGATATTTTATGGGACTTTAAGCCCCGAGTTATCCCAGTAATATTTGGAGATTCTCGAATGGCAATTGCAAGAGGTTCTAATGCAATATCAAATAATAAAGGACTAAGAGGACAACCTTGTCGAGTACCTCGAAAAAGAGGGAAAAAAGGTGAACTTAAAGAGTTAGTACGGACCGAGGCCACAGGAGAATGATATAACAGTTTAATCTAGGATATAAATTTCGAGCTAAAATTAAACATTTCAAGCACCTTAAATAAATAAGGCCATTCTACTCTATCAAAATTTTTCTCAGCATCTAAAGAGATAACACACTCAGGAACATTTTGTGAGGGAGTATAAACAATATTTAACAGTGTGCGAATATTATAAAAAGAGCAACGACCTTTAATAAAACCCGTTTGGTCTTCCGAAATAATAGAAGGAAGTACTTTTTCTAATCTATTTGCTAATAACTTAGAAAAAACTTTAGAATCAATATTTAATAAAGATATTGGTCTATAAGATGCACATTGAGCAGGATCTTTATCCTTCTTTAATATTAGAGAAATTGACGCTCTATTGAAAGATTCAGGAAGTTTACCAAGTTTTAATGAAGCCTCAAAAACCCTACAGAACCAAGGGATTAATGAAGGAGCGAAACATTTATAAAATTCTACGGTAAACCCATCAGGGCCAGGAGCTTTCCCCAAATTCATAGAGAAAATAACATTCTTAATCTCATCCGTGGTAATGGGAGTATCTAACATAGAAGACATATCCTGTGAAATCTCAGGGAAGTCTAGATTATCTAAAAAATCATTCATATATTTAGAATCTCGAGGAGACTCTGATTGATATAAGGAAGAATAAAAATCACAGAAGGTTTGATTAATCCCCACATGATCAAGTATCAGTCGGTCATTTTGGTTATAAATCTGATTAATTTGAGATTTAGCATAATTAGACTTCAGTTGATTAGCCAACAGTTTGCCAATTTTGTCACTGTGTACATAAAATTCACTTCTTGTTTTCTTTAATTGGTTTGCAATCGAGGATGAAAGTAATAAACTGTGTTCCATTTGAAGTTCAGTTCTTTGTTTATATAACTCCTCAGAAGGAGCTATAACATATTTCTTATCAATTTCCTTAATCTTGTCCACAATTACCAACTCCTCCTGCTTCAGCTTCTTCCTCAAAGCAGCATAATCTGACCACGAATATAAGCTTTAAAAGTATCCCAAAGAATGTTCACAGAAATATTCTCTGCATAGTTAATTGTAAAAAAAAAGATCAATCTGTTCATTCATAAAGTTAACAAAGTCCGAGTCCTGAAGCAACAGCAAATTAAAACGCCATTGTCTATTATTTTGTATATTGGCCAGAATTTTAATAGAAAGCTTAAGTGGAGCATGATCCGAAATGGTTATAGAGTCATAATCACATTTAATCACTGAAGAAATAAGACGAGAATCAATAAAGAAATAATCAATTCTTGAATAGGAATGGTGAACATGTGAAACAAAAGAAAAATCTTTTTCCTGAGGATGCAAAAAACGCCAAATGTCCGTCAACCCAGAATCAAAAAGGAATGAATTAATCAAAGTTGCAGATTTATTAGGTAAGGTCCGTAGAGAAGCCGAACGGTCCAAAGCTGGAGACAAACAGGTATTAAGATCTCCGCCCCAGATCAATGAAAACTCATTCAAATTTGGGAACTGATTAAATAATGATTTATAAAATTCCGGACAGTCCATATTAGGAGCATAGACATTAACCAAAACTACCTTTTTATTAAATAGTAGACCACTAACCAATAGAAATCTACCATTCGGATCAGAAATAATATCATGTTGTATAAAAGTAACTGAGGAGTCTATAAAAATAGAGACGCCTCGAATCTTAGCATTGGAGTCCGAATGAAACTGTTGAGCCTTCCAGAATTTAAAAAAACGTAGTCTGTCCCCCCTCCGCACATGGGTCTCTTGTAAAAATAAAATTTGTGCTTTAAGTCTCCGGAACACTTTAAAAACTTTTTTCCTTTTAATAGGATGATTAAGACCATTAGTATTCCAGGAGACAAAATTAATAATAGACTCCATAAACCCTAAAGTCAACCCGCAACAAGGAGGATTGACGATAGGCTCGACCCACGAACCCGGAAAGGGAACAGAACATACAAGAGATACCGGGAAGAAGAACGCAACCAATACTTCAATAATGTACATAGCCCAAGAAGAAGGAAACTAAAACGTGAAGCCCCTCCCACCACCCCCCACCCCATGACCCCAAGGCTAAATCTAACGCAGACCAGCCCAAAAGAAGCAAGCACTAAAACTACCCCCATGACTTCCGGTATACGCTCCCTAAAAAAAGTGTAAATATAAAAAAGATCAGCTGATTATAAAACAGTAAAAGAATAAAAAAAAGATAACTCAATTAAAATAAACACATAATATAACAGAATAAAAGCCAGAAAATATAAAAAAAACGCAATAAACCCCAGACCCATGAGTAAACAAAACAAACAAAAATGAGATTATTAACATAAACTAGTTATAAAAACCTACAAAACAAAATAGATTTAAAAAAACTAGAAAATTTAAGGCCACAAAGGAAATACGTAAAATGACGGTGAGGAAATAACCACCCAGAATCCCCTGGGAAAAAGAAAGAAATGACGCAGTTAAAAAGAAAGTTTAGCAACCATATTAAATAATCAAAAATAAACTTTTCTGCCCATATAGGGCAAAAAAAAATTAAGACCGACAAATTCACAACCTCCGATCAACGGAGATAGTTAAAAAATTATGATTAAGATGTTGAAGGTGAAAATTGATCCAGATAACTCTGGGCATCCGATGGAGATTCAAAAAAACGGAGGGCTCCATCCAACGTACGAATCCTTGAACGTGCAGGGTAAAGCAGCGCTGGTTTTAAATCCATCTTGTAGAGTTCCGACATCACAGATCTGTAACGAACCCGTTGATCCCGGATTGGTTTACTGAAATCCTCCACGAATCGGAACTTAAGATCCAGAAAATCAATGTAACCTTTAGATCGAACGAAACGAAAGTTTCTCCTCGTATTGAAAGTAATGAAAACATAAAATGACATGTCTAGGTTTATCTGACCTAGGCGAGTATAGTGGAACTCTGTGAACACGATCCAATAACGGTGGTTGGTCAGGAAATACAGTAGGAAATGCATCTTTTAAAAGTTGAGAAAAATACTTCATAGGGTTATCGGATTCAACAGCTTCACGCACCCCAATCATTCGAAGATTCTGCCGTCGCATTCTGGATTCTAAGTCAGAGTTTTTAAAGGTCAGAAAGTCGAGTTTCTTCTTCATTACATTAATTGTTTCTTCGATTTTCTCCATCTTGAGCTCACTTTGTTGCGTGGATTTTTGAAGATCAGATATAGCCGACCGATGTTCCGTAATAGATATTTGTATCTTCTCGATTGAATCGGCAATTTTCTGGAAACTAGTTGAAATTTCCTCACGAATTAGCTCCGATATAGCTTTCAAAGTCACCGGTGGTTCAGTCGGAGGGAAATCGATATCTTTCGGTCTAACCGGAGGTTTGCCGTCCTTCCCGTTTTTTCCATTCTTAGACATAGCAGACCTTAAACGCATCCAATTATCGAAGAGCCCAATTTGTTTCAAAGTATTGTAAAAGTTGATGCCTTAATGGTTAATTAAAATATAGCTGATCATAAGAAGAAAAACTCAGAGGTAATGGAGCGAGTCAAGAACGCGACTTCACTCCATGAGCGCTACCGGAAGTCCCCAAGAACCTATCAATCTCTGCCTTAAATACACCCAATGACCTGGCCTCCACAGCTGCATGTGGAAACAAATTCCATAAATTCACCAACCTCTGTCAAAAGAAATTTCTCCACATCTCTGTTTAAATGGACACCCCTCTATCCTGAGGCTGTGCCCTCTTGTCCTAGACTCCTCCACCATGGGAAACATCCTTTCCACATCTACTCTGTCTAGGCCTTTCAACATTCGAAAGGTTTCAATGAGATGCCCCCTCATCCTTCTGAATCCCAACGAGTACAGACCCAAATCCATCAAACAGTCCTCGTATAATAATCTTTTCATTCCCAGAAGCATCCTTGTGTACCTTTTCTGAACCCTTTCCAATGGCAGCACATCTTTTCTTAGATGAGGCGCCCAAAACTGTTCACAATACTCAAAGTGAGACCTCACCAGTGCTTCAGCATCATATCCTTGCTCTTGTATTCAAGCCCTCTTGAAATGAATGCTAACATTCATCACTCAATCCGATCTCCCAAACTCGCATCACTGTGCAGGTGTAGAGGTACAGATTTCCCACACAGCCTCTCTGTTCTTTCATCTTTGTGGGGTCAAAGCCCCGGAAGCCCCGACTTTACAGCTCGAAGAACATCTTTATCTGAAGAGAACTTCCGCAGTTCAACATGGGAGCTACACTGCTCATCTTAATGTCAACGATTACACTGCCAAGACCCAGTGACAACATTTCTGCTGATCAGGAGCTGGAAGGTTCAAAGCAGATGTTGGTTTATTTGCCTCTTGGTTGAAAACTTGCTTTTCAACACTATTTTTTTTGTTTTAAGACATACACTCCGGTAACACCCCCTTCTGCCCAATGAGCTTGCGCTGCCCAATTACACCCATATGACCCGCAATCTTTGGAGTGTGGGATGAAACCCACACAGTCACAGCAAGAACATACAGATTGTTTATAGACAGTGGTGGAATTTCACCTGGGTTGCTGTCACTGTAATGGTATTGTGCTAACCGCTATATCACCTTGCCGCCGTAGGCGAGACATTGTTTTTAATGCTTTTGAAAAATACAACTTACTTGCTTATTGTAGGAAATTTGAAGAAAAGCTGTTTCATTACGGTGTGATAGGACGACTGTGGTTCATCGGTCTGTGCACTGTTGGCACACGCTCCAACCAACGGCCCCGGGGCCTGTAAGACCTGCAGATTATTACCAGACTGTATAATTGGCTGTGCAGGCGGCAAATGGTTGAAGTGTTTGTTAAAGGGATTAATCTGGGTACTGTAGGTCTCAAATGGATTGCTCTGTAGATTCCCAGACACATGAGATGTCTGTAAGCCAGAGAGGGAAATATCTGGATTTGCTTCAGCTGAGGGATTTGTCATTTCCAAACCTCCAGCAGCAAGCTGAAGTGATTCATCATGAAACTGGTTTTGGTCAGTAGGCACCCTAAATTCCAGTTCAGGGTCAGACCAGCCGCAATCCGTGAGTGGAATGTGTTGCATCGCTGGAGGATTTGTGTAGTTGGGTGGCCAAGCCAAAGGTATGTAGGCATCTTTTGCTGTCCTCGGTAATGTTTCGGCATTAATGCCATGAGTTCTGGATGCTGGTGAAAACCATCCAGCTTCAGCAGAGGCAGATGCCCCAGCAAATCCGACATTCTTCCTCATTTCAGCCCTTGTCGGAGATGGTGACGATCCCTGCCGAATTTTAAAATCGTTGACGTCTCTGAACTGAGGTGCTATCAATTCACTGGAGTCTGTGTTAGGTACACCATCAGAATATTCTGATTCCTGTGGCGAAGAGGCAGCCTAGACAAAATATAGTTATTAGTAACACAAAAGATTCTGCAGACACTGGAAAGCCAGAGCAACACACACAATGCTGGATGAACTCAGCAGGCCAGGCAGCATCTCTGGAGAGGAACAAATAGTCAATGTTTCAGACTGAGACCATTCAATAGGACCTCTATTATAATCATTAGCAATCTCATGTCGAATCCATATCGCTTGGGGCGTTTTAACTCAGATATATCCTATCGCGATGAATTGATTGAGTACCCAAGTTAGCACTGACCTGCTAAGCTCAAAGATGAAGGAATTAGTGATTTTAGAGTTAATACTGATTGTGGCGGTGGGGGGGAGGAGCTCAGTGGGTCGCTGGGAGAATTGTGGAGAATTTCTGAGAGATAGAGCAGTTGGTACCCAGAATGAGCTGCCAGAGGGTAGGAAAGAAGGCAAAAAAGGCCAAAGGATCACAGAATCCCATGCAAATGATCAGGCCATTCAGCCATCACCTAAAGCAAAGAGCTAGTTTCACTTTGTGTTTCTCTCTCTAAAACCCTGAGTTTGTCCAATTGTCTTTTCAACATTGTAATTATACTGTACCTGCCTCTACCACTTGCTCCAGGGGTTTGCTCACTCCTCTGTGAGAAAACTTGTTTCTCTGGTCAACTACGCCGTGAATGGTCACACCGGCTATGAAAGGAGGAGGTTCGGGCATGGGGCACGCAACCCCATCTTGTAAAAACCTAGCCTACGGAAACTCCAAAGACCTCAGTGCAGGGAGAAGGAGGTCACACCCGAGGACAAGTTGAAGGACTGGCGCAGGACAGAAGATTCTGGTGAGTTGTTGTCAGTGCCTACGCCCCAGCAAGGATTATGGACTTCAGTAAGAAGACTGAGGCAAACACACAATTTTTCCATTGTTATGGTAAAACTCAAAATGCTAAATAAATGAAAAAAAAAGACCAGCTCACCTGGATCAGATTAATTTGCCCTTGAATTCCTTTCATTTGTCTCTCCCACATGTCATGGCTAGCGATGACTTCTGGTGAATTTGCATTCCTGTAAAGGTGCATTCAGACAGTTTACTCTCAATGTAATAGTCATAACAGTTTACCAGAAGGGAAGGAGTATCACTCTTGCCACAAGTATTGGCCAAAAAGCCAAGTGTGATTGAGTATGACTTAAGTGTGAACGTTTTCTGGGCAACAACATGAGAAATATTTCAACAGATAACATTAGGTAGGAAATGAACTTTTCCTATTGATAGCCATTCAGTTAACTGTATCGTTCCGTTGACGTTCAATCAGTATTTAACACTTGATCTCAGCTGAGTTTTTGCTGGTTATAATATTCAAAGACACCGCAACTGGAATTGATCTCAGAATAAAGCAAACATACAAAACTATACAGCTTAGTTTTCAAACTGCTTGATACCTGATTCATGCTCATAAAAGACCATTACATGTTTTCAAGTTTAATTGTTATAAATTGTTGAAGATTTTATTTAGAAGTTGCAATCACAAAACTGCTGCAAAATAAGGGGTCTATGGCATAAAAAGGTTGGTATCCTTGCTATCCATTCAGGGATTAATTTTCTGTAAAAGAAATGCAGGGATTGCTGCAATCTCTGAGGTCACATAGTGCAGGCGGACATGATCGCTGATGCTGTAAAGCGTTATTCACTATTTGTCCTGTAATAGAGGGAGAGTAGAGGACACTGGTTGCCACCGAAATTATTAGTTATCTGTTTATCAACGCAATCTGTTTAAATTGCCTTTTCAATATTTTAATTTTTCCAACAATTTTATTGGTTTTCAATGTGGCTAACAAAACTGTTTTTGATAAGTTTGCTGCATTGGGATTAAAGATCACTGGTGCAGTAAAGCATTACGCTAAATGCTACACTATCGTGCAGTTGTATTTATAATTATACAACTGTGGGAGGAACACCCAGGAGGAAACACATGTGGTCACTGGGAGAATGTACAAAACTCTGTGCAGACTGCAGCAGGAACCGCTGGTACTATAAAGGAATTGTGCTATGCTACTTGTGCTAGGAGTAAACTTAGCAGATGCACTTACTACAACGTAGCAATAACTGAACTTTAAATATACTTCACTGGCAGGGAAGTGCTGTGCACCGTCACAAAGTCATAACTGTCAGGCTAATTTTTGTACTGCATACAGATTGCAATAGTTGCCTTTTCAGCAGGATGAGAACATTCACTGAGGGACACCACCGTTGTGCAATTATATTCACAAATATTTCCCTTGGATTGCTTTCTCATGTTCCAAATGGTGTTAAGTAAGATTAATTAGGACGTCAGAGGTTATGGGGCAAAGGCAGGAGAGGGATAATGAAACGACCAAGCGGACACGATGGTCTGGATGGCCTAGTTCTACTTCTATGTCTTATGGTATTTTCAATTCCAAAACCACAGGAATTAGCCCAAAAGCCACAGGACAGTAAGAGCTGACTAACACGGGGACACTATAAGCTTTGAAGTCTACAATGAAACTTACCGAGTTTTCAGTGTTGAAAAGAACTTCACATTGTCCACAGCCTCCTGATGCTGGCGATTGAGAAAATACAACTTTGTGTATTTCTTCCATTCCTGTATTTGAGACTGTAGCAAGAAATTTAAAGAGTATACAGATGTAAATGTTAGCACTTTCAATTTTTAAACAATATATCAGCAATAACTGATTGAGGTCCTTTGTTGGTCAGGGTTGACCATGTGTTGTGTCCTAGGTGTCTACATGATACACAACCTCAGGCAGTTAATATGGAGAGCAAGCCGTTGCCCATGTAGCAGGCTCCCTCTCTCCAAGCCTCTGATGAACCTAAATGAACAACAAAGACCGATACAGTTTGGCAAGAGTTGCCAGTCAGTGTTGAACTCAACGTAGGACTGCTTTAAGGACTCCAGCTCCGGATTTTTTCCTCGTTTACTCCCAAAGTCTTATCCTTGAGTGGGTATAGGCACAAGGCAGCGGAGGTTTGTGATCAGAGTTTCCCTTCTCCTTGCTGAGCTGCCAACCACAGCTTGCATGCCCCATCTGCCCGAAGCAACTGGTTTTCAGGCACCAGTAACCTGTGTGGGTCCATTGTTATTTGTCATCTATATCAATGATCTGGATGATAATGTGGTAAATTGGATCAGCAAATTTGCTGACGATACAAAGATTGGAGGTGTAGTAGACAGTGAGGAAGGTTTTCAGAGCCCGCAGAGGGACTTGGACCAGCTGGAAAAATGGGCTAAAAAATGGCAGATGGAGTTTAATACTGACAAGTGTGAGGTATTGCCCATTGGAAGGACAAACCAACATAGAACATACAGGGTTAATGGTAAGGCACTGAGGAGTGCAGTGGAACAGAGGGATCTGGGAATACAGATACAAAATTCCCTAAAAGTGGCGTCACAGGTAGATAGGGTCGTAAAGAGAGCTTTTGGGACATTGGCCTTTATTAATCAAAGTATTGAGTATAAGAGCTGGTATGTTATGATGAGATTGTATAAGGCATTGGTGAGGCCAAATCTGGAGTATTGTGTTCAGTTTTGGTCACCAAATTACAGGAAGGATATAAATAAGGTTGAAAGAGTGCAGAGAAGGTTTACAAGGATGTTGCCGGGACTTGAGAAACTCAGTTACAGAGAAAGGTTGAATAGGTTAGGACTTTATTCCCTGGAGCGTAGAAGAATGAGGGGAGATTTGATAGAGGTATATAAAATTATAATGGGTATAGATAGAGTGAATGCAAGCAGGCTTTTTCCACTGAGGCAAGGGGAGAAAAAAACCAGAGGACATGGGTTAAGGGTGAGGGGAGAAAAGTTTAAAGGGAACATTAGGTGGGGCTTCTTCACACAGAGAGTGGTGAGAGTATGGAATGAGCTGCCAGATGAGGTGGTAAATGTGGGTTCTTTATTAACATTTAAGAATAAATTGGACAGATACATGGATGGGAGGTGTATGGAGGGATATGGTCCGTGTGCAAGTCAGTGGGACCAGGCAGAAAATGGTTTGGCACAGCCAAGAAGGGCCAAAGGGCCTGTTTCTGTGCTGTAGTTTCTATGGTTCTATGGTCTTTGTCTCTTCTCCTGTCAGTAGAAATGGTTCCACTAGACTTTGTAGCTAAGCCACATGTGAAGGCCAGGAACTGGACTTGGTTGTCAGAGGCTATTTGAGATGCACGCCATTGGGAGAATTTAACAGGTAGTGGAAGCTTATCCCCACTATCACCCCAACTATGACAATCTTATGGAACCAATAACTGATTATTGGTTATCTACCAATACTTATCCAGATATCAATTTAAACATCTAAGGCAAACCCCATGGGTGAAAAAATACTGTGTTCAGAATGAAAGTTACAATTGAAGTGATATATCAGTTGTATTGGAAATGTCTCCACAACTCCCTTGTATTCTGGAAATACAGGTTATGCTCCAACTTTATAAGAAAAATTTGGTCAGAGCTCAGCTGGAGTACTGTGTGCAGTTCTAGTCATCGGACTAGAGGAAGGATGCCCGATTCAGAATCCCTGCCATGTCATGAAATTTATAGTTATAATACTATAAATTACATTAAGAAATATGTAAACAGTGCATAAAGAGAGCAAAATAGTGAGGCCGTGTTCATGGACGCTTGGAAATCTAATAGTACTGGAGAGGGTTCAGAGAGGATTCACTGTTGTCCACAGGATGGAGAATTTCAGTTCTTTCTCTAGTGTGGAGGAATATAAAATTATGAGCGGTACAGACAGGAAATCTTTCTCCTTATCAGAGGTGAATAACACCAGAAGACAATGCTGGTGTAAGGAGCTATGAGATTTAGAAGGGATCAGAGGGAGACCTTTTTCTACATAAAGAGTGGCAAGTACAGTGGTGCTAGAAAGTTTGTGAACACTGCAGAATTTTTTCTATTTCTCCATAAATATGACCTAAAATGTGATCAGATCTTCACACAAGTCCTCAAACTGAATAAAGCGAACCCAATTAAATCAATAACATAAAAACATTATATTATTTTTCTCAATCAATACATTTCATTTATTGATTGAGAAAAATAATCCCATATTACATGCAGGTGTCCCGATCAATGATGAGATTGGAGATGTGGGTTGTAGAGGTGCCCTGCCCGATAAAATAAGACACAGGTTAAAAAAGAAAAAGGGTGATAGAGTAAAAGACCCATGAATGTACAAAGGATGTAGAAAATCTACTTAAGAAGAAAAGAAAAGCTTATGAAAGGTTCAACAAACAAGGCACCATGAGAGTTCTAGAAAATTACAAGGGTGCCACCACGGAGCCCAAGAGTGAAAGTAGGAGAGCTAGAAGGGGCCGTCAGAAGCTCGTAGCGAGCAGGATTAAAGAAAACATCAAGGCATTCTACAAGTATGCAAAGAGCAAGAAGATGAGCTATGTGAGAATAGGATCAATCAGAAGCGAAGGTGGAAACGTGTGCCTGGAGTCGGAGGAGGTAGCGGAGGTACTTAATGAATACTTTGCTTCAGTATTCACCAGGGAAAAAGACCTTGGCAATTGTGGGGATGACTTACAGTGGACTGAAACACTTAAGCATATAGACATTAAGAAGGAGGATGTGTTGGAGTTCTTGCAAGGTATTAAGTTAGATAAGTCACCGAGACCCGATGAGATAAATCCCTGGCTACTGTGGGAAGCGAGAGAGGAGATTGCTGAGCCTCTAGTGATGATCTTTGCATCATCAATGCGGACGGGAGAGGTTCCAGAGGACTGGAGGTTTGCGGATGTTGTCCCCTTGTTCAAAAAGGGAGTAGAGATAACCCAGGAAATTATAGACCAGTGAGTCTAACTTCAGCGGTGCACAAGTTGTTGGAGAAGATCCTGAGAGGCAGGATTTATGAGCGTTTGGAGAGACATAATCTGATTACGGATAGTCAGCATGGCTTTGTCAAGGACAGGTCATGCCTTATAACCTGATTGAATTCTTTGAGGATGTAACAAAACACATTGATGAAGGCAGAGCAGTGGATGTAGTGTATCTGGATTTCAGTAAGGCATTTGATAAGGTTCCCCATGCCAGGCTCATTCAGAAACCATTGGATCCAGAATTGGCTTGCCCACAGAAGGCAAAGAGTGGTTTTAGATGGTTCGTATTCTGCATGGAGGTTGGTGACCAGTGGTGTTCTGCAGGGATCTGTTCTGGGACCCTCCTCTTTGCGATTTTTATAGATTTCCTGGATGAGGAAGTAGAAGAGTGGGTCAGTAAGTTTGCTGATGACACAAAGGTTGGGGGTGTTGTGGATAGTCTGGAGGGTTGTCAGAGGTTACAGCAAGTCATTGATAGGATGCAGAACTGGGCTAAGAAATGGCAGATTTCAGTAGGCCAAATTTGAAGACAGAATATAATATTGACAGCAAGACTCTTGGCAGTGTGGAGGATCAGCGAGATCTTGGGGTCCATGTCCATAGGACACTCAAAGCTGCTGTGCAGGTTGACAGTGTTGTTAAGAAGGTGTGTTGGCCTTTATCAATCGTGGGATTGAGTTCAAGAGCCGTGAGGTAATGTTATAGCTATATAAGACCCTGGTCAGACCCCATTTGGAGTACTGGTGTTCATTTCTGGTCACCTCACTACAGGAAGGATGTGGAAACTATTGAAAAGGTGCAGAGGAGATTTACAAGGATGTTGCCTGGATTGTGGAGCATGCCTTATGAGAATAGGTTGAGTGAACTCAGCCTTTTCTCCTTGGAGCAACGGAGGATGAAGGTGACCTGATAGAAGTGTATAAGATGATACGGGGCACTGATCGTCTGGATAGTCAGAGGCTTTTCCCCACGGCTGAAATAGATAACACGAGTGGGCATAGTTTTAAGGTGCTTGGAAGTGGGTACAAAGGGGATGTCAGAGGTAAGTTTTTCACACAGAGAGTGGTGGGTGTGTGGAATGCACTGCTGGCAATGGTGGTGGAGGTAGATACAACAGGGTCTTTTAAGAGACTTTTAGATAGATACATGGAGCTTAGAAAATAGAGGAACACTGAGGAGCAGATAAGCAGGCAGATTTTAGAATGGTGCAGGAAATACAGGGTTGTAGTTATGGGTGATTTCAACTTCCCTCATACTGACTGGCACCTCCTGACTGCAAGGGGGATAGATGGGGCTGAATTTGTCAGGTGTATTCAAGAAGGATTCCTGACACAGTATGTGGACCGGCCGATGAGATGAGAGGCCATACTGGATCTAGTTCTGGGTAATGAACCTGGTCAGGTGGCAGACCACTTGGTGGGGGAGCATTTTGGTGAGGGTGACCACTACTCCCTTAGCTTCAGCATAGCTATGGAAAAAGATAAAAACAGACAAAATGGGAAAGTGCTTAACTGGGAAAGGGCTAACTATGAAGGGATGAGGCAGGAACTAGCGCGAATAAATTGGAAACAGATGTTCAAGGGTGAAAGCACAGAAGTAATGTGGAGGAAGTTTAGGGACCACTTGTGCTGGGTTCAGGATAGTTTTGTCCCACTGAGACAAGGAAAAAATGGTAGGAAAAGGGAACTGTGGCTGACGAAACACGTGAGGCAACTCGTCAAGAGGAAGAAGGAAGCATATGTTAGATATAAGAAGCAGGAAGCAAGAGGGGCTCATGAGAAATATAGGGTAGCCAGGAAGGAGCTTAAGAAAGGACTTAGGAGAGCTCGAAGGGGGCATGAGAAGGCCTTGGCATGTAGGATTAAGGAGAATCCCAAGGTGTTCTATGCATACGTGAAGAACAGAAGGATGACAAGAATGAAGGTGAGGCCGCCAAAGGACAAAGAAGGCAACATGTACCTGGAGGCGGATGAGGTTGGGGAGGTCCTAAATGAATACTTTGCTTCAGTATTCACAAGTGAAAAGGACCTTGACCAGGGTGAGGTTGAAATAGAACAGGCCTGTGTGCTGGACAATGTGGAGATTAAGGAAGAAGTAGTGTTGATCTTCTTAAAAACATCAAGATTGATGTTTTTATATCAAGTCCCCAGGGCTGGATGTGATATACCCCAGGTTGCTGTGGGAAATGAGAGAAGAGATCGCTGGAGCAGTAGCTATGATCTTTGAATCCTCTTTGGCTGCAGGGGAGGTGCCGGAGGATTGGAGAATGGCAAATGTAGTTCCCTTGTTTAAAAAAGGTAATAGGGAGAACCCTGGGAACTATACACCAGTGAGTCTTACGTCAGTGGTCTGCAAACTATTGGAAAGGATTCTTAAGGATAGGATCTACGAGCACTTGGAGAAGTACAGTCTACTCAAGGATAGTCAACATGGCTTTGTGAAGTACGTGCCTCACGAGCCTAATTGAGTTTTTTGAAGAGGTGACAAAAGAAATTGATGAGGGTAGGCGGTAGATGTGGTCCAGATGGATTTTAGCAAGGATTTGACAAGGTCCCCCACGAGGGACTCATCCAGAAAGTCATGGGATCAGTGGAACCTTGGCTGTTTGGATAAAAAAACTGGCTTAAAGGAAGAAAGCAGAGGGTAGTAGTGGAAGGACAGTATTCTGCCTGGAGGTCGGTGACTAGTGGAGTGCCGCAAGGATCTGTCCTGGTACCCCTGCTTTGTGATTTTTATAAATGACCTGGATGAAGAGGCGGAAGGATGGGTGAGTAAGTTTGTGGATGACACGAAGATGGGAGGAGTTGTGGATGGAGCTGTAGGTTGTCAAAGGTTACAAGGGGATATAGACAGGATGCAAAGTTGGGCAGAAAAGTGGCAGATAGAGTTCAATCCGGGTAAGTGTGTGGTAATGCATTTTGGAAGGACAAACCAGAAGTCTGAGTACAGGGTTAATGGTCGGTTACTTAAGAGTATGGATGAACATGGAGTTCAAATCCATACATCTCTCAAGGTCGCTGCACAGGTTGATAGGATAGTTAAGAAGGCCTATGGGATGCTAGACTTCACTAATAGGGGGATTGAGTTCAAGAGCAGAGAGATCATGTTGCAACTCTACAAATCTCTGGTGAGACCACACTTAAAAGTATTGTTCAGTTCAGTTCAGTTCTGGTTACTTCATTATAGGAAGGATGTGGAAGCTATGGAGAGGGTGCAGAGGAGATTTACCAGGATGTTGCCTGGATTGGAAAACAAGTCTTGTGAGGCAAGGTTAGCAGAGCTGGGACTTTTCTCTGTGGAGCATAGAAGGATGAGAGGGAACTTGATAGAGGTCTACAAGATTATGAGAGGCATAGATAGGGTGGATAGCCAGTACCTGTTTCCCAGGACACGAATAGCAAACACCAGAGGGCATATGTACAAAGTTAAGGGTGGGAAGTTTAGGGGAGACATCAGGGGTAAGTTTTTTTTTTACACAGAGGGTTGTGGGTGCCTGGAATGACTTGCCAGGGATGGTGGTGGAGGCTAAAACATTAGGGGTATTTAAGAGCCTCTTGAACAGGCACATGGATGAAAGGAAAATAGAGGGTTATGGGGTAGTATGGGTTTAGTACTTTTTTAAAAAGGAATATATGGGTCGGCACAACATCGAGAGCCAAAGGGCCTATACTGCGTTATAGTATTCTAGTGTCTAGTGTTCTAGAGTCTAGGGGTATGCAGTAGGGAAATTCTGTTGATTTCTAGAGTAGGTTACATGGTCGGCACAACATTGTGGGTCGAAGGGCCTGTAATGTGCTATAGATTTTCCGTTTCTACGTTATTGACAGAGCCTGCTCTTCTCAAGAAAGATCTGTTTATGTACACCATGCCTCGATCAGAACAACTTTCAGAGGACCTTAGAAGAATAATTGTACAGATGCATCAGCTGGAAAGGGCTACAAAAGGATTTCTAAAGACCTGAGCGTTGATCAGTCCACAGTAAGAGAAATGTCTACAACCAGAGGAATACTGTTGCTACTCTCTGGGCACCCTGCAAAGTTCACACCGAGCACAATGTGCAATGCTAAAGGAGGTGAAAAACAACACAACAGGGTAACAACAAAAGACCTGCAGAAATCTCCAGAACTTGCAAAAGTCTCTGTTCATCTGTCCACTATGAGAAAAACACCACACAAGAATGGTGTTCATGAAAGGTCACCACAGAGGAAACCACTGGTCACCAAAAAAAAACATTGCTGCCTGTCTCAAGTTTTCAGAAGTCCATCTGGATGTTGAACAACACTTCTGGGACAATGTTCTGTGGACAAATGATACAAAAGTTGAACTTTTTGGCAGAAATGCACATTGCTATGTTTGAAGGAAAAAGGGCACTGCAAACCAACACATGGTGATTTATGTGATTTTGTGGTTGCCCAAAAATCAGTGATCTGACAGGGCAGCATATCCAACCGACAGGTATGCTATGAAAAGGACTGAAATCCTGCATTACTGCTTTCTCAGGCCTATGGTCCAAAGGATTTGTTAGCAGGAGCACACCTTTAAGTACATGGACAAAGTATTCAGAGTAGGATTGGTGGAAGCCCATAGTAACAGTGGAGCGGCTACATTTGAAAGATTAAGGAGGGATTTTTTTCTGTTGAAGCAAAGCTACAATCATATATGAATTAAGGTAATTACAGAAATAAAAATGACATTCTGCAAGAAATTGCTCAACATATCTGAGGTCAGCTCTTCAAGCATTACAATCATTTCAATATTTTAATTGCTGAAAATAGATTTAAACACAATTCATAATATATAAATTATAGAGTAACACATACAAAATGCTGGAGGAACTCAGCAAGTTGGTCAGTATATATGGAAAAGAATAAACAGCTGACGTTTTGGGTCCAGACCCTTCATGAGGACTGAAAAGTGGAGTGTTTATTTCCCTGCATAGATGTTGTCTGACCTGCTGAATTCCTGCTTTTTCTGTGTTACTCTGGATTTCTAGTATCTGCAGAAATCTCCACACTTTTCTCAAGCGTATGATATTAATCATGTTCTCAAATGCAACAAACAGGGACTTCAGCTTTACTTAATTGCTTTTGTATGTTCTGCAAGTGTGGACTTGGTACCATGTAGGCAGTCGCTCCCAGTAATAAGTACCTGAACAGCCAAGAGTCTGGTTGCTGACTCTTTGCTCTTTGCTTTTGTGTTGCCACGCATTTTCTGCAATTTCTTCTTGTCGCTGGTCTGTTTTTCTCTGGAACCAATAATTACTTTGATGAGGAAAATCTCAGAAGAGTTGACTGTAGCCATATAATCAGGTACATTACAGTTCAAAAAATATCAATCTAAATCAGTATATTTAATAATTTAATATAACTCCAACATTGAAAAGCAGATTTTTCAATATTTAGAACAATTATCTGAGGCCCTCCATTGGTCAGGATCGACCACGGACATTGGATATTGCTGTCTATGTGGACAATACACAAGCCAGGGCAGGACGATATGGAGAGCAAGCAGTTGCCCATTCAGCAGGCTCCAACGCTCTACGCAGGAATGGCAGTAATGCAGTTTGGTACCTGCAGCATCGCAGGAGTTGCCAGTCAATGTTGAACTCAACATATTACTGCTTTAGGGATGTTAGCTCTGGATTTTCTCCCCGGGTTTACTCTCAAAGCCCTCTTCATGAGTGGGTATGGCTGCAAGGCAGCAGATTTTGAGATCAGTTTTCCTTCTCCTAGATGAGCTACCAACCACAGCTGACGAGCCCCATCCGCCCGCCGGGTTTAATAGCTAAACCATACTTGAAGACCAGGATTAGTTGTCGGAGTCTATTTGAAAGGCACACCACTGGGAGCATTTAAAATAGTGGTCACCAACCTTTTTAAGCCCAAGATCACCTACCTCGACCTCAGTGAAAGGCAAGATCTACCTACTAAATCGTTTAGAGAAAACACAGCTCAGATTGTACTTCCAATTTGAGGCCTTTTATTTGGGTAAATTGTATTTGAATTACACTAAATACTTTTGTCAAACTTTCAAATTAATTCAAACAAGAAAACACTGTAACAAGCATATCAAACAGGCCATAGCTGTCTTTCTTTAAGAATATTACAATACTTCACACCTTTAATTCTAAGTTTCATTATTTAATTTTGTTTCAACACGAAAGATAAATGAATAAAAATTGACTGTTACACTCAGCGTGATGACTGGGGCTGAATACTTTCTGCTAGTTCCCTGAAATTTGGCTCATAGCTACAGACAGCCAGTCTGAGACACTCTGTGAGGTGTAGGGTTGCCAAATGTCCCGTATTCCCCCCGCTAAGGTAGAACGTTCCTATGAAACCTTTCGTGCTGAAATGCTTTACGCCGAAGAAGCAATTACCATTAAGTGATATGGAAAAAAATTTTGAGCGTTCCCAGACCCAAAAAAATAACCTACCAAATCATACCAAATAATACATAAAACCTAAAATAATACTAACATATAGTAAAAGCAGGAATGAGATGATAAATACACAGCCTATATAAAGTAGAAATAATGAAAATTAAGCCAAAACCGATTTGTGGGGGGAAAAAAATCGGCACATCACGCATGCGCACACAGGTGCCCGCGCAAGGCTTCATGGTCATGGTAGTCTTTTCGGGGTAAACACAAATGTCCCGGGATTTGACTGCTACTTTTGTCCATTATTTGAGAGTGAGAAAGTTGGCAACCCTAGTGAGGTGTCTGTCAGTAAGTCAGCTCCTGTACAGTGAGGAAGTCCTCCTTTGTTGTAAAATCCTGGAAAGCCATTCTGACAAATACAACAAGCTGAGCTGTTTGCATTACGTCCAGGGATTCATTGAACTGCAGTGAAAAATATTCACAGAGTGACAAGTCGATCCATGTCCTCTGACAGTGACTCTACCCTCCTTGTCACTGTTGTAGGGCCAAGCGGTTGTGAAGCCGTTTTTGTTTTTAAAGTCATTAAAAACGGTCTCTGCGGTAATGGCCATTGCTTCCTTGAATAAATCGCCATCTGTAAAAGGCTTCTTGTGTTCAGCCAAAAGTTGACTTACATGAAATGATGCTTCAATAGCAGCCTTATTTTGAGCAGCATGTTTTGTGAAAAACGATTGCTGGGCCTTCAACCCCGATTTCAGCTCAACTTTCCCGGCATGAATTGCGCTCTTTGGCGGGGTAGGTGTCTTTAAATTCCTGGTGGTTGATGTTGTGGTGCCGCTCCAGATTCCCTCTTTTAGTCAGTGCTTATGTTTGGTGGCACAACATACATACACACTTGTCTTTCACCAAGGTAAATAGAAATTCCTCTTCCCATTCTGGATGGGATTTGTATGTTTTCACCTTCTTTCATGGAGCCTCCGTCATGCTATCAGGGTATCACGAGCGAGTGCTGATTGCGTTGCCTCTGATCTGAGCCAACATTCACCTAATTAATTAGCTTGTTTATTTTGGCTTTTTTTCTTAAAGATGTGCTGTGTGCATCCCGACTACCGCTGCACCCCTGCATGCTTCGCGGCCCGGAGGTTGGGGACACTGCCGTATATTGATGTTTGCGACAGTCTGTACTGTTACCTAATCTGATCGGTCACTTTGATGCAGCACAGGCTACGCTGAAAACATGGCGCATGGCGGGGGAATTACACATATGACACTGGGCAAAAAGACCGGAACGAAACCCCCGCAACCCGGAAACAATCTCTCTTTACAAACAGCTTTTTAGTGAAAATATTGCTATATTACCATTATCCTAATTAGTATTACTTACTTTTATAATGTTCACATTACAACAGTATTTGTGTATTTATTTTTGATTTTTCTTCGGGATCGACTGGGAAAGTCTCAAAGATCAACCAGTCGATCGCGATCGATGGGTTGGCGACCCCTAATTTAATAGGTAGTGGCAGCTTATCCACACTATACACTCTTTCCTGGCTATGACAACCTTAAGAAAACAATTAAACAACCTTAATGATTGTATAAAATAATAATAGCATAGCAAGAATACCTCTTTCCTTTTATCTTCTTAATTTCTCCATCAATTTCATGTATAGTTTTCTTGTTCCTGAAAAGAAAATCGGCACTTAAGTTTTTAAAATCCTGTTCACATCATCAATCTTCGAATTGCTTTGGCATCAGCCGTGAGCACTTTATAAAAATTTATTTCATTCATATAAAGCGTGGAAGCGACCCTTCCGGGTCTTTGGGCAACACCACCAAGCAACAAACTGACTGGTAAAGACAAATGTAGGTCCCCTACAGACAGAAACAGGTGAATTGATTATGGGGAACAAGGACATGGCAGACCAATTGAATAATTACTTTGGTTCTGTCCTCACTAAGGAGGAAATAAATAATCTTCCGGAAATAGTAGGGAACAGAGGGTCCAGTGAGATGGAGGAACTGAGGGAAATACATGTTAGTAGGGAAGTGGTGTTAGGTAAATTGAAGGGATTAAAGGCAGATAAATCCCCAGGGCCAGATGGTCTGCATCCCAGAGTGCTTAAGGAAGTAGCCCAAGAAATAGTGGATGCATTAGTGATAATTTTTCAAAACTCTTTAGATTCTGGACTAGTTCCTGAGGATTGGAGGGCGGCTAATGTAACCCCACTTTTTAAAAAAAGGAGGGAGAGAGAAACCAGGGAATTATAGACCGGTTAGCCTAACATCGGTGGTGGGGAAACTGCTAGAGTCAGTTATCAAAGATGTGATAACAGCACATTTGGAAAGCGGTGAAATCATCGGACAAAGTCAGCATGGATTTGTGAAAGGAAAATCATGTCTGACGAATCTCATAGAATTTTTTCAGGATGTAACGAGTAGAGTGGATAGGGGAGAACCAGTGGATGTGGTATATTTGGATTTTCAAAAGGCTTTTGACAAGGTCCCACACAAGAGATTAGTGTGCAAACTTAAAGCACACGGTATTGGGGGTAAGGTACTGATGTGGATAGAGAATTGGTTGGCAGACAGGAAGCAAAGAGTGGGAATAAACGGGACCTTTTCAGAATGGCAGGCAGTGACTAGTGGAGTACCGCAAGGCTCAGTGCTGGGACCCCAGTTGTTTACAATTGTATATTAATGACTTGGATGAGGGAATTAAATGCAGCATCTCCAAGTTTGCGGATGACGCGAAGCTGGGCGGCAGTGTTAGCTGTGAGGAGGATGCTAAGAAGATGCAGGGTGACTTGGATAGGTTAGGTGAGTGGGCAAATTCATGGCAGATGCAATTTAATGTGGATAAATGTGAAGTTACCCACTTTGGTGGCAAAAACAGGAAAACAGATTATTATCTGAATAAACAACATACATCAAAGTTGCTGGTGAACGCAGCAGGCCAAGCAGCATCTATAGGAAGAGGCGCAGTTGACGTTTCAGGCCGAGACCCTTCGTCAGGACTAACTGAAGGAAGAGTGAGTAAGGGATTTGAAAGCTGGAGGGGGAGGGGGAGATGCAAAATGATAGGAGAAGACAGGAGGGGGAGGGATGGAGCCGAGAGCTGGACAGGTGATAGGCAAAAGGGGATACGAGAGGATCATGGGCCAGGAGGTCCGGGAAGAAAGACAGCCGGGGGGCGGGGGGTGACCTAGAGGATGGGCAAGAGGTATATTCAGAGGGACAGAGGGAGAAAAAGGAGAGAAAGAATGTGTGCATAAAAATGAGTAACAGATGGGGTACGAGGGGGAGGTGGGGCCTTAGCGGAAGTTAGAGAAGTCAATGTTCATGCCATCAGGTTGGAGGCTATCCAGACGGAATATAAGGTGTTGTTCCTCCAACCTGAGTGTGGCTTCATCTTTACAGTAGAGGAGGCCGTGGATAGACATGTCAGAATGGGAATGGGATGTGGAATTAAAATGTGTGGCCACTGGGAGATCCTGCTTTCTCTGGCGGACAGAGCGTAGATGTTCAGCAAAGCGGTCTCCCAGTCTGCGTCGGGTCTCACCAATATATAAAAGGCCACATCGGGAGCACCGGACGCAGTATATCACCCCAGTCGACTCACAGGTGAAGTGATGCCTCACCTGGAAGGACTGTTTGGGGCCCTGAATGGTGGTAAGGGAGGAAGTGTAAGGGCATGTGTATCACTTGTTCCGCTTACACGGATTTCACATACATCTGCTCTCACTCCATCCTTCCACCACCCCACTAGGAATAGGGTTCCCCTGGTCCTCACCTACCACCCCACCAGCCTCCGGGTCCAACATATTATTCTCCGTAACTTCCGCCACCTCCCACCACTAAGCACATCTTTCCCTCCCCCCCTCTCTCTGCATTCCGCAGGGATCGCTCCCTACACAACTCCCTTGTCCATTCGTCCCCCCCATCCCTCCCCACTGATCTCCCTCCTGGCACTTATCCGTGTAAGCGGAACAAGTGCTACACATGCCCTTACACTTCCTCCCTTACCACCATTCAGGGCCCCAAACAGTCCTTCCAGGTGAGGCATCACTTCACCTGTGAGTCGACTGGGGTGATATACTGCGTCCGGTGCTCCCGATGTGGCCTTTTATATATTGGTGAGACCCGACGCAGACTGGGAGACCGCTTTGCTGAACATCTACGCTCTGTCCGCCAGAGAAAGCAGGATCTCCCAGTGGCCACACATTTTAATTCCACATCCCATTCCCATTCTGACATGTCTATCCACGGCCTCCTCTACTGTAAAGATGAAGCCACACTCAGGTTGGAGGAACAACACCTTATATTCCGTCTGGGTAGCCTCCAACCTGATGGCATGAACATTGACTTCTCTAACTTCCGCTAAGGCCCCACCTCCCCCTCGTACCCCATCTGTTACTCATTTTTATGCACACATTCTTTCTCTCCTTTTTCTCCCTCTGTCCCTCTGAATATACCTCTTGCCCATCCTCTAGGTCACCCCCCCCCTTGTCTTTCTTCCCGGACCTCCTGTCCCATGATCCTCTCGTATCCCCTTTTGCCTATCACCTGTCCAGCTCTCGGCTCTATCCCTCCCCCTCCTGTCTTCTCCTATCATTTTGCATCTCCCCCTCCCCCTCCAGCTGTCAAATCCCTTACTCACTCTTCCTTCAGTTAGTCCTGACGAAGGGTCTCGGCCTGAAACGTCGACTGCGCCTCTTCCTATAGATGCTGCTTGGCCTGCTGCGTTCACCAGCAACTTTGATGTATGTTGCTTGAATTTCCAGCATCTGCAGAATTCCTGTTGTTTTTATTATCTGAATGGTGGCCGATTAGAAAAAGGGGAGGGGTGCAACGAGATCTGGGTGTCATTATACACCAGTCATTGAAAGTGGGCATGCAGGTACAGCAGGCGGTGAAAAAGGCGAATGGTATGCTGGCATTCATAGCAAGAGGATTCGAGTACAGGAGCAGGGAGGTACTACTGCAGTTGTACAAGGCCTTGGTGAGACCACACCTGGAGTATTGTGTGCAGTTTTGGTCCCCTAATCTGAGGAAAGACATCCTTGCCATAGAGGGAGTACAAAGAAGGTTCACCAGATTGATTCCTGGGATGGCAGGACTTTCATATGATGAAAGACTGGATAAACTAGGCTTATACTCGTTGGAATTTAGAAGATTGAGGGGGGATCTGATTGAAACGTATAAAATCCTAAAGGGATTGGACAGGCTAGATGCAGGAAGATTGTTCCCGATGTTGGGGAAGTCCAGAACAGTTTGAGGATAAAGGGAAAGCCTTTTAGGACCGAGATTAGGAAAAACTTCTTCACACAGAGAGTGGTGAATCTGTGGAATTCTCTGCCACAGGAAACAGTTGAGGCCAGTTCATTGGCTATATTTAAGAGGGAGTTAGATATGGCCCTTATGGCTAAAGGGATCAGGGGGTATGGAGGGAAGGCTAGTACAGGGTTCTGAGTTGGATGATCAGCCATGATCATACTGAATGGTAATGCAGGCTCGATGGGCCGAATGGCCTACTCTTGCACCTATTTTCTATTTTTTACCATGATCACAGCACAATTGACAATGAACAATTAACCAACTAACCAACCGACCGGTGCGTCTTTGGACTGTGTTTAAAAACAGGCAAAGATGGGAATTGAACCCAGGTCATCTGTATGTAAACCGTTGTGCTAACCACTATACTAACGTGCTGTGGGAATTGAACCCGGGTCGTCTGTACTGTAAACCGTTGCGCTAACCACTACACTACCGTGCGGTGGGAATTGAACCCGGGTTGTCTGTACTGTAAACTGTAATGTTAACCACTACACTCCCGTGCGGTGGGAATTAAACCCGGGTCGTCTGTACTGTAAACTGTAATGCTAACCACTACACTCCCGTGCGGTGGGAATTAAACCCGGGTCGTCTGTACTGTAAACTGTAATGCTAACCACTACACTCCCGTGCGGTGGGAATTAAACCCGGGTCGTCTGTACTGTAAACTGTAATGCTAACCACTACACTCCTGTGCGGTGGGAATTGAACCCCGGTTGTCTGTACTGTAAACTGTAGTGTTAACCACTACACTACCGTGCAGTGGGAATTGAGCACGGGTTGTCTGTACTGTAAACCGTTGTGTTAACCACTACACTACCGTGCGGTGGGAATTGAACCCGGGTTGTCTGTACTGTAAATCGTTGTGCTAACCACTACACTCCCGTGCGGTGGGAATTAAACCCGGGTCGTCTGTACTGTAAACTGTAATGCTAACCACTACACTCCCGTGCGGTGGGAATTAAACCCGGGTCGTCTGTACTGTAAACTGTAATGCTAACCACTACACTCCCGTGCGGTGGGAATTAAACCCGGGTCGTCTGTACTGTAAACCATTGTGCTAACCACTACACTACCATGCAGTGGGAATTGAACCCGGGTCGCCTGTACTGTAAAAAGTTGTGCTAACCACTACACTCCCGTGCGGTGGGAATTAAACCCGGGTCGTCTGTACTGTAAACTGTAATGCTAACCACTACACTCCCGTGCGGTGGGAATTAAACCCGGGTCGTCTGTACTGTAAACTGTAATGCTAACCACTACACTCCTGTGCGGTGGGAATTAAACCCGGGTCGTCTGTACTGTAAACTGTAATGCTAACCACTACACTCCCGTGCGGTGGGAATTAAACCCGGGTCGTCTGTACTGTAAACTGTAATGCTAACCACTACACTCCCGTGCGGTGGGAATTAAACCCGGGTCGTCTGTACTGTAAACTGTAATGCTAACCACTACACTCCTGTGCGGTGGGAATTAAACCCGGGTCGTCTGTACTGTAAACTGTAATGCTAACCACTACACTACCGTGCAGTGTGAATTAAACCCGGGTCGTCTGTACTGTAAACTGTAATGCTAACCACTACACTCCCGTGTGGTGGGAATTGAACCCGGGTTGTCTGTACTGTAAACCGTTGTGCTAAGCACTACACTACCGTGTTGCAGATTTCTTTTATAGGTGGTCAGCTCCATATGTACAGTGGTCAGACAGGGGTGGGTGAAGAAGAGGCTCAGGCTGGTTGTCCATTTTGGGTATGGCTGTTAGCATCATGCTATTACAGCAGGGTTCAATTGCCTCTGCAATTCCCACCAATGTCTGTAAGGAGTTTGTACATTCTCCCCATGCCTGCGTGGGCTTCCTCCCACATTGTACTGCTTGACAGGTGAATTGGTGATTAGGTTTGGGTTAAATCAGGGATTGCTTGATGGCACAGCTCAAAGGGCCAGAAGGGCTTAGCTCACAATGTATCCCAGTAACTTTTTTTAAAAAGTCTCAGACAGCAGATAGATACTCCCACTAAAGATGGTATAGTCCAGAGTTCATCATCGGGAAAGTAGACAGGCAAAAGATTGTCACAGAGAACGGTAATACACTATTAATTAAAGTCCAAAATTTGGGGTAGTGTGTCATGGCTAGGAATATAATAGGACTTGGCCAATGTGGACTGAAAACAATGATTTGTAACCAATTCTCCATGCAATTGATGGGACTCAAGGAATGAGACAGAGTTAGGGGCTAATGAAAACGGTGGATTATAGACCATTCTCAGAAGCTTCATGTAACCCAGGGAGTGACTTCCTGAGAAATAAGTTCTCTTGCTCAAAGAAACATGAATAGCAGGAAACTTCTGTGGTCCACATTAGGTGCCAAAGATGCCACACAAGAGCTTCCACTTGTATTGATGACATGGATGAATACTGGAGGTAAGATTACTAAGTGTACATTTGACAAGTGATGATGTGGATGAAGAAGACTGACTTCATCTGCAGAATTAACTTGCTGAGTTGATAACATTGAATTTAATCCTGAAAATTGAGCTAATACATTTTGGGAGGAATAACACACAAATTGTTTAAACGTTGGAGCTCATCTCAGCAAGTAATCTGAAACTGTAAGCTGATGTTTTGAAACATATATCGTCACGATACAGACGTCATCAGCAGGGACAACATTTAGTGCCCAACTTTATGACTTGGACACAGGTGACAGGGAAGGTGGCTGGGTGGAGTAGGAAGCTGGCAGGTGATAAGTGGAAAAGGTAAATGGCTGAAGAAGAAGGAAGTTAACAGGAGAGGATGGTGGACTATGGGGGAAAGGGAAGGAGGAAGGAACCAGAGGAAAGAGAGAACAGAAGTGGTGAGGGGGTAACCAGAAAAGGGAATGGGAAAGTAGAGTGGGGGGGGGCACAAAATTACTGGAAGTTTGTGAAATTGATATTCATGCCATCAGGTTGGATAAGAAGTGCTGCTCTTCTAACCTGATCATGGCCTCTTGTGGCAGTAGAGGAGGCCATGGCCCTACATATCACTATGGGAATGGGAGTCAATTTGAAATAGTTGGCCACTGGGATATCCTGCCTTCTCTGGTGGACAGAGTGAAGAAGGTGCTCGACGAAGTAGTCCTCCCAATCTATGTTGGGTTTCACTGAGGTAGAGGCCACACAAGGAGCACTGGATACAGAAAATGACCCTGAAAGATTCATGAGTGAAGTGCAGGAACATCAATTATCATACCTTTCTATATCATTCTTCACTGATTTAAGTTCTTCTTGTACGGCACCAAGTTCTTGCGACTGAAATTCTCTCTGATCATGCAGCTTCTCTCTGACAGACCCCAGTTGTGTCTTTACTGTGGAGAGCTCATCTCTCAGTTTCTATTACAAAAATGATTAACAATTATTTTGTGTTCTCCATTGATTCTCATCCAACAACAATTTCAAACATCCACCTTCCAAATGTTTGACATTAACTGAAGAAGAAACTAAGTAGTTGTGGCGCACAACGGCAATTCCTTTACTTGCATCTTCAGAAATTTTATTTCTATCTTTAATATCTCTATTTTTCCCTTTCAGAGTTCTTTTGAAGACCCTGACCTGGAGTTACACGCTGACTATGGTTCTTTGCTGGAATGGGACCTGCTCTCGGGGTTCCACAATCGGCCACTATTCGGCATGCCTAAGACTTCGGCACGGATTCTGAAGCCTGGGATCTCGAGGAACTGGAGACGGGCGGATCAAGGGTCGGTGTCGCCACAGGAGATCTGTGTGTCGTTGGGGGGAGTCGGAACATCTGCTGTGTGCCTGGGGACCCGGGATACTTGCAATCTCCAGGCACAGAGCTCGAAAAAAGCAACGTAACGGACTTTTAACATCGTACACCAGCGAGTTGTTTGTTATGTCTCACTGCTCTTTGGAAAGTGGAGGCACCTCTTTCTCTCTTATTAGGAGAGAGAGAGCCTGCAGCATGTCGAATTATTGGGTGAACAACGTAGTCTTTGGGGTAACTGCAACTCTGTGTCTTTGCTATTGCTTTGCTCACGCTTGAGTGCTGGTAGCTGATGCGCTTTATTTTTGCCGGTGGGGGGAGGGGGACTGTTGCTCGCTGCTGCTTACGTGTGGGAGGGAGGGGAGCTGGGGGTGGGCACTTTGGGGTTCTAACATTTAACTATCTTGGGGCAATTCTCTGTTTTCGTGGATGATTGCAAAGAAAAAACATATCAGGATGTATATTATGTACATTTCTCTGACATTAAATGGTACCTTTGAAACCTTTGAACTTATGAAACCCCTTATTACTGGGTGTCTCTGGAAATAAGGCTCATTTCAATCCTGCAGTATGAAGCCTACCTTTCTCAGGCTCCATAAGTCTAGGGTGTATACAACTTTGGTCCCACCAAACCCGAGAGGTTGGGTTGTCTCGCCCACCCAATCCCCGGTTTGTGTGAATACTGTGTGATTTACAGCCCCTCGGCAATCACCCGTCAACAAGAAATAACAGATTGCACACTGCATACAATTATAAAGAAAACATATTCATGAACGCTAACTTTATCAAACAATTATTAAAGACTCGAAAGAAAAAGACAAAAAGGACCCATTATAATTAAACAGTCAAATGAGCACATAAGTTGGAGCTTATCTTGAAGTAAACTATAACTCACATGCTGGACCATCAGTCTCTGTGAAAACAGACACCACCTTCCGAAATCGGCAACGGTCTGTCCTGGTCCAACCATGTACAGGCTGTTCAGAGTGAACATCGACAATGGTCTGTCCTGGTCGAACCATGTACAGGCTGTTCAGAGTGAACATCGACAATGGTCTGTCCTGGTCCAACCATGTACAGGCTGTTCAGAGTGAACATCGACAATGGTCTGTCCTGGTCGAACCATGTACAGGCTGTTCAGAGTGAACATCGACAATGGTCTGTGCTGGTCCAACCATGTACAAGCCGTTCAGAGTGATCAGAATCAGAGTGAGGTTTAATACACCAGCTTATGATGTGAAATTTGTTAACTTGCGGAAGCAGTGCAATGCAATACTTGACAATATGGAAAAATAAATAAGTAAATCAATTACACTATGTGTCTGTGTATATATGTCTACATCTATATATCTATATGAAATGGTTAAATTAACAATGGTGCATAATTCCAAAATAATAAAAGTCGTCAGGTTGTGATGAGATCTATATATATATATATAGAGAGAGAGAGAGAGAGAGAGAGAGAGAAAGAGAGAGAGAGAGACAGACAGACAGAGACACACGCGAAGACTGCTCACAGTTTGTTTGGAATTTCTGCAAGGACACTGCCAGCTTCTGAGTTCCCACAGAGAGAGAAGGGAGGAGCTACTTGATGGTGTTCAGCACAACAGTATTTAAACCAACATAATTGCTTGTTTCACAGGACACACAGACACACGAAGGTATAGTGAAGTTACCACTGTTTGTTCAGGTGCCCACGAGTGTGGGACTGAGGATCGATTGTGAGGGATTGATCTGTGATTATTAGTGCGTGAAAGAGCAACCCTGTGGAGTCTACCAGTGTGTCTAACCCTCACCTGGGTTGGTAGACTATCACTTGAAGACGGTGCTCTTAGGTTGGTCAAGTTTGGCTAACTTGGAAGTTTCGGAGGACAATGGGAAGAATCCACAGCATCGGCTTACTCGGACAACCACAACACCTCCCTCTCTCTCTCTCTATCACTACTCAACTCAATACCATGAACTGAACTGATTCTCTTTACTCATCATTGTAAGACCATATCTCATTTATCCCCTAAGCTTGAAGAAGCTTGGTTTTTATTTCTTTCTCCACTTATATATATAATCATTGCTAATCTGTTTGATATCTGAATTTATATTACTGTATTGCGTAGTTACTAATAAATAGCATTAGTTAACAGCAATACCAGACTCCAAGGTGTTTTCCATTTCTGCTGGTTCTTTAACCCGTCACAGGGTAGGTGACAAGGTTGTGTTTATGTGTTCAATGTCCATTTAGAAATCTGATTGCAGAGGGGAAGAAGCTGTTCCCGATTCGCTGAGTGTGTGCCTTCTGGCTTCTGTACCTGCATCCTGACGGGAATAATGAGAAGAGGACATATCCTGGGTGAAAGGGGTTCTTCATAATGACACTGCCTTTCTGAGGCACCACTGTTTGAACATACCTTGGATACTCTGGAGTCACGTACACAAGTAGCGTCACAGGCCTCTCTTTCCTCAATAGGCTGAAGTAATTTGGCACGTACTCTTTGTTGCTCACTGGTTTTTATCGCTGCACCAGGTAAAGTACCTTATCTTGATACTCACTGCACGATGCGGCAACTGCTGTGACCAAGACTGCAATAAACCACAAAGGCTCGTGGACAAAGTGCAGCTCATCACAGAAACGAGCCTTCCGTCCATCAACACTTCTCACTAAATCACTAAAACAACCAGTATCATCGAAGATCCCTTCGCAACACCGGACATTCTCTCTTCTCTATACTTTCACCAGGCAGAAAATGTACAAGCCTGGAAGCATATACCAGCAGACTGAAGGACAGCTCCTGTTCCCTGTTACAAGGCCACTGAACAACTGCCTGCTATGATAACCTCTTGAACTTACAATCTATCCTGTCGTGACTTTGCACCTTACTAGCTGACCTGCAGTTTCTCTGTAACAGTAGCACTTTATTCTAAACTCTGACATCACCTTACCCCCGTACTACCTGCTATGATGAAATGATTTGTCAGAATGGACCTCAGAACATCTGATCATAGCTTTCCGAAATAATAACAGAAAATACTGGAGAAAGCCAGCAAGCCAAGCACAGCAGATGTGAAAAGAAAAGCAACAGGGACCACTTATCAGACCTAAGAGAGAAAGAGAGGAGGAGAGGGAGGGGGAGGGAGAGAGGTGGGGAGGGGGAGGGGGGAAGGGGAGAGGGGGGAGGGGAGAGGGGAGAGGGAGAGGGAGAGGGAGAGGGAGAGGGGAGGGGGAGGGGGGAGAGGGGAGGGGGAGAGGGGAGGGGGAGGGGGAGGGGAGAGGGGAGAGGGGAGGGGAGAGGGGAGGGGGAGAGGGGAGGGGGAGGGGGAGGGGAGTGGGGGAGAGGGAGTGGGGGAGAGGGAGTGGGGGAGAGGGGGGGGAGAGGGAGGGGGAGCTATAATGGATACTTCAACTGCTGGGATCTGGAGGGAAAAGAAATCACACAACTGAAAAAAATCACCTCAAGCAGCATCTGTGGAGGTCAAGGGACAGTAAGTGGGAGGTACGATAGTGTAGTGGATAGTACACTTTACAGTACCAGTGACCTTGGTTCAACTGCCACTGCTCCCTGTAAGGATTCTGTATGCTCTCCCCATGACCGACTGGGTTTCCTCTGGGTGCTCTGGTTTCCTCCCAGTCCAAAGCCATACCGGTTGGTAGGTTAATTGGTAGGTAAATTGTCCTGTGATGAGGCTAGGATTAAATAAGACACAGAAGCAGAATGAGGCCATGCAGCCCATCAAGTCTGCTTCACCATTCCATCATGGTTCATCCCCACATTAACTCCTGCAAGACCTCCATCAATCTCACAATTCCTGTCTCCGTTACATTCAGATTAAAGAAAAATGCATTTACAGCTTCAGGAATTCTCATCGGTAATGACTAATTCACTTGCAGTTGTTCATCAAGGCTGCTGAACGACCTCACCAGGATTAACTACTATCCATTAATTGCTCATTGTTCGGTGCTACTGATCTCAAGTGTTACAATTTCATTATTTTACCTCTGCGGAAAACTGCACCTCAAGCCTGATGAAAGGTGCGAGTGTTTTGCCGTTACTCAGTTTTACCACCCTACACACCTTCTCACACAGTTCACCTGAATATCTCTTGTGCAACATTCCATTCCTATGTCCGTAGAACCTGCTCGATCTGCGGTTAGTCTCCCAATAAGGCAATCGTGCAGTCCACGGAAATCCACCTATAAAGTGCTTTGATCACAGTGAACTTTTACAGAGCATTTCAGTCCTGAATCCCCAGTGTTTATTTCCATCACCATAAGTGCATTCATAACTTTAAAGTACTTTGATAACAGTGAACTTTTATGGAGCATTTCAGTCCCAAATCCCCAGTGTTCATTTCGATCATGACAAATGCATTCATAACCTTAAAGAAGTGCAACATGATGTTGAGTTATATTGCAGTGGTGTAATTCTACTAAATAAAAAGTTATGTTTAATTTGTATTCCCAAAATAATGTTGTTGAAGCAGTCAACTTTACAGCATTACAGAGAGCAGTACCTTTTCGTTGAGCAACAGCTGTTCATGCTTTTCCTTGCAGGCTCTGAGTTCATCCTGAGTATCAGAACAAAGTTGATTGTACACATTTTGAAGTTTCTCATAGCTCTTCAGCAGTTGAGTTTTGTCATGGTATAGAATCAGAAAGGTTTTCTGTAAATTAAACCACACCAAAATGTACAGTTAGCATTTTGTGAAATATATTTGAAGAGAGAGGGTGAGGACATGAGGGAGGGGGAGGGGTATGGGGAGAGAGAGATCTGTCACCTCATAATCAAACATTAAGCCTTAATTATGCCATGAGAAATATTGGTGGGCGACGGGATAGCGTAGTGCGATTGCAGCCCCTGAAATTGGGAGTTCAATTTTCGCCGCTGTCTGCAGGAATTTAAACATTCTCCCCATGACTGTGTAGGTTTCCTCTGGGTGCTCTGGCTTCCTTCCACATTCAGATGGCATACGAGTCACAGTTAGTAAGTTGGCACATGCTATGTTTGCAAAGGAGGCATGGCGACACTTGGCACAGTAAGATCCTCGCTGACTGGATTTGACGCAAAAATGATGTATCTCACTGTTTGCTTCGAGTCCATTTGGCAAATAAAGTAACATTATTCACGACTCAAGTACTATGATTATGGCCTTTCTTCAGCAGTTGACTATGAGAAACTATCCATTGTGAACCCATATTAATTCACCAAAGCAATCAAGCCTACCATTGATGTAGTCTATGTAAAAGTCCTTTCCAATTGGACCCAATCTATGACTGACACGTTGCATTTTTGTATCATTCCAGAGAGAAATGATAATATGGTGAATAGGGACAGACCCCCCCAATCTGTGATTTACATGCTGTATTATTACACTACCTAGAGTGACATAATAATATGGCGAATAGGGACAGACTCTATCATTTACATCTTGTATTTTTATATAATCCTAGAGGGACATGATAATGTGGTGAACAGGGACAGGCCCAATCTGTGATTTACATGCAAACAACAGGAATTCTGCAGATGCTGTGATTTACATGTTGTATTATTATATAATCCAACAGGGACATGATAATATTGCGATTAACGTCAGACCCAATCTGTGATATACATGTTGTATATTCATATAATCCTAGAGAGACATGATAATATGGTGAACAGGGACAGACCCAATCTGTGATTTACATGTTGTATTTTTGTATAGTCCTAGAGGGACATGATAATATGGTGAACAGGGACAGACCCAATCTGTGATTTACATGCTGTATATTTATATAATCCTGATGATTGGATTCAATTTCCCTAAGAATTCATGCATCGTGGGGACTTCCGGTAGAGCTCATGGAGTGAAGTCGTGCTCTTGACTCGCTCCATTACCTTTGAGTTTTTTTCTTATGATCAGCTATATTTAACTAACCATTAAGGCATCGACTTTTACAATAATCTGAAACAAATTGGGCTTTTTGGTATTCGGATGCTTTTAAGGTCCGCTATGTCCAAGAACGGAAAAAATGGGAAAGACGGCAAACCTCCGGTTAGACCGAAAGGTACCGATCTCCCTCCGACTGAACCACCGTTGACTCTGAAAGCTATATCGGATCTAATTCAAAGGGAAATTTCAACCTCTATAACGGAGCTGATTCGCGCGGAAATTTTAATTAATTTCCAGAAAATTGCCGATTCAATCGATAAAATGCAAACATCTATCACGGAACATCAGTTGGCTATATCTAATATTCAAATATCCACGCAACAAAATGAACTCAAGATGGAGAAAATTGAAGAAACAATTACTTCAATGAAGAAAAAACTGGACTTTCTGACTTTTAAAAACTCTGACTTAGAATCCAGAATGCGACGGCAGAATATTCGAATTATTGGTGTTCGTGAAGCTGTTGAATCTGACAACCCTATAAAGTTTTTTTCTCAACTTTTAAAAGATGCATTTCCTACCGTATTTCCTGACCAGCCACCGTTATTGGATCGGGCTCACAGAGTTCCATCATATTCGTCTAAGTCAGATAAACCTCGACATGTCATTTTACGTTTTCATTACTTTCAAGACAAGGAGAAACTGCTTCGATTTGTTCGATCTAAAGGTTATATTGATTTTTTGGATCTTCGGTTCCGATTCGTGGAGGACTTCAGCAAACAGATTCGGGATCAACGGGTTCATTATAGATCTGTGATGTCGGAACTCTACAAGATGGATTTAAAACCAGCGCTGCTTTACCCTGCGCGTTTAAGGATACGTACACCTGACGGAGCCCTTCGTTTTTTTTGAATCTCCATTGGATGCCCAGAGTTATCTGGATCAATTTTCACCTTCAACATCTTAATCGTAATCTTTAATTATCTCCGTTTGATCGGAGGTTGTGAATCTGTCGGGTTTAATTTTTGGTTGCTTTATATGGGCAGAAAATTTTTTTTGATTAATTAATATGGTTGCCAAACTTCTTTCTAACTGCGTCATTCCTTTCTTTTTCCTTGGGGATTATGGGTGGTTATTCCCTCAGCATCATTTCGTGTATTTCCTTTGAGGCCTTAAATTTCGTAGTCTTTAAATGTACTTTTTTCTGTAGGTTTTCCTAACTAGTTTTATATTAATAATTTTGTTTCTTTTTTTTTTGGTTTTCTTAGGGTCTGTGGTCTGTTACGGTTTCCTTTATATTTTCTGGCTTTTTCTCTGTTTTATATCGTGTTTGTCTTAACTGTTCTACTTTTTTTATTCTTTTACTGTTTTATAACTAGCTGATCTTTTTTATATTTACACTTTTTTTAGTGAGCGTCTATCGGAAGTCATGGGGGTAGTTCCAGTGCTTGCTTCTTTCTGGCGGGTCTGCTTTCGATTTAGCCTTGGGGTCATGGGGTGGGGGGTGGTGGGAGGGGCTTCACGTTTTAGTTTTTTTCTTCTTGGGCTATTTTACATTACTGAAGCATTGGTTGCGTTCTCCTACCTATTATCTCTGGTTTGTTCTGTTCCCTTTCCTGGTTCGTGGGTCGAACCTATCGTCAATCCTCTTTTTTGCGGGTTGACTTTAGGGTTTATGGAGTCTATTATTAATTTTGTCTCCTGGAATACTAATGGTCTTAATCATCCTATTAAAAGGAAAAAAGTTTTTAAAGTATTCCGGAGACTTAAAGCACATGTTCTATTTTTACAAGAGACCCATGTGCGGAGGGGGGACAGACTACGTTTTTTTAAATTCTGGAAGGGTCAACAGTTTCATTCGAATTCTAACGCTAAGATTCGAGGCGTCTCTATTTTTATAAACTCCTCAGTTACTTTTGTACAACATGATATTATCTCTGATCCGAATGGTAGATTTCTACTGGTTAGTGGTCTACTATTCAATAAAAAGGTAGTTTCGGTTAATGTTTATGCTCCCAATATGGACTGTCCGGAATTTTATAAATCATTATTTAATCAGTTCCCAAATTTGAATGAGTTTTCATTGATCTGGGGCGGAGATCTTAATACTTGCTTATCTCCAGTTTTGGACCGTTCGGCTCCTCTACGGACCTTACCTAATAAATCTGCAACTTTGATTAACTCATTCCTCTCTGATTCTGGGTCGACGGACATCTGGCGTTTTTTGCATCCTCAGGAAAAAGATTTTTCTTTTTTTTCACATGTTCACTATTCCTATTCAAGAATTGATTACTTTTTTATTGACTCTCGGCTTATCTCTTCAGTGATTAAATGTGATTATGATTCTATAATCATTTCGGGTCATGCTCCACTTAAGCTTTCTATTAAAATTCAGGTCAATACACAAAATAATAGACAATGGTGTTTTAATTTGCTGTTGCTTCAGGACTCGGACTTTGTTAACTTTATGAATGAACAGATTGATCTTTTTTTTACAATTAACTATACAGAGGATATTTCTGTGAACATTCTTTGGGATACTTTTAAAGCTTATATTCGTGGTCAAATTATCTCGTATTCTGCTGCTTTGAGGAAGAAGTTGAAGCAGGAGGAGTTGGTAATTGTGGACAAAATTAAGGAAATTGATAAGAAATATGTTACAGCTCTGAGGAGCTGTATAAACAAAGAACTGAACTTCAAATGGAGCACAGCTTATTACTTTCGTCCTCGATTGTAAACCAATTAAAGAAAACAAGAAGTGAATTTTATGTACACAGTGACAAAGTTGGTAAACTGTTGGCTAACCAACTGAAGTCTAATTATACTAAATCTCAAATTAATCAGATTTATAATCAAAATGATCGACTGATATTTGATCATGCGGAATCAAACCTTCTTTGATTTTTATTCTTCCTTATAACAATCTGAGTCTTTAAGATACTCTAAATATATGAATGACTTTTTAGATAACCTAGATTTCCCTGAGATTTCACAGGATATGTCTTCTATGCTTGATACTCCCATTACTACTGATGAGATTAAGAATGTTACTTCCTCTATGAACCTGGGGAAAGTTCCTGGCCCTGATGGGTTTACTGTGGAATTTTATAAGTGTTTTGCACCTTTATTAATCCCTTGGTTCTGTAGGGTTTTGGAGGCTTCATTAAAAATTGGTAAACTTCCCGAATCCTTTTATAGAGCGTCAATCTCTCTAATAGTAAAGAAGGATAAAGATCCTGCTCAATGTGCATCTTATAGACCAATATCTTTATTAAACGTTGATTCTAAAATTTTTTCTAAATTATTAACAAACAGATTAGAAAAAGTACTCCCTTTTATTATTTCAGAAGACCAAACGGGTTTTATTAAAGGTCGTTACTCTTTCTATGACATTCGCACACTGTTAAATATTGTTTATACTCCCTCACAAAATGCTCCTAAGTGTGTTATCTCTTTAGATGCTGAAAAAGCTTTTGATAGAGTAGAATGGCCTTACTTATTTAAGGTGCTTGAAATGTTTAATTTTAGCTCGAAATTTATATCCTAGATTAAATTGTTATATCATTCTCCTATGGCCTCGGTCTGTACTAACTCTTTAAGCTCACCTTTTCTCCCTCTTTTTTGAGGTACTCGACAAGGTTGTCCTCTTAGTCCTTTATTATTTGATATTGTATTAGAACCTCTTGCAATTGCCATTCGAGAATCTCCAAATATTATTGGGATAACTCGGGGCTTAAAGTCCCATAAAATATCACTCTATGCTGATGACTTACTGTTATATATTTCTAATCCTCAAAAATCTATCCCTGCTGCTTTAGATTTATTAGCACAATTTAATCTTTTTTCAGGTTATAAATTAAACCTTAGTAAGAGTGAACTTTTTCCGATTAATAAACAACTTCCCTTGTATCATAACTTTCCGTTTAAATTGATTAATAATTATTTCTCATATCTTGGGATTAAAATTACTTGGAAATACAAAGATTTATTTAAGACTAATTTTTTACCCTTAATTGATCATATTACTCAACTTTCATCTAAATGGTTTCCATTATATTTAACTTTGATTGGTCGTATTAATGCAGTTAAGATGTTTATTCTGCCAAAATTTTTATATATATTTCAGGCATTACCGATTTTTGTTCCAAAATCTTTTTTTGATAAAGTTGACTCTAAAATTTCTTGCAACACACATCAAAGTTGCTGGTGAACGCAGCAGGTCAAGCAGCATCTATAGGAAGAGGCGCAGTCGACGTTTCAGGCCGAGACCCTTCGTCAGGACTAACTGAAGGAAGAGTGAGTAAGGGATTTGAAAGCTGGAGGGGGAGGGGGAGATGCAAAATGATAGGAGAAGACAGGAGGGGGAGGGATAGAGCTGAGAGCTGGACAGGTGATAGGCAAAAGGGGATACGAGAGGATCATGGGACAGGAGGTCCGGGACGAAAGACAGGGGTGGGGGTGACCCAGAGGATGGGCAAGAGGTATATTCAGAGGGACAGAGGGAGAAAAAGGAGAGTGAGAGAAAGAATGTGTGCATAAAAATGAGTAACAGATGGGGTACGAGGGGGAGGTGGGGCCTTAGCGGAAGTTAGAGAAGTCAATGTTCATGCCATCAGGTTGGAGGCTACCCAAACGGAATATAAGGTGTTGTTCCTCCAACCTGAGTGTGGCTTCATCTTTACAGTAGAGGAGACCATGGATAGACATGTCAGAATGGGAATGGGATGTGGAATTAAAATGTGTGGCCACTGGGAGATCCTGCTTTCTCTGGCGGACAGAGCGTAGATGTTCAGCAAAGCGGTCTCCCAGTCTGCGTCGGGTCTCACCAATATATAAAAGGCCACATCGGGAGCACCGGACGCAGTATATCACCCCAGTCGACTCACAGGTGAAGTGATGCCTCACCTGGAAGGACTGTTTGGGGCCCTGAATGGTGGTAAGGGAGGAAGTGTAAGGGCATGTGTAGCACTTGTTCCGCTTACACGGATAAGTGCCAGGAGGGAGATCAGTGGGGAGGGATGGGGGGGACGAATGGACAAGGGAGTTGTGTACTTGTGTACCCCTCCAGCTTTCAAATCCCTTACTCACTCTTCCTTCAGTTAGTCCTGACGAAGGGTCTCGGCCTGAAACGTCGACTGCGCCTCTTCCTATAGATGCTGCTTGGCCTGCTGCGTTCACCAGCAACTTTGATGTGTGTTGCTTGAATTTCCAGCATCTGCAGAATTCCTGTTGTTTGCGTCTAAAATTTCTTCATTTATTTGGCAAAATAAAAACCCGAGATTGGGTAAAATACATTTACAGAAAGCCAAGAGAGATGGAGGCCTAGCATTACCTAACTTTAGCTTCTATTATTGGGCAATTAATATTCAACATATGAAATTTTGGTTACTTGACCAAGATACACTATCCATTCCTAAATGGGTAGTATTGGAATTACAATCTGCTCAGGGCTATGCACTTGGCTCTATTTTAGGTTCCTCTCTTCCTTTTGATTTGAAACGCCTCAAACTGGTCTATAGCCCGATAGTTAAGTATACCTTGCGTATTTGGTTTCAATTCAGGAAATTTTTTGATCTCAACCAATTTGGGCTAGCGATCCCTATTTTAGGTAACATATTTTTTCCTCCCTCTTTCACGGATCGTGCATTTCAAATTTGGAAGACTGAGGGTATTTCACGGTTTTTGGATATATTTTTAGATGGTTCCCTTATGTCTTTTGAACAATTATCTAATAAATATAATTTACCAAGAATACATTTTTTTAGATATCTCCAAGTTAGAAATTTCCTAAGTACTATACTCTCTTCCTTTCCGACGCTACCTCCTACATATATTTTAGATACTATAATTAACCTTAATCCATGTCAGAAAGGTGTAATGGCTATTATTTATAATATTATTATGAAACTTAGGAAAGCTCCATTTGATAAGATTAGGTCAGATTGGGAACAAGAATTGGGTTCTATTATTTCCGTGGATGACTGGGGGCAGATTTTACAATTAGTCAATACTTCCTCTATCTGTGCTAAACATTCCCTAATTCAATTTAAAGTTGTTCATAGAGCACATATGTCCAAAGATAAATTAGCTCGTTTCTATTCTCATATTAATCCTTTTTGTGATAGATGTCCGGGACAGATAGCCTCTTTAACTCATATGTTTTGGTCTTGTCCTACTCTGGAAACTTTTTGGAGAGACATTTTTAATATTATCTCAAAGGTATTGAATATAGATATTTCTCCTCATCCTATTACTGCTATCTTTGGATTACCTAAAATTTCCAGTAATCTTTCCCCTTCAGCCTGTAGAATGATTGCATTTCTTACTTTAATGGCGAAAAGATGTATTTTACAACATTGGAAAGAGCCGAATACTCCAACTACCTTTTTTTTGGTTTTCCCAGACGATATTATGCTTAAATTTGGAGAAAATTAGAAGTAATCTTTATGATTCCTCACTTAAATTTGAACAGACCTGGAGATCTTTTATTCAATATTTTCATTTAATGTAATTTTTTTCTCTTTTGTTCCATATTTATATTTCCTTCTTGCCTTTTTTTTTTAAACTGTTTTTAATGGAGGTTGGGTTTGAGGACGTGATTTTAAGTTCTTTAACTTCACCTGTTTCCAAGTTAGCCCATTGCTTTGCTTTGCTTTTAGTTTAGTTGCACGGTGGGTTTTTTTTTTGGGGTCTTTTTTTGGGTTTTTTTTTCCTTTTCTCTATTGATATATATAAATATAAAAATCAGTATACTATTATTTTATCATATTATTTTATGTTTAAATTGCACTGTTTGTATCAATTTTTTCTTCTGTATTAATATCTCCTGTAATTTCTAACAGTGTATTAGTGCCTTTATGGTTTACCCTTTGTATACTTATTCAATAAAAAGATCTAAAAAGAATTCATGCATCGTAGTAGTATCGTCAGGAAATTCTGACTGATATAAAGAGGTACAGAATTCTTGAAAAGACTTATTAACCTCATCATGGTCAACCGTAAAATTGCCATCCTGTTTACAAACTTTAATAACCTGACGTTTAACCAAAACAGCTTTCAATTGATTGGCCAATAATTTCCCCGCTTTATCACCACGTATATAAAATTGAGATTTAGTTTTAAGTAACTAGTTTTCAACAACAGATGTTAATAACAAACTATGTTGCATCTGAAGTTCAACTCTTTTTATAAAGCTCTAAATTGGGAGTTAACTGAATATTTTTTATCAATTTCTTTAATCTTATCAACCAATATACAGATTTCATTATTGGTTCACTTTTTTAATCCAGCAGAGTACGAAATAATTTGTCCACGAATACATGCTTTAAAAGTTTCCCATAATGTCCCACTGGAAATTCCTTCAGTAGAGTTAGTTGAAAAGGAAAAAGCGATCTGTTCTTTAATGAAGATCGAGTTGAACCGCCATTGTCTAGTTCTAAAACTTACATCAAATAAGCCATTTTCTATAGCAACAGACGCTAGTGACGAAGCTGCTGGGGCAGTATTGTTACAGAAAGGTGTGGATGACATTGAACACCCTGTAGCTTATTTCTCAAAGAAATTTAATGGGGACCAGAAAAATTATTCAACTGTTGAAAAGGAATTGCTAGCAGTTATTCTGGCTTTACAACATTTTGATGTCTATGTTTGTCCTGCCCAGAGACACGGATTACACGGATCACAATCCGTTGGTGTTTCTAACTAAGATGAAGGATAAGAATAGAAGGTTATTAATGGAATCTGATATTGCAAGAATATGACTTGAAAATCAAACTGACAATATTATAGCTGATTGTTTATCCAGATGTTAAGTTAGAAATTGTACACATTTTTGCTCTGTTATCTGGTGATTATACATGTATTGTTTCAAACTTTGTAATTTCCAGTTAAACTAAAATTTTGCCTGCATCAAGATTTTTTCTAAAAGGAAGGGGGTGTGATGGGGTCCTGAATTACCCCTATAAACGGTGCTTTTGAAAAGAGAGAGAGAGAGTTGTCCATCACAGATACCTTGTTAAAAGAGAGAGAAAGGGGGGAGAGAGAGAGAGAGAGAGAGAGAGAGAGACGAAGACTACTTTGAGATGGTGTTATGGTTTTTTGGCAGTATGTTTATACTTTCTACAAGGACACTGGCAGCTTCCAAGTTCTTACAGAGAGATAAGGGAGGAGCTGCTTGATGGACAGCTAGTGTTCAGCACGGTGAGATAGATAGGTCAGCTGTTAGACCTGGAGACACATGGTTTTGGACATGCAATGAGCTTTGTTGTGCCCACAGAAAAGGTGGGTTTTGGAGGATTGATCAGTGGCTCTCACAGCGTGAAAAGGGTGTGACTGGTGGGCAGTTATTCATGTTTCCAACCCTCGCCTGGGTTGATAATTCCACCAGAGAAGAACTGTCCCCTTTGTTGTGGTCACAGTCGGTGACTTCTAAAGGATTTCGGAGGACAACGGGAAGATCGACGGCGTCAGCTCACCTGCAGACTCAAATCTCTCCCTCTCTCCCCATCACTACTCAACTTAATACCACGAACTGAACTGAACTTTACTCATCATCGTAAGACTATCTATTTAACCCTAGACTTGAAGAAGCTTGGATTTCATGTATTTCCACACTTACTTTTATATATATATATAAACATTGCTAACCTGTTTGATATATCTGCACTTATATTACTGTATTGCGTAGTTACGAATAAATATTATTAGTTAATAGCAATACTGGACTCCAACGTGTTTTCCATTTCTGCTGGATCTTTAACCTGTTACGGGATACGTGACAAATCCTAGAGGAACATGATGATATCGTGAATAGGGGCAGACCCAATTTGTGATTTACATGTTGTGTTTTTGTATAATCCTAGAGGGACATGATAATATGGTGAATAGGGACAGACCCAATTTGTGATTTACATGTTGTATATTCATACAATCCCAGAGGGACATGATAATATGATGAATAGGAACAGACTCAATCTCTGATTTACATGTTGTATTTTTATACAGGTTTCCCCCGCCATCCGAAGGTAGAGCGTTCCTATGAAACGGTTCGTAAGTCGGAGTGTCGTAAAGCGAAAAAGCAATTACCATTAATTTATATGGGAAAAATTTGTGAGCATTTGCAGACCCAAAAATAACCTACCAAATCATGCCAAATAACACATAAAACCTAAAATAACAGTAACATATAGTAAAAGCAGGAATGATATGATTATTACACAGCCTATACAAAGTAGAAATACCTTTCCACAATCATTGCGCACTGTTCTCCATAGCGAAAATCTCATGCAAGTGCTCTCGGCAGTAACACGGTGCAAGCGCTCTCCACTAACCTCTAAGCTATGGAGCTGCCAAATCATACCAAATAACACGTAAAAATACACAGCCGACATAAAGTAGAAATAATGTATGTACAGTGTAGTATCACTTACGGGAATCGTGAAGTCATTGAGCACACTGATGATGGTGTGTTAGGCTGAGTCGTCGGAGTCTGGGGTGGTGCAGTGGCCCCCACCCTCCATGCAGCGACCCGATACCAATCGGCAAAGCATGCAGTGGTCCAGCGGTAGCCGGGACACACCCAGCACATCTTTAAGAAAAAAGCCGAAATAAACAAGCTAATTAATTAGGTGCCGCCCGGCACATACATGTCGGCCCAGATCAGAGACGACGCAATCGGCAATCGCCTCTGATCTGGGCCGACATCTACATGCCGGGCGGCACCTAATTAATTAGCTTGTTTATTTCGGCTTTTTTGCTTAAAGATGTGCTGAGTGCGTTCCAGCTAGCGCTGCATTCTCTGCGAATCGGTATCTGTCCGGGGCCCGGAGGTTGGGGTGGTGGGACACTGGGGTGTCACCTCATCGTCGATCAGGGCAGGCAGCTCATCTTCTCCTATTTCTGCCTGCCTCGATGTCGAAGGTCGAGGTTCGTCGTCTGCTGTGGCTGATGTGGAAGGCTTGCTTGACTGTTTAGCCTCCCGCATTTTTCTATCATACAGTTCTTTGTAAGCAGTCAAATCATCCTGCAAATATGCCCTAAACCGACATACACTTTCAAAATTAAAGTCGTACTTTATCATTGCAGTGAAAATCTCACGCAGTTGCTGGACGACTTCACTTTCGCTACTGCATTTGGTTTTGATCATTATCCTTTCCTCTTCCAATTGCATCAGCTCTTCATCTATCAGTTCTTGGTCATGGGATGCCAAAACCTCTTCAGCATCATCTTCATCAACTTCCACAAGCCAAACTCAGTTTGTCCTTACTTCGTTCAGCACGATCAAAACGCTTAATTATGTCTAGTTTTACGGTAAGTGTAACACCATTACGAGCTCTTTTAGGCTTTTCCGATACCTTAGAATTCATCTTGCGAACGGTTGCTCGCAGGCACGTGGTTAAGCAATGCTGGCTAGAATGCAGCTCCGAATCCAGGGGAGAGCGGCTGCTCGGGGTGTGCGCTGTTTTTTTTTATCATGCGCTTATTTTTTTCGCGCGCTGCCTTTTTTCTTAACAGTGAAAACACTTTCTGTTAGCGAAAACAGGGAACTAGTGTAGGTCTTTCGTAACAGTGAAGTTTCGTAAAGCAAATGTTCGAAAAGCGGGGGATACCTGCATACATAATCCTAGAGGGACATGATAATATGGTGAACAGGGTCAGACCCAATCTATCATTTACATGTTGTATTGTTATATAATCCTACAGGGACATGATAATATTGCGATTAACGTCAGACCCAATCTGTGATTTACATGTTGTATATCTATAAAATGCTAGAGAGACATAATAATATGGTGAACAGGGACAGACCCAATCTGTGATTTGCTTGTTGTATTTTTGAATAATCCAAGAGGGACATGTTCATATGGTGAATAGGGACAGACCCAATCTATGACTGACATGTTGTATTTTTAGACAATCCTAGTGGGATAAAATCATATGCTGTAAAAGGTAGAGACTATATATTGGAGAATAAAACCAGAAAATGTCCAATATTCTTAGCCTGTTCGTGGACAGATAAATAACATTTCAGGTTGAAATGTTTATATCAGACCTCAGTATTACCACCATTTTCTCTTTTGTATTTTAGATTTTGTGAATCGGCAGTTCTTACTGAAATTTGCTTACAGTAAATCTGATTACTAAATATTGCAGATTAATTCATCATTCTAGAGGTAAAGGCATTCCAAAAATTGTTTTTACATTTCATCAGGAATAGAATTTTAAATTTTTGTTTACTAACAAGCAAAATCCTCTGAAATAAAAGATTGTAATTTTACCTCTTTGCTTTCAAAAGGTCTTATTGGATCCGTGAGAACTGCTGCGTCACAACTCTTTGTGCTCTACGAAAGTAATGGAGAGGATAGGAATCAATATATTTTCTGTAAACTGTACAGTGATGGAACAGACTGCACTTGAGCTGTTCAAGGCACAGACACTGTATTAATAATACTGCCAATATACTGTTTGATTCAGCATTCTGTTTGTTGACATAATTCTTTATGGGTTATTCATCATAATACTGACACATCACTGAAGAAAACAAACTAAGTACAGGAGTGTCCCTGTTTTCCTTTTGATTCGAGTCACAAAACACAATAAATGCACGGGTATTTCTGTTCTGAACAACGTGGTTTCCCAGACAGAACTGAACACTGGTATTTCAGGTTATTAATTTATCCACCTTTCATCGAAATAACTTCTATGGAGTGAAAACAATTTTACAACCTCAAGGGAATATATGAATCAGGAAGAAAATTTTTCGACTTGGCCCTCATCTTATCAAACCCTTTTCAAGGGTGATGGACCGCACAATTTAGCTCTGCCTGTTTTTTTAATGAACATGATATGTTTCTCTATAGATTAAAATAATTCATTTCACAGTTCTGTCAACATAACAAGCAGAGGATCAGCACAAAGCTCTGAGGCATTATGTCTTGTTTTACAGCATTTTGGTTATTGCAGAAAACAGCTATATGAATTCAAATTATCATCCACCAGTACATTAAATCCTGTGCAATTTAGGAAGAGACACACATGCTTTTGCTCAATTTGGGAAAAATCAGAAACCAGCGTTAACATTACTATGGCGCCAGCAACCCAGGTCTCTGTGAGGAGCTTGTACAGTCTCCCCATGATCACATGGGCTTTCTCTGGGTGGGCACAAGGATGGAATTGGGTGGTACGAGCTCACTGGGCCAGAAGCACTTGTAGCATGCTGGAAGAAAGATCCTAAGGGGAGTACGGGGAGGCTGTGGCTGACAAGGGAAGTAAAGGACAGTATAAAGATAGAAGAGAAGAAGTATAACATAGCAAAGATGACTGGGAAGCCGGAGGATTGGGAAACTTTTAAAGAGCAACAGAAGATAACTAAAAAGGCAATACGAGGAGAAAAAATGAGGTACGAAGATAAACTTGCCAAGAATATAAAGGAGGATAGTAAAAGCTTCTTTTGGATTGGAGGGTGGCTAATGTTGTCCCTCTCTTCAAGAAGGGAGAAAGAGCTGGGAATTAGGGTTAGGGTGATGTCGATGGTGGGAAAGATGCTGGAGTCAATTATAAAAGATGAAATTACGACACATCTGGATAGTAGTAACAGGATTGGTCCGAGTTAGCATGGATTTATGAAGGGGAAATCGTGCTTGACTAATCTTCTGTAAGTTTTTGAGGATGTAACTATGAAAATGGACAAGGGAGAGCCAGTGGATGTAGTGTACCTGGACTTTCAGAAAGCCTTTGATAAAGTCCCACATAGGAGATTAGTGGGCAAAATTAGGGCACATGGTACTGGGGGCAGAGTACTGACATGGATTGAAAATTGGCTGGCTGACAGGAAACAAAGAGTAGCAATTAACAGGTCCCTTTCAGAATGGCAGGCAGTGACCAGTGGGGTACCGCAGGGTTCAGTGCTGGGACCACAACTGTTTACAACATACATTAATGATTTAGATGAAGGGATTAAAAGTAACATTACCAAACTTGCCGATGACACAAAGCTGGGTGGCTGTGTGAAATGTGAGGAGGATGTTATGAGAATGCAGGGTGACTTGGACAGGTTGGGTGAGTGGGCGGATGCATGGCAGATGCAGTTTAATGTGGATAAATGTGAGGCTATCCACCTCGGTGGTAAGAACAGGAAGGCAGATTATTATCTAAATGGAGTCAAGTTAGGAAAAGGGGAAGTACAACGAGATCTAGGTGTCCTTGTACATCAGTCACTGAAAACAAGCATGCAAGTACAGCAGGCTGTGAAGAAAGCTAATGGCATGCTGGCCTTCATAACAAGGGGAATTGAGTATAGGAGCAAAGAGGTCCTTCTGCAGCTGTACAGGGCCCTGGTGAGACCACACCTGGAGTATTGTGTGCAGTTTTGGTCTCCAAATTTGAGGAAGAACATTCTTGCTATTGAGGGAGTGCAGCGTAGGTTCACAAAGTTAATTCCCGGGATGGCGGGACTGTCATATGTTGAACGATTGGAGCGACTGGGCTTGTATACACTGGAATTTAGAAGGATGAGAGGGGATCTAATTGAAACATATAAGATTATTAAGGGATTGGACACACTGGAGGCAGGAAGCATGTTCCCACTGATGGGTGAGTCCAGAACCAGAGGTCACAGTTTAAGAATAAGGGGTAGGCCATTTAGAACAGAGTTGAGGAAAATTGTTTTCACCCAGAGAGTGGTGGATATGTGGAATGCTCTGCCCCAGAAGGCTGTGGAGACCAAGTCTCTGCATACTTTCAAGAAAGAGATGGATAGAGCTCTTAAAGATAGTGGAATCAAAGGTTATGGGGATAAGGCAGGAACTGGATACCAATAGTGGATGATCAGCCATGATCACAGTGAATGGCGGTGCTGGCTCGAAGGGCCGAATGGCTTACTCCTGCACCTATTGTCTATTATTGTCTTTTGTATCTCTGAATAAGTACACAGACCCATGCCAGTTCAGGCAAGTGAATATTCTCTCATGTTGTGACATGCTTTTGTAATGATTATGCCAGCAGGGTACTCCGTCTTCAACAGGACTTGATGCTTATCCTGGCAGCTGTGTTCTGGGAGAAGCTGATCTTAAATGGAACTAAAGACAACACGGGTCAGCAGATTTAGGACATTCTTGCAGACAGAATCATCAGTTTCAAGTGTGACGAAAAACCAAGTTATCAGAAGATTGATGCAAATGAGAGAGATAAGTGAGACAATGGAGAAACATTCCAAATGTTAATGAGAGAGGAGAAGAGAAATTAACGAAAAGAGACACAGTTCCGAGTATTGACAGACCGGTTGCTTTGAACCTTAACTGTTTGAAGTTTGATGGACAGGCGATACCCCATCAGGGGGATAAAAGGAACAGGTTCACTAAGGCAAGACACACACCACGAGATCACGAGATAACGAGACCCTGGAAGTGCGGCGTGCCCCCACAAGTTGGTGGGAGTTTGGAGACGTGGTCACGGGACCGACCATAGACGCACAGGGTGAAAAGGTACGATCGGTGGGAACCTGGTGTGTGTGTCCGCCCTTGCCTGGGTGCCGGGTTCACCGCGGAAGAACGATCGTATCCGGAACGGAGGGGTCACAGTTGGTGACCTCAGAAGACATTAAAAGGGCTCACCCGAAAGCTAACTGCAAGGACCATCTGTTTGAATCGAAAATTTGCATATTCACTCTCTCTCTCTCCAACGGCACAACAGCGATTGCTGCGAACTGTACTCAGCTGAACTGAACTCTGCGTCACTTGAGACTGATCATTTTACCCCTAGACTGCGATAGAGCTTGATTGATTCCTATTATCCTAGTTCTGTGTACATGTGTGTTTTATCATTGCTAACACGTTGCATTTATATCCTTACGATTAGAGTACTGTGTTACTTATCTCTTTAATAAAACTTTATTAGTTCCAGTAATCCAGACTCCAACTAAGTGGTCCATTTCTGCTGGTTTGGCAACCCAGTTACGGGGTACGTAACACAAGGAATAAGCTTTAAATGTAACCTTTTCTCTCTCAGACAAGAGGAAACCACAGTTGAGCAGCTGTACAGAATACCGGCTATCTACAGTGTCTATTCATGGTTCCATTTTGGCACAAACAAAATCACACCAGACTTAAATGTGAATGCTGCTATAAAACTCTAACAACAAGCTCACTGTTTATGCTCTGACCAACATTTCAAATTTAGTACAAAATATCTAAGAAATTCACATCTTATAGTACTGCTCACTGTGTGACACAAGGATAGATAACTTTAAAATTACTTACAAATAGAAAGGACTAAGAAGCAGAATTAATAAGTCAGACCAGGCCTTCCAGGATTAAATCAAGAGAGAGAGAGAAAGAGAGCGAGAGGGTGACCGAAATTTGAAACTTCTGAAAACCAACTGATCCTGCATTCACTGTTAATGCTAACTCTGATATGGATGAATTGTTAACACAAGACATACTGCAGATGCTGAAACACACACACACAACATGCTGGAGGAACACAGCAGGTCAGGCAGCATCTATGGAAGTGAACAAACAGGTGACATTTTGAGACGAGACCCTTCTTCAGGACTGGGTTTTACATCAGATTACTTATTTATTGATTGATTGATTGAGATGCAGAGTGGAATAGACCCTTCCAGCCCTTCGAGCCATGCCACACAGCAACCCACCAATTTAATGCTATCTTAATCACAGGATAATTTACAATGACCAATTAAGCTACCAACTGGTATGTCTTTGGATGTGGGAGGACACCAGAGCACCCATGCAGTCCTGGAGAGAATGTACACAGGCGGTGTCGAGAATTGAATCTGGGTCGCCTGGATTATAAACTGTTGTGCTAACCACCACACTGCTGTGGACAGATAGAGTGTGCAGGCATTCCGAACATGGCCCTAGAAAGCCGAACTCTACTTTGTGGCGTCTAGGGCAACACTTACTATTTGAGAGTAACTTTACTAATTCTCAAGTACTATTGGCCTAAAATACGAGGACTTAGTTGGTTATCTACAATGTCAATTTCTGTACGTAAAGGTCATTTCTTTTTTCAGACTTCACGACAGCGTGGTTACAGGGACCAGGCTTTTCCCCAACTGCATAAAGTAATTTCGCATGTTAGAAAGTGAAATTGAGCAACATACAAGATTTGTACTCTCAAAATTTCACTTTTGAAGGCCTCACTTGCGTCTGTCTGCTGAAAATATCCTCGCTTTTTCCTTGAATGTGGTGATTATATTGATCCAGGGTCAATAGCAGGTGTTCATGGTTGTTCTGCTGTGTAAACTATTCAGTTCAGCTTTGCATTTAATCCTTCTACTGGAATTTAACTCACATCAAGCGATGGATGCTGATTAAGAAGAACCTCATCAATGCACATCCTGGCAAACGAGTTTTGCAGCTTTTCCTCTTTTGTCGACCAGTGGTAATAATCTGCCTTTCTGGAATCCACGAAACTGCTTTCATATACCTTTACTGTTGCCTCTTCTGTATACCTTAAAATAAAATATTTTTTGTTACTCAGCTTCTTCTGCAGACAACCATATATTCAATGAATAATCCGGTGCAAATAGCCAAATCAAGAAGTGACCATTTGTCCCTCCAACCAAGAAATTGATATATTTGATTTATACACACAGTACTGTGTAAAACTCCCAGGCGCGTGCGCGCCCACACACACACACACACACACACACACACACACACACACCTAAGGCGCCTAAAACATTTGCACAGTACAGTAGTAATTTTATGCATTGCACTGTACTGCTGCAAAAAAAAAACAAATTTCATAACATCTGTGAGTGGTGATAAACCAGGTTCTGATATGGGTCTCTGTTGTGGATTGGTAAATCATGATTGGTAAAAGGAGAAGGGAGAGAGGAAGAGTGGGAAATACCAGAGAGACATTCTGTAATGATCAATAAACCCATTGTTTAGAATCAAATTACCTTCCCTGGTGTCTCAGGGCTGGGTATGTCTGCACATGTGCCACCCAACACCCTTGGCACACGTCTGCCTCTTGTCACACACCCCTCCTGCGGCACTCCACACTCACCATTCGCAACATTTTTTGCTCCCACTACATTTACAAATTCATTCTCCACTCCACGTTGCCAAATAGAGTACTGTGCAATAGTCTTAGACACCAAATACGTGCTAAAGGATTTTACACATCCATCTCAAAGTATATCAGGTAAGGATTATTATTTTAAAATGCAATTGTTATCACACACGTCATTTCCGAGAATTACCTGAGTTTTATTTTTAAGGATCAGCTTGGTTTGTCAAATGTACATGGATAACACAAGGTGTCATTTGCATCTTATCAAATCAGAAAGAATTGTGCTTGGGGAAGTGCCGCAAGTGTTGTCACACAACTGGCTCCAAAACAGCACGTCAACAACTCACTCAGTCACTTTAACCTGTTGTGTATGTACCAAAACAGCACGTCTGGAACTCACTCACCTTAACCTGCTGTGTATGAACCAAAACAGCACATCTAGAACTCAGTCAGTCACCTTAACTTGTTGGGCATATACCAAAACAGCACGTCTAGAACTCAGTCACGTTAATCTGTTGTGTATACACCAAAACAGCATGCCTATAACATAGTCACCATAACCTTCTGTGTATGCACCAAAATAGCATGTCTAGAACTCAGTCAGTCAACTTAACCTGTTGTGTATGCATCCAAACAGAATATCTGCAACAGTCACCTTAACCTGTTGTACCAAAGCAGCAGGTCTCTAAGTCAGTCAGTCACCTTAACCTGTTGTATATGTACCAAAACAACACGTTTAGAACTCACTCACCTTAACCTGTTGTGCATGTACCAAAACAGGATATCTAGCACTCAGTCACCTTAACCTGTTGCGTATATACCAAAACAGCATGTCAGAACTCACTCACCTTAACCTGTTGTGTATGTACCAAAAAACTCATCAAGAACACAGTCAGTCACCTTAACCTGCTGTGTATGTACAAAAACACCATGTCTAGAACTCAGTCACCTTAACCTGATGTGTAAGTACCAAAACAACATGTCTGGAACTGACGAAGGGTCTCGGCCTGAAACGTCGACTGCGCCTCTTCCTATAGATGCTGCTTGGCCCGCTGCGTTCACCAGCAACTTTGATGTATGTTGTCTGGAACTCAGTCACTTTAACCTGTTAATATATGTACCAAAACAGAATGTCTAGAATATAGTCACCTGAACCTGTTGTGTATGTACCAAAACAGCATGTCTAGAACTCAAGCAACACACATCAAGGTTGTTGGTGAACGCAGCGGGCCAGGCAGCATCTCTAGGAAGAGGTACAGTCGACGTTTCAGGCCGAGACCCTTCGTCAGGACTAACTGAAGGAAGAGTTAGTAAGAGATTTGAAAGTGGGAGGGGGAGGGGGAGATCCAAAATGATAGGAGGAAGACAGGAGGGGAAGGGATGGCGCCAAGAGCTGGACAGGTGATTGGCAAAAGGGAATTAGTCCTTACTCTTAATAATTTCTCCTTTGGCTCCTCCCACTTCCTCCAAACTAAAGGTGTAGCTATGGGCACCCGTATGGGTCCTAGCTATGCCTGCCTTTTTGTTGGGTTTGTAGAACGATCTATGTTCCAAACCTATACTGGTATCTGTCCCCCACTTTTCCTTCGCTACATTGACGACTGAATTGGCGCTGCTTCCTGCACGCATGCTGAGCTCGTTGACTTCATTAACTTTGCCTCCAACTTTCACCCTGCCCTCAAGTTTACCTGGTCCATTTCCGACACCTCCCTCCCCTTTCTAGATCTTTCTGTCTCTGTCTCTGGAGACAGCTTATGCACTGATGTCTACTATAAGCCTACTGACTCTCACAGTTATCTGGACTATTCCTCTTCTCACCCTGTCTCTTGCAAAAACGCCATCCCCTTCTCGCAATTCCTCCATCTCCGCCGCATCTGCTCTCAGGATGAGGCTTTTCATTCCAGGACAAGGGAGATGTCCTCCTTTTTTAAAGAAAGGGGCTTCCCTTCCTCCACCATCAACTCTGCTCTCAAACGCATCTCCCCCATTTCACGCACATCTGCTCTCACTCCATCCTCCCGTCAACCCACTAGGAATAGGGTTCCCCTGGTCCTCACCTACCACCCCACCAGCCTCCGGGTCCAACATATTATTCTCCGTAACTTCCGCCACCTCCTACGGGATCCCACCACTAAGCACATCTTTCCCTCCCCCCCTCTCTCTGCATTCCGCAGGGATCGCTCCCTACACAACTCCCTTGTCCATTCGTCCCCCCCATCCCTCCCCACTGATCTCCCTCCTGGCACTTATCCGTGTAAGCGGAACAAGTGCTACACATACCCTTACACTTCCTCCCTTACCACCATTCAGGGCCCCAAACAGTCCTTCCAGGTGAGGCATCACTTCACCTGTGAGTCGACTGGGGTGATATACTGCGTCCGGTGCTCCCGATGTGGCCTTTTATATATTGGTGAGACCCGACGCAGACTGGGAGACCGCTTTGCTGAACACCTACGCTCTGTCCGCCAGAGAAAGCAGGATCTCCCAGTGGCCACACATTTTAATTCCACATGCCATTCCCATTCTGACATGTCTATCCACGGCCTCCTCTACCGTAAAGATGAAGCCACACTCAGGTTGGAGGAACAACACCTTATATTCCGTCTGGGTAGCCTCCAACCTGATGGCATGAACATTGACTTCTCTGACTTCCGCTAATGCCCCACCTCCCCCTCGTACCTCATCCGTTATTTATATACACACATTCTTTCTCTCTCTCTCTCCTTTTTCTCCCTCTGTCCCTCTCACTAAACCCCTTGCCCATCCTCTGGGTTTTTCCCCCCTCCCCCTTTTCCTTCTCCCTGGGCCTCCTGTCCCATGACCCTCTCATATCCCCTTTGCCAATCAACTGTCCAGCTCTTGGTTCCATCCCTCCCCCTCCTGTCTTCTCCTATCATTTTGGATCTCCCCCTCCCCCTTTCAAATCTCTTACTAGCTCTTCCTTCAGTTAGTCCTGACGAAAGGTCTCAGCCCAAAACATCGACTGTACCTCTTCCTATAGATGCTGCGTTCACCAGCAACTTTGATGTGGGTTGCTTGAATTTCCAGCATCTACAGAATTCCTCGTGTTTACGTGTCTGGAACTCAATCAGTCACCTTAACCTGTTGTGCATGTACGAAAACAGCATGTCTAGAACTCAGTCAGTCACCTTAACCTGTTGTGTGCATACCAAACAGCATGTCTAGAACACAGTCACCTTAATCTGTTGTGTATGTACCAAAACAGCACATCTAGAACTCAGTCACCTTAGCCTATTGTGCATGTACCAAAACAGGATACCTAGCACTCAGTCAGTCACCTTAATCCGTTGTGTATGTACCAAAACAGCACGTCCAGAACTCAGTCAGTCACCTTAACCCGTTCTGTATGTACCAAAACAACACTCTAGACCTCAGTCACATTAACCTGTTGTGTATGTACCAAAACAGCATGTTTAGAACACAGTCACCTTAACCTGTTGTGTGTGTACGAAAACACCATGTCTGGAACTCAGTCAGTCACATTAATCTATTGTGTTACAAAAACAGAATGTCTGGAATACAGTTGGTCACCTGAACCTGTTGTGCATGTACCAAAACAGCACGTCTGGAACTCACTCACCTTAACCTGCTGTGTATGCACCAAAACAGCATGTCTAGAATACAGTCAGTCACCTTAACCTGGTGTGTATGTACCAAAACAGCATGTCTAGAACTCAGTCAGTCACCTTAATCCGTTGTGTATGCATGCAGCAACAGAGCAGCAAGGTTAGACATTTATACTGTGTCTTGTTAGGCATGGTACATGCTGGGCCACTGAACAGTACAGGAGCGATGAACTTGGACCGCCGACACAGAAAATGACCACAGACAAAATCTGTGTAAAAAAAGGTGGCCTCACGCACAGACAAAAGCCCGTGTAAAAGAGGGGGCTCAACGTGCACACAAAAGACCGTGTAAAAGAAGGGCCTCCCTCGCATAGGAGGCCCAATCGATTCAGCACGCAGACAATCAACTACGTATGCACGCCTGCCACGTTCCCACAGATGATCTGATAAGGTTCATCACCATGCATCTTTGGAGTATGAGAGGGAGCCAGTGCACCCGGAGGAAGCACAGGCAGATATCGGGAAAACTGAGGCATGAAATGAACCGCACCTGACGTATTCTGGTTAAGTGATACGCTAACCACTAGGCGGAGTAACTCTGGAGGCTTTCTGCCAACTAGAAATGGCCCACCACGTTTGTGGAATGTCTTTATAATCATTTAGTCTGCTAACAACAGGAGATGAAAGCAGCGTGCACTGTACTTTACCTCCATATTTACTGAAGGGTGTCAGTATCGAGGGTTTAACAGGGCAGTATCATACTGGAAAATGGTCAGCGGTTCCATGAGTTTGATGTACTTATGGTCAGCTGCACTGACGCTCTAACCAAAGCAGAGGTTAGCATTATCCACCCCAGAAAAATGTGCGTGAGCAGCCGGCGTAGGCAGGGAGTTAAATTCACGACATTTCAGCCCATACACTTTTAGACAAATGTCAGAACAACCTATTACTGCCAACTTATGCAGAAACAACCTCCCAAAAATACCACCTATATGGCTCATTTTGCAGTTTCACTCCACCCAGACATTTCAACACCTGGAATGCTTCTAACAAAATGAAAATTCTTACCCAATTTTATCATCTTTTATCCATCCATCTGAAGGCCAGTTATTTTTCTGAATGCAAGAAAAGAAGGTAAAATGGAAATTAGAACAGATTCTCATCAAAGGCTGATATCGTTATTACAACAGATTCTCATCAAAAGCTCTTATCAAGTTATTAGAACAGCAAATCAAAGGTTTTGAAAATAATTCAGAAAAGGTCCCCACAATGTTTGAAAGTCTTGGCTAGATTCAGAGATTGAACATCGAATCTTCTCTAAATTTAAACATGACATAACCATTGAGCATGAATAGAAGGGGCCGCATCTTTCCATTTAAGCAAGAATGTCCTTCTGGCCATAAGAGAAATAAAAGCCAAAATGTGCAAGTCAGATGACTCCAAAATAATATCCTTTCCTCCAACAACACCAAATAAAGCAGTCAAAGGATTAGGCTTAAAGTTTACTTTAAAAAGTATCGAGAAAGTTTGAAATACTTCCTTCCAATATTTTCCAAGACTCGGACATGTCCAAAACATATGAATGAGTGAAGCTTCTCCATTATTACATTTGTCACAATACGGAAATATGTCTAAATAAAAATGAGACAACTTATCCTGAGTCATATGGGCCCTATGGACCAGTTTAAATTGTAGGAGAGAGTGGCGGGCACATAACGATGAAGTGTTAACCAATTTAAAAATTCGATTCAAAGTTTCCTCAGAAATTGAAGTCTGTAAATCTTGTTCCCAAAGATTTTTCATTTTATCTAAATGAACACTTTTCATTCCCAACAGCAGGGGTCCCCAACCTTTTTTGCACCGTGGACCAGTTTAATAATGACAATATTCTTGTGGACCGGCTGACCGGGGGTGGGGGGGGGGGTGCAGGGGAGAGGATAGGGTTGCCAACTTTCTCACTCCCAATAAGGGACAAGGGTAGCAGTCAAATACGGGACACTTGTGTTTACCCCAAGAAAGACTACCATGGCCATGAAGCCTTGCACGGGCACCTGTGTGCGCATGCGTGTACGTGCCGATTTTTTTCTACAAATCGTTTTTGGTGATTCTGTTCAGTGAACTACGGTGTACATACATTATTTCTACTTTATGTCGGCTGTGTATTTATCATATCATTCCTGCTCGTGTTATTTTAGGTTTTATGTGTTATTTGGTATGATTTGGAAGGTTATTTTTTGGGTCCAGGAACACTCAAAAATTTTCCCCATATAAATCAATGGTAATTGCTTCTTCGCTTTATGCCATTTCGGCTTACGAATGGTTTCATAGAAACATTCTACTTTAGCAGGGGAAATACAGGACAACGGAGGTCCCGTATGGGACAAACCAATTTAGCCCAATAGACGGGACGTCCTGGCTAATACAGGACAGTTGGCAACCCTACGGGGGGGGGGGGGGGGTGGAGAAGGGGTTAATCATGACCGGAATATAGGTGATACGTCAACTATAAGTCACTTATAAGTGGCTAATACACTCAATTTCATTTCTAAAATGGTTTATCTAATGAATTTAATATTAAACACACAGCACATATTTTCCTCGCATGAATATAGTGATAAGTCACTTATAAGTCAATAGCATCATAACATTTTAAGTAACGCTTGAATATTAAACACACAACGCAGATTTTCCTTGTATGAACATATCAAATCATTGCACCACACCAATATCGCTGAATCCTGGGAGCCCTGGACTTGTTTCCCTGCAACAACATGGTCCTATCGAGGGGTGATGGGAAACAGTGATACTCGAAGGGGGTTCCTTATGTCCAGTCTATTCTGCAATTTAGTTTTCGTCGCATTCATTGCAGAAAACCTCGCTTCGCAGGGATATGTTGGAAATGGAAGCAACGTTTTCAGTGCTTTCGTGGCTATCTCAGGATATCTAGCCTTGACTTTGATCCAGAATGCCGGCAGAGATGTTATGTCAAACATACTTTTTAGCCCGCCATCATTTGCAAGCTCGAGGAGTTGATCTTCTTCCCGCACTGACATGGATGACGTGCGGGTAATGACCTCGTGTGTGTTCAAGCTCAACAGTGGGTGTGACAGGGAATGAGGAAAGGTGCAGCTGACTGCTATCGCCAAATCATATTGTTTCCTGGTAGCACATGCTTTGCAGCCCAGTGGTTGGGGACCACTGTCCAACAGCATATTATAAATATTAGATATAGATCCAGACATCCCACCCTGTAAAAACTCATTTTAGAGAGGTAGCACCATCAATTTGCCGGAGACTCCCAGGAGAGGTGGGATGTCTGCAATAGAGTACCTCCCTAGCAGCTAAAGCCAGCTAGTTTAAATAACGTAGGCTATGCTAATGAACGAATGACACCTGTTAATCTCAACACGTCTTTTACAGTCTTAACCCACAATGGGCAATAGAATAGCAAACAGTGCAGTGAGCAACACTGTCATTATTTTGACCCCTATTAGGCAGGGGTACACTTTAGTGTAGTCTGCGGTGACGTACGTTTTATATTTTCTTTTTTTGGAACACTCTACCACTCGGACTTTTTTTTGGAACTCTCTTGCTCTTGCTTTTGCTCTCTATCGCGCGCGCACTCTCTCGCACGTGGTCGCTCTCACTTGCGCTCGCTTTCTCGCTCTCCCTCTCGCGCTTGCTTTCTCGCTCTTGCTCTCTCGCGCGCTTGCTTTCTCGCTCTCTCACTTGCTTTCTTGCTCTCACTCTTGCGCTTGCTTTCTCGCTCGCTCTCTCTCTCTCTCTCGTGGTCGCTCTCACTCGCGCTCGCTCTCAAAAAAAATCAATTTCCGGGACATTGCATATAATTTGCGGGCATCAGGGAGCCACTATTAATTTGCGAGAGACTCCCGGAAGTTCCGGGAGAGGTGGGATGTCTGTAGATCCATTATAAAAAGGTTTCAAATTAAAAATTACAGCTTGTAGATTCTTATCAGGACTTATTTGAGACTGTAAAAAATCTCTTATTTGTAGGTCAAAGCTGATATCGTTATTAGAACAGATTCTCGTCAAAGGCTGATATCAAGTTATTTGAAAAGATTCTCATCAAAGGCTGATATCAAGTTATAAGAACAGATTCTCGTCAAACACAAAATAATCTGCAGATGCTGGGATGAAAGCAACACTCACAACACACTGGAGGAACTCAGCAGGTTGGGCAGCATCGGTGGAAATGATGAGTCGACGTTTCGGGCCGGAACCCTTCGTCAGGACTGTAGAGGGAAGGGGCAGAGACCCTATGAGAAAGATTTGGTGAGGGTGGGAAGGAGAAGACTGGTAGGTTCCAGGTGAAAAACCAGTAAGGGGAAAGATAAAGGGGTGGGGGAGTGGAAGCTGGGAGGTGATAGGCAGGAAAGGTGAAGAAAGAATAGGGGAAAACACAATGGGTAGTAGAAGGAGGCAGAACCATGAGGGAGGTGATAGGCAGCTGGGGGAGGGGGCAGAGTGAAATAGGGATAGAGGAAGGGAGGGGGAGGGAATTACCAGAAATTGAAGAACTCCATGTTCATACCAAAGGGCTGGAGACTACCTAGATGATGTATGATTCTCATCAAAGGTTGATACCATTATTAGAACAGATTCTCAGGCCAACTGGTGGTGCAATGACATTGGCGCCAGACCGGGGAGTGGAGGTTCCCGGGTTCGAAACCTGGCAGGTCCGCTCTCAAGTACACTTTCCATTCGTACCGGTTTCAGTGTTGAGATCGCAACTAGACCTCATAAAATAAACGAAAGTGCTGCGAAAATGTCTGTGTGGGGAGTGGCGCGCCACACAGTCTGTCTCTCTCTCATTCCGCGCTTTGTAAAAAGCAATGAAAAAATCATCACGGACTCACACGCACGCAGCACATGCCAAAAAAAAAGAACATTCTCGTCAAAAGCTGATATCAAGTTATGAGAACAGGTTCTCGTCAAAGGCTGATATCGCTATTAGACCAGAGTCTTGTCAAAGACTGAGGTCAAGTTATTGGAACAGATTCTCGTCAAAAGTTGATATCCTTATGAGAACAGATCCTCGTCAAAGGCTGATATCGTTATTAGACCAGATTCTCGTCAAAGGCTCATATCAAGTTATGAGAACAGATTCTCGTCCAAGGCTGATATCGTCATGAGAACAGATTCTCGCCAAAGGCTGATATCAAGTTATTAGAACAGATTCTTGTCAAAGGCTGATATCGTCATGAGAACAGATTCTCGTCAAAGGCTGATATCGTTATTAGACCAGATTCTCGTCAAAGGCTCATATCAAGTTATTAGAACAGATTCTCGTCAAAGGCTGATATCGTTATTAGAACAGATTCTCGTCAAAGGCTGATATCAAGTTATGAGAACAGATTCTCGTCAAAGGCTGATATCAAGTTATTGGAACAGATTCTCGCCTTTCTTCTTTCTTTATTAGTCTTTTTATTGATTTAAAAGGAACATAAATACAAACAAGAGGAGAATTATCTCAAATATATATATATATATATCAATAACAACATAAACGGAGATTAGGACAGACATAATCAAAATCATAGATAGTGGTAAGCTAGTATATAATATATAATTAAAAAAAGAAAACAGCAATTCTCCTCATCAGTTCATGAAGAGGAAAGAAAAAACTTTGAATTTTAAATGAAGAAAGAAAACCCCACTACACTATACAAGAAAAAGAAAAAAAGGGACTGGGCAGTCCATTCTGGGGATACGACCAAAAAAAAAGAAAGACTTTCTGATCAAATCTAAAACTTTGAATAAAAAATTTGAAGACTAATAAATCAAATCAATTGAAAATATTGAAAAAAAAGTTGCCAGATTTGCTCAAATTTAAAGGATGTATCAAATGTCCGACTTCTTATTTTCTCTAAACTTAAACAGGACATAATGGAGGAAAGCTAATTAAAGACCGTAGGTGGATTAGAATCCTTCCACTTCAATAAAATGGATCTCCTCGCCAATAAAGTCGAAAAGGCTATCAGACGTTGAGCGGAAACAGGAATGTTTCCTGCTTCCAATGGAATAACCCCAAAAATTGCCTTAAGCAAATTAGGTTGTAGATCCAGATCCAAGACTTTTGATAGTATTTTAAAAACATCTCTCCAACATATCTAGCTTTATACAAGACCAATAAATATGAGTTAAAGTGGCTCCCTCAATATTACATCTGTCACAAATAGGATTGATATTGGAAAAAATATGCGCTAGTTTATCCTTTGATATATGGGCCCGATGCACTACCTTGAACTGTATCAAGGAATGACGGGCACAAATACAAAATAATCTACAGATGCTGGGGTCAAAGCCACACTCACAACACGCTGGAGGAACTCAAAGCAACACTCCTGACGAAGGGTTCCGGCCCGAAACGTCGACCGATCTTTTCCACGGATGCTGCCCGACCTGCTGAGTTCCTCCAGCGTGTTGTGAGTGACAGGCACAAATAGATGAGTTACTAACCAAATGAAAAATTTTACTCCATTGATGATCTGAAAATGACTCTTGAAATTCCGATTCCCAAGCACGTTTAATTCTATCATTAGATATCATTCGTGAGTTCAATAACCGTTTATAGATTATAGCTATCAACCCTTTTTGAAATGGTTTAAACTGAAAGAGAGCATCTGTAATATTAGGTGGATAAATAGAAAAGTAAATTGGCAAAAAACACATTAAAAAATTCCTAATTTGTAAATATGTTAAAAAGTGTACATTAGATAAATCATATTTATCCACTGAGAAAAAGACATTAAACAGTCCCCTAAAAACAAATCTGAAAAAGTTATTATTCCCTTGGTTTTCCAAATTAAAAAGGCCCTATCCAAAATTGATAGGTTTAAAAAAATAATTGAGATGGATATTACTAGACAGAAGTTAGGTCGGCTGGTGGCGGAGTGAGATCAGCGTCGGGCTCGAGAACGGAGGTTCCCGAGTTCGATCCAGTGACAGACTGCTCCCGTGCGCGCTCTCCGTCAGCGCCAGGTTGATGTCGAGCTTGCAACTCGGCCTCGTAAAATAATACTGCGAGGAGTGGGGCCCCACACAGCCCTTCGAACTGTGCCTTGTAAGGCATGAAAATGCCTGACGCTAGCCTCTCCTGTCAAAGTCGACGTCAGAAAGAATAAAATTATTTAACTCAAAAAAACTACAAAACTGAAATCAAATTCTTAATGTATGTTTAATAATGGGATTAAGATCTTGTCAACTAATCTTAGAAAACAAAAAAGAAAGAGGAGCTCCCAGTAGAGAGGCCAAAGAGAGTCCTTTTACCAAGTTATTGGAACAGATTCTCGTCAAAGGCTGATATCAAGTTATTAGAACAGATTTTCGTCAAAGGCTGATATCAAGTTATTAGAACAGATCCTTGTCAAAGGCTGATATCGTTTTTAGAACAGATTTTCGTCAAAGGCTGATATCGTTTTTAGAACAGATTTTTGTCAAAGGCTGATATCAAGTTATTAGAACAGATTCTCATCAAAGGCTGCTCTGTTTATTAGAACAGATTCTCATCAAAGGCTGATATCAAGTTATCAGAACAAATACTCGTCAAAGGCCGATCTCAAGTCATTAGAACAGATTCTCGTCAAAGGCTGATATCACTATTGGAACAGATTCTCGTCAAAATCTGATATCAGGTTATTCGAACAGATTCTCGTCAAAATCTGATATCAGGTTATTCAAACAGACTCTCGTCAAAGGCTGATATCAAATTATTAGAACAGATTCTCATCAAAGGCTGATATCGTTTTGAGAACAGATTCTCGTCAAAGGCTCATGTCAGGTTATTAGAACAGATTCTCGTCACAGGCTGATATCCAGTTATCAGAACACATTCTTGTCAAAGGCTGATATCGACAGGAGAACAGATTCTCGTCAAAGGCTGATATCGTTATTGGAACACATTCTCGTTGAAATCTGATATTAAGTTATTCGAACAGACGCTCGTCAAAGGCTGATATCGTGATTAGAACAGATTCTCGCCAAAGGCTGCTGCCATTATTAGAACAGATCCACGTCAAAGGCTGATGTCATTATTGGAACAGATTCTCGTCAGAAGCTAATATCAAGTTATTAGAACAGATTCTCGCCAAAAGCTGATACCGTTTTGAGAACAGATTCTCGTCAAAGGCTGATATCGTTATTATAACAGATTCTCGTCAAAGGCTGATATCGTTATCAGAACAGATTCTCATCAAAGGCTGATATCATCATTAGAACAGATTCTCGTCAAAAGTTGATAATCGTAATTAGAACAGATTCTCGTTGGGTCGGCTGGTGGCGCAATGACATCAGCGCCGGACTCTGGAACGGAGATTCCCGGGTTTGAACCCAGTCAGGTCCGCACCCGAGTAAACTTTCCATCGGTGCCGGGTTGAGTGTCGAGATTGCAACTCGACCTCGTAAAATACAGGTTTCCACGCCATCTGAAGTTAGAGCGTTCCTATGAAACGATTCGCAAGCCAGAATGTCGTAAAGCGAAGAAGCAATTACCATTTATTTATATGGGAAAATTTTGTGAGCATTCACAGACCCAAAGATAACCTACCAAATCATGCCAAATAACACATAAAACCTAAAATAACAGTAACATATAGTAAAAGCAGGAATGATATGATAAATACACAGCTTATATAAAGTAGAAATACTTTTCCACAATCACTGCCTGAACTGTTCCCCGTAGCGAAAATCTCACGCGAGCGTCGTCAGCAAAAACACGGCGCAAGCGCTCTCCAGTAACCTTTAAGCTATGAAGCTGCCAAACCATACCAAATAACACGTAAAAATACACAGCCGATATAAGGTAGAAATAATGTATGTACAGTGTAGTATCACTTACTGGAATTGGGAAAGCGCGGAGCACACTGATGTTGGTGTGTTAGACTGAGTCATTGCAGGTTGGGTGGTGCAGTGGCCCCCACCCTCCAGGCCGCCGAGCGATACATTGCCGCGAAGCATGCAGGGGTACAGCGGTAGCCGGGAGGCACACAGCACATCTTTAAGAAAAAAGCTGAAATAAACATGCTAATTAATTAGGTGCCACCCGGCACATAATTGTCGGCCCAGATCAGTGCCGATTGCCAATTGTGTCACCTCTGATCTGGGTCGACAATTACGTGTCGGGCGGCACCTAATTAATTAGCATGTTTATTTCCGCTTTTTTCTTAAAGATGTGCTGTGTGTCTCCCGGCTACTGCTGCATTCTCCGCAAATTGGTATCTGTCCGTGGCCTGGGTGTTGGGGTGGTGGGACACTGGGGTGTCATCTCGTTGTCTGTTTCCATTACAGCAGGCAACTCATCTTCTCATGATTGCCCGCCTCCATGTCGAAGTTCGAGGTTCGTTGTCTGCTGTGGCTGATGTGGAAGCTTGCTTGACCGCTGAGTCTCGCGCATTTTTCTATCATACAATTCTTTGTAAGCACTCAAACCATCCTGCAAATATCCCGTAAACCGATGTACCCTTTCAAAATTAAAGTTGTACCTTATCATTACTCATTTGGTTTCAATTGTTATCCTTTCCTCTTCCAATTACATCAGCTCTTCATCTATCAGTTCTTGGTCATGGGATGCCAAAACCTCTTCAACATCATCTTCATCAGCTTCCACAAGCCAAACTCAGTTCGCCTTTACTTTGTTCACCACGATCAAAACGCTCAATTATGTCTAGTTTTACGCTAAGTGTAACACCCCTACAAGCTCTTTCAGTCTTTTCCGATACCATAGAACTCATCTTGCAAACGGTTGCTCACAGACACCTCTTTAAGCAATGCCGGCGAGGATGCAGTTCCGAATTCAGGGGAGAGCGTCTGCTCGGGGCGCACGCTGCCTTTTATCGTGTGCTGATCTTTTTCGCGCGCTGCTTATTCGTAACAGTGAAAACACCTTCTGTTAGCGAACACAGGGTACTAATGTAGGTCTTTCGTAACACTGAGGTTTCGTAAAGCAAACGTTCAAAAAGCGGGGGACACCTGTGAAGGGAAAGATGCTGCGAAGTGTCTGTGTGGGGAGTGGCACACCACACAGTCTCTCTCTCTCTCCGCGCCTTGTAAAAGGCATGAAAAAGACATCGTCCTGCCAACATCGCACACACATGGACGCACGCACGCAGACGCACACACACATGCCAAAAAAAAAAGATTCTCGTCAAAGGCTGATATCAAGTTATTACAACAAACTCTCATCAAATACTGATATCAAGTTACAGATACAGATTATAGACAAAGGTACAGTAGTGTGGAACAGTGTTAGCAGGAACTCATACAATACTGTCTTCACAGTCTCAGGCACACATACAGTACAGTATGACAGTCTCAGGGACACATACAGTATGACAGTCTCAGGGACACATACAGTACAGTGTAACAGTCTCAGGAATGCATACAGTAGTGTAATAGTCTCAGGGACACATACAGTACTGTACAACACAGTACTTCAGGAAATGAAAATGAAATCCTCAAAATTTGAAAGTAATTAGCTTTTCCAAGTATTCACTGCTCAACATTAATTCTGTATTCTTTAGCACTTTGGCCTCAGTGGCTCAGAATACACTCTCTCGGACAAGGTGAAATTATTTTATTTTGAATTATTCATTACTGTTTCATTGACATGAGAGTCTCCCGGTGAAACAGCCTTGTCCACTTGTTGACCTTGAAAATTTCACCTGAAACAAAATGATGCGAACTGGAAAAGATATTAGTGAGATTGGAGGGGTTGGGTACTATAAGTAAACTGAATAAGCTGAGGCTTCCCCTCACCCAGCCCTCCACCTCACCCCCACACCCCAGAGATTGACAGGCAAAGTAGAGACTTTATAGGGATTTCTAAGATCACTCTGAACCCAGGTAAGGTGAATAGTCAGAATACTTTTCCTGAAAGTAAGGGAACCTAAGAGGAGAGAGGAGATCGGAGAGGGAACTTTTCCACAAACAGCAGTTGGTCGGAGTCCAGAATGCACTGCCAGAAGAAATGATGAAGGCAGGTAGACAAGTGCTGGAATTGACAAGACACTGAAGGCATTGAGGCAACAACACAACTGAGAGGTTTGCATGGGCATTCCAGAGGGCGCTAAAGGGAAACTGGAGATGCTCTGGAGTCAAAGTAGAGACAAGACAAACAAGAACGTCAGATATCCTCCACTGGACAACCGCAGTGAATCAGGCAGGTTTTTTCATCAATTAGGCTGACCATGTGGCTATCAATAACTCAACTGCGTAAGAAGAACAGATTTCACAATCAAATTCAATTCAAAGGATCTTCAATTTGTTTAGTTTAACTCAAAAGTAAAACTTTAAAATACCTTGTATTTGCCTTCCCTCCTTCTAGCTCCAGAAGGGTCATCCTGTTCGAAATTCACAAAAACAAAAACTGTATTCAGAAGACAACGAAATCCAGAACATTAACAGTAAAAATAACATACTTACAGAATATAAATTCTCAATCAAACTTGCATCAGGAGATGCTCGAATGTAAAGCAAAAGAGGAAGAAGAACTGCAAGAATCATTTCAATCTACAGTACGAAGGGAGCAAGCACAAAGGCGTAATATATCCATCCTTCAAAGTAACACGATTCCGGAAAAGATTTGCAATCAGTGTTTGAGGTGAACAAAATAGTGCATGAACGAATGGAATATGACTGCAATGTGAGCTTCACATTTTCTGATGAAGTGAAGTTCTGGTACATTTGGAATAACTAACACTGCACAAGACAGGGAAATAACATTCTCACAGTGTGTTCTACAAGTGAGTGAAATAACATTCTCACAGTGTGTTCTACAAGTCAGTATAATAAGGTTCTCGCAGCGTGTTCTACAATTCAGTGAAATAACGTTCACGCAGCGTGTTCTACAAGTCAGGGAAATAACGTTCTCACTGCGTGTTCTACAAGTTAGTGAAATAACGTTCTCACAGCGTGTGCTACAAGTCAAGGAAATAACGTTCTCACAGTGTGTTCTACAAGTCAGTGAAATAACGTTCTCACAGCGTGTTCTACAAGTCAGTGAAATAACGTTCTCACAGTGTGTTCTACACATCAGGGAAATAACGTTCTCACAGCGGGTTCTACAAGGCAGGGAAATAACGTTCTAACAGTGTGTTCTACAAGTCAGTGAAATAACGTTCTCACAGCGTGTGCTACAAGTCAGGGAAATAACGTTCTCACAGCGTGTTCTACAAGTCAGTGAAATAACTTTCTCACAGCGTGTTCTACAAGTCAGGGAAATAACGTTCTCACAGCGTGTTCTACAAGTCAGTGAAATAACGTTCTCACAGTGTGTTCTACAAGTCAGTGAAATAACGTTCTCACAGTGTGTTCTACAAGTCAGTGAAATAACGTTCTCACAGCGTGTTCTACAAGTCAGTGAAATAACGTTCTCACAGTGTGTTCTACAAGTCAGGGAAATAACGTTCTCACAGTGTGTTCTACAAGTCAGGGAAATAACGTTCTCACAGCGTGTTCTACACATCAGGGAAATAACGTTCTCACAGCGTGTTCTACAAGTCAGTGAAATAACGTTCTCACAGTGTGTTCTACAAGTCAGTGAAATAACGTTCTCACAGTGTGTTCTACAAGTTAGTGAAATAACGTTCTCACAGTGTGTTCTACAAGTCAGTGAAATAACGTTCTCACAGCGTGTTCTACAAGTCAGTGAAATAACGTTCTCACAGTGTGTTCTACAAGTCAGTGAAATAACGTTCTCACAGTGTGTTCTACAAGTCAGGGAAATAACATTCTCACAGCGTGTTCTACAAGTCAGGGAAATAACGTTCTCACAGCGTGTTCTACAAGTCAGGGAAATAACGTTCTCACAGCATGTTCAACAAGTCAGGGAAATAACGTTCTCACAGCGGGTTCTACAAGTCAGGGAAATAACGTTCTCACAGAGTGTTCTACAAGTCAGTGAAATAGCGTTCTCACAGCGTGTTCTACAAGTCAGGGAAATAACGTTGTCACAGCGTGTTCTACAAGGCAGTGAAATAACGTTCTCACAGTGGGTTCTACAAGGCAGTGAAATAACGTTCTCACAGCCGATTCTACAAGTCAGGGAAATAACGTTCCCACAGCGGGTTCTACATGTCAGGGAAGTAACTTTCTCACAGTGTGTTCCACAAGTCAGGGAAATAACGTTCTCACAGTGTGTTCTACACATCAGGGAAATAACGTTCTCACAGCGTGTTCTACAAGTCAGGGAAATAACGTTCTCACAGCGTGTTCTACAAGTCAGTGAAATAACTTTCCCACAGTGTGTTCTACAAGTCAGTGAAATAACATTATCACAGCGTGTTCTACAAGTCAGTGAAATAACGTTCTCACAGTGTGTTCTACAAGTCAGTGAAATAACGTTCTCACAGTGTGTTCTACAAGTCAGTGAAATAACGTTCTCACAGTGTGTTCTACAAGGCAGTGAAATAACGTCACAGTGTCTTCTACAAATCAGTATAATAATGTTCTCACAGCGTGTTCTACAAGTCAGTGAAATAACGTTCTCACAGTGTGTTCTACACATCAGGGAAATAACGTTCTCACAGTGTGTTCTACAAGTCAGTGAAATAACGTTCTCACAGTGTGTTCTACAAGTCAGTGAAATAACGTTTTCACACTGTGTTCTATAAGTCAGGGAAATAACCTTCTCACAGGGTGTTCTACAAGTCAGTGAAATAACTTTCGCACAGCGTGTTCTACAACTCAGGGAAATAACGTTCTCACAGCGTGTTCTACAAGTCAGGGAAATAACGTTCTCACAGCGTGTTCTACAAGTCAGGGAAATAACGTTCTCACAGGGCGTTCTACAAGTCAGTGAAATAACTTTCGCACAGCGTGTTCTACAACTCAGGGAAATAACGTTCTCACAGCGTGTTCTACAAGTCAGTGAAATAACGTTCTCACAGCGTGTTCTAGTTGTCAGGGAAATAACGTTCTCACAGCGTGTTCTACAAGTCAGTGAAATAACGTTCTCACAGCGTGTTCTACAAGTCAGTGAAATAACGTTCTCACAGTGTGTTCTACAAGTCAGTGAAATAACGTTCTCACAGTGTGTTCTACAAGTCAGGGAAATAACGTTCTCACAGCGTGTTCTACAAGTCAGTGAAATAACGTTCTCACAGAGTGTTCTACAAGTCAGGGAAATAACGTTCTCACAGCGGGTTCTACAAGTCAGGGAAATAACGTTCTAGCAGCGTGTTCTACAAGTCAGGGAGATAACGTTCTCACAGCAGGTTCTACAAGGCAGTGGAATAACCTTCTCACAGCGTGTTCTACTAGTCAGGGAAATAACGTTCTCACAACAACATACATCAAAGTTGCTGGTGAACGCAGCAGGCCAAGCAGCATCTATAGGAAGAGGCGCAGTCGACGTTTCAGGCCGAGACCCTTCGTCAGGACTAACTGAAGGAAGAGTGAGTAAGGGATTTGAAAGCTGGAGGGGGAGGGGGAGATGCAAAATGATAGGAGAAGACAGGAGGGGGAGGGATAGAGCCGAGAGCTGGACAGGTGATAGGCAAAAGGGGATACGAGAGGATCATGGGACAGGAGGCCTAGGGAGAAAGACGGGGGGGGGGTGACCCAGAGGATGGGCAAGAGGTATATTCAGAGGGACAGAGGGAGAAAAAGGAGAGTGAGAGAAAGAATGTGTGCATAAAAATGAGTAACAGCTGGGGTACGAGGGGGAGGTGGGGCCTAGCGGAAGTTAGAGAAGTCAATGTTCATGCCATCAGGTTGGAGGCTACCCAGACGGAATATAAGGTGTTGTTCCTCCAACCTGAGTGTGGCTTCATCTTTACAGTAGAGGAGGCCGTGGATAGACATGTCAGAATGGGAATGGGATGTGGAATTAGAATGTGTGGCCACTGGGAGATCCTGCTTTCTCTGGCGGACAGAGCGTAGATGTTCAGCAAAGCGGTCTCCCAGTCTGCGTCGGGTCTCACCAATATATAAAAGGCCACATCGGGAGCACCGGATGCAGTATATCACCCCAGTCGACTCACAGGTGAAGTGATGCCTCACCTGGAAGGACTGTTTGGGGCCCTGAATGGTGGTAAGGGAGGAAGTGTAAGGGTATGTGTAGCACTTGTTCCGCTTACACGGATAAGTGCCAGGAGGGAGATCAGTGGGGAGGGATGGGGGGGACGAATGGACAAGGGAGTCGTGTAGGGAGCGATCCCTGCGGAATGCAGAGAGGCGGGGAGGGAAAGATGTGCTTAGTGGTGGGATCCCGTTGGAGGTGGCGGAAGTTACGGAGAATAATATGTTGGACCCGGAGGCTGGTGGGGTGGTAGGTGAGGACCAGGGGAACCCTATTCCTAGTGGGGTGGTGGGAGGATGGAGTGAGAGCAGATGTACGTGAAATGGAGGAGATGCGTTTAAGAGCAGAGTTGATAGTGGAGGAAGGGAAGCCCCTTTCTTTAAAAAATGAAGACATCTCCCTCGTCCTAGAATGAAAAGCCTCATCCTGAGAGCAGATGCGGCGGAGACGGAGGAATTGCGAGAAGGGGATGGCGTTTTTGCAAGAGACAGGGTGAGAAGAGGAATAGTCCAGATAGCTGTGAGAGTCAGTAGGCTTATAGTAGATATCAGTGGATAAGCTGTCTCCAGAGACAGAGACAGAAAGATCTAGAAAGGGGAGGGAGGTGTCGGAAATAGACCAGGTAAACTTGAGGGCAGGGTGAAAGTTGGAGGCAAAGTTAATAAAGTCAACGAGTTCTGCATGCGTGCAGGAAGCAGCGCCAATGCAGTCGTCGATGTAGCGAAGGAAAAGTGGGGGACAGATACCAGAATAGGCACGGAACATAGATTGTTCCACAAACCCAACAAAAAGGCAGGCATAGCTAGGACCCATACGGGTGCCCATAGCTACACCTTTAGTTTGGAGGAAATGGGAGGAGCAAAAGGAGAAATTATTAAGAGTAAGGACTAGTTCCGCTAGACGGAGCAGAGTGGTGGTAGAGGGGAACTGATTAGGTCTGGAATCCAAAAAGAAGCGTAGAGCTTTGAGACCTTCCTGATGGGGGATGGAAGTATATAAGGACTGGACATCCATGGTGAAAATAAAGCGGTGGGGGCCAGGGAACTTAAAATCATCGAAAAGTTTAAGAGCGTGAGAAGTGTCACGAACATAGGTCGGAAGGGATTGAACAAGGGGTGATAAAACAGTGTCGAGGTATGCAGAAATGAGTTCGGTGGGGCAGGAGCAAGCTGAGACAATAGGTCGGCCAGGACAGGCAGGTTTGTGGATCTTGGGTAGGAGGTAGAAACGGAAAGTGCGGGGTGTGGGAACTATAAGGTTGGTAGCAGTGGATGGGAGATCCCCTGAGCGGATAAAGTCGTTGATAGTGTGGGAGACAATGGCCTGGTGCTCCTTAGTGGGGTCACGATCGAGGGGTAAATAAGAGGAGGTATCCGCGAGTTGTCGCTGTGCCTCGGCAAGGTAGAGGTCAGTACGCCAGACTACAACAGCACCCCCCTTATCAGCGGGTTTAATAATAAGTTTAGGATTAGTGCGGAGGGAGTGGAGAGCAGAGCGTTCCGAAGGAGTGAGGTTGGAATGGGGACAAGGTGCGGTGAAGTCGAGACGGTTGATGTCCCGTCGGCAGTTGGCAATAAAGAGATCCAGAGCAGGCAGAAGACCAGAGCGGGGTGTCCATGAAGAAGAGGAGGGTTGAAGACGGGAGAAGGGGTCATCGGTGGGGGTGGAAGAGTCCTTGCCGAAGAAGTAGGCTCGGATAACGTTCTCACAGTGGGTTCTACAAGGCAGTGAAACAACGTTCTCACAGCCTGTTCTACTGGTCAGGGTAATAACGTTCTCACAGTGGGTTCTACAAGGCAGTGAAATAACGTTCTCACAGTGTGTTCTACAAGTCAGTGAAATAACATTATCACGGTGTGTTCTACAAGTCAGTGAAATAACGTTCTCACAGTGTGTTCTACAAGTCAGTGAAATAACGTTCTCACAGTGTGTTCTACAAGTCAGGGAAATAACGTTCTCACAATGTGTTCGACAAGTCAGTGAAATAACTTTCTCACAATGTGTTCGACAAGTCAGTGAAATAACTTACTCACAGCGTGTTCTACATGTCAGTGAAATAACGTTCTCACAGCGTGTTCTACAAGTCAGTGAAATAACGTTCTCGCAGTGTGTTCTACAAGTCAGTGAAATAACGTTATCACAGTGTGTTCTACAACGCAGGGAAAGAACATCCTCATAGCGTGTTCAACAAGGCAGGGAAATAACCATGTTTCTGCTTGTTCTCCAAACTGCACTTTAACAAACTGATGCAGCCTGCTCGGAAAATATCCCCTGGGAACTGGTTCCATGCATTTTCTGGAAGTTCATTTAAACACTACCTCCATTCCAGCCGAAAAAGTATGTCACCACAAAGTGGACCCCATATGCACTTCCCGCACTGTTTTTGGACTACTTGATTAATTTAACAGTTTTAGTATACTTTTCAGATTGTAAGACATTGATTTTTTTGTTGTAATTAACAGGCTCTGGACCTGTATTCATTGGAGTTCAGAAAAATCCAGGCTGAGCTCAGTGAAATCTGTTGAATGGTGTTCAGATTCAATGGAGTGGATGTGGAGAGGATGTTTCCTGTGGTGGGTCAGTGTCTCACCAGAGTATATAGCCTCAGAATATCGGAGCATCTTTTTAAAACGGAGATGAGATGGAATTTTTTAACCAGATGGTGTTGAATCTGTGGAGTTCTTTGCTTCATGTTGCTGTGGAGGTCAACTCATTGGGTATATTTATGATAGATTATTGATTGGCCAGGGCATGAAGATGTACAGGAAGAAAGCAGGAAATTGGAGCTGAGAGGGTAAATGGATCAGCCATGATGAAATGGCAGAACAGACTTGATGGGTCAAATGGTCACATTCTGCTCTTATATCTTTAGTCATTACTGCCAGTTTTAGTAATTCTTTATGTATTACATTGTACTGCTGCAGAAAGCAACAAACTTCATGACGTATGTCAGTGATAATAATACTGATCACATCCCAACTCTATGAATTTTAAACCATTGAAATATTTCCATCTATAAATAAAAAGACTATCTGGCAGTAAACCATAGTGCTGTTAGCGAGGGAGAGGAAAGGAGGAGTGAACATTCAACGAGTCAATTTAAGCTTAATGCTTACAAATAAATTTTATACGGGATGTTGGACCCAAACACCAAGCTGTTTAAATGTTCACTCTAAAGTAGGCAAAGGAGAGAAAAACAGACCTTTAATACCATGTTCTTTTAATGAAATTAAAAATAGATGTACACTTTACCTTTAGTTCAGTCTGATCAGTCTTTTTGTTTGGTGTATCTACAGTAAAAAAGAACAACTTTCAAAAGTTACATGATGAAGATTGTCCTTTCTTACTCTCAAAGTCTAAGATTACTTTTCCTTTGGTCAGGCCTCACTTTAAGCTTGCTGACACTTTGTTCTCAAAGTGTGGAAAGTTTTATAATTTGTCTGACACAAGATTGAAACTTAAACCAAACTGCTGATTGAAATAGTTCCAATTAAGGCTGAAAAGCTTCTTTATTCCTAGAATCACAAGTTGATACATCAAAAAATGCAATCTTGGTGCAATTATGCCTGGTACTACCAGATGTTTGAGTTGCTTCATCCGTCTCTTAATGGAACTAATGAAAGATTCATGAATCAGGCAAGCAAGGATTTAATTTTTATTCTCAAAGACAGCTTACAGTGCTCCACTTAGACCCCACGAGAAAACCTCTGGCTTGCCGCTGGTCCATCGAAGCTCACTTCTCCACGTTCTAACTCTCCTGGCCTGCTCGCTGGGTATCAGCCGATTTCTTGTTCATTCACATTCGGCGTGATATCAAGCTGACCTTTGTTCACTGTTTATTGGTGGTTACTATGTGCCAAAAATCAGCAGAATTCAAAGAATGGCCCTTATTATTTTAGGCTGCCTTATGGTGAACATCTGATATCTAAGACCTTGATGACAGTAACAGCAATCTATTGGACTCCTCGATCAATACAGTACAGATTCAGACCTTTTACCCAACAGACTCATTCTGACCACAGTGCTCACCCAGCCAGTTCCAATTTCCTGAGTTTGGCCTATGGTCCTCTAAATACCATTCCTCCAAGTTCCTCTCACATGATGCTATTGTACGTCTAGCAGCTTATTCCATATATTCACCACCGTCTGTGCGAGTCCCTTTTAAATCTTTCCGCTCTCACCCCCTCTCCCAGTTTTGGATTCCCCTACCCTGGGATTTCAAGTCCAAAAAACATCCTCTCGCAATTTTAAACTTTTCTACAATGATATGCCATCACTGGTTCTCTCGATTTAATGTAGCACATCAGGCAAACACTGATCTCTCTTGAAGATACCCACTGTTCAAGTCCCAGATAATCAGAGTCTACACAGCAGGACCTTTTCATTCAACATTTAAAACAACAGTTTTAGTTCAGATTCAGATTCATTTATTTATCACAGGTACACCAAAACACACACTGAAATGCATCGTTTATGTTAACATCCAACACAACCTCAGGACGCCGGAGGCAGCCTGCACGATCTCTTCAGCCACCTCTTTCAGAACTTTGGGGTGTACACCACCTGGTCCAGGTGACGTATGTATCGTCACACCTTTCAGTTTCCCAAGAACCTTCTCTCTGGTAACTTCACACAGTTCATGCCCCCACAGCTGGAACTGCTACCATACCAGCAGTACCTTCCACTGTGAAGACTGGTACAAAACACTTCTTCACTTCTGCCGCTATTTCACTGACATCCACTTTTACCTCTCCAGCATTGTTTTCCACTCTCACTTCTCTATTATACTTCATGTATCTGAAGAAACTTTTCATCTCCTCTTTAATATTCTTGGTTAGCTTATTTTGTATTCCATCTTTACCTTCTTGGACTTTTTTTAGTTGCCTTCTGTTGGTTTTTAAAAGCATCCCAATCCTCTAACTTCTCACTCATCTTTGCTCTATTATACGCCCTCTCTTTGGCTTTTACATCATATATAGAGAAGTATTCCACGCGCCCCCCCCCCCCGGAATTTTTTGATGTCATATTGTTTTACAACAATGAATCACTGTGGATTTAATTTGGTTTTTTTGACACTGATGAACAGAAAAAGACTCTCGTATCAAACTGAAAACAGATCTCTACAGAGTTAATTGCAAACATAGGAGACAGAATAATTCATTGCTTAAGTATTCACCCCTTTAATATGACATATCGAATCATCACTGGTGCAATTCACATATTTAGTTAAATGGAGATCTGTTTTTGGAGACCTGTGTGCAGTCAAGGTGTTTAATTGATTGTAGTAAAAATACACCTGTATCTGTAAGCTCCAACTGCTGGTGAGTCAGTATCCTGGTAAACAGTACACCAGGAAGACAAAATAAAAAGCACTCCAAGCAACTCCGCAATAAGTTTATTGAAAAACACAAGTCAGGGGATGGATACAAGATAATTTCCAAGTCACAGAATATCCCTTGGAGTGCAGCTGGGGAAAGAATGTGGCACAGCCGTAAATCTGCCTAGAGCAGGCCGTCCTCAAAAACTGAGTGACCATGCAAGAAGGGGATGAGTGAGGGAGGCTACTAGGAGACCTATGACAACTCTGGACGGTTAAAAGCTTCAGTGGCTAAGATGGGAGAGACTGCGCATCTGACAGCTGTTGCCTGGGTACTTCACCCTACTGTGAAGCATGGTGGTGGCTACATCATGCTGTGGGGTTGCTTCATTGTGGCAGGCCCTGGAAGGCTCGTGAAGATAGAGGGTAAAACGAATGCAGCAAAATACAGAGAAATCCTGGAGGAAAAATACAGAGAAGGCCTGGAGGAAAACCTGATGCAGTTTGCAAGAGAACTGCGACTTGGGAGAAGATTTGTTTTCCAGAAAGACAATGACCCCAAACATAAAGCACAGAAATGGCTTAAAAACAACAAAATTAATGTCCTGGACTGGCCATGTCAGAGTCCAGACCTTAATCCAATTGCCTATTTGTGGCTGGACTTGAAAAGGGGTGTTCACTCACGATCCCCATGCAATCTGATGGAGCTTGGGCAATTTTGTAAAGAATGGAGAAAATTGCAGTGTCCAGATGTGCAAAGTTGATAGAGACCTATCCACACAGACTCAGGGCTGTACAGTGGCATGCAAAAGTTTGGGCACCCCTGGTCAAAATTTCTGTTACTGTGAATAGCTAAGTAAAAGATGAACTGATTTCCAAAAGGCATAAAGTTAAAGATGACACATTTCTTTAACATCTTAAGCAAAAAAAACTTCTTTATTTCCATCCTTTACAGTTTCAAAATAACAAAAAAGGAAAAGGGCCTGAAGCAAAAGTTTGGGCACCCTGTGTGGCAGTACTTAGTAACACCCCCTTTGGCAAGTATCACAGCTTGTAAACGTTTTTTGTAGCCAGCTAAGAGTCTTTCAATTCCTGTTTGGGGGATTTTCGCCCATTCTTCCTTGCAAAAGGCTTCTCGTTCTGTGAGATTCTTGGGCCGTTTTGCATGCACTGCTCTTTTGAGGTCTATCCACAGATTTTCGATGATGTTTCGGTCGGGGGACTGTGAGGGCCATGGCAAAACCTTCAGCTTGCGCCTCTTGAGGTAGTCCATTGTGGATTTTGAGGTGTGTTTAGGTTCATTATCCTGTCATAGAAGCCAGCTGGATGCTAGATTTAAGGACTGGACAGCTAAAGGAATAACAGCTATCTGCAATATAATGAAAGAAGTTCAGTTTTGAAATGCTCAAGGTTTTGAAATTGAAAAGTTTTGTTCAGTTTTGAAATGCTCAAAGAGAAACACTTATTAGAAAATCAAGACTTTTACCGGTATTTACAGGTGCGACAGTATGGTTAAATAGGACGGTTAAAAATGTAACCAAGACAAGTACATGTCTGATAGAGCTATTTAGAAAAGCATATAATTCAGACAACGGTAGTAGAATAATTTCAAGCGTGTATACGGGTTTGTCAAATCTTAAAACACATTCGACTTCATACATTAAAACAAAATGGGAGAAGGAAGGAGGGATAATAATATCTGAGGAAGACTGGACAATAATATGCAGGTATCAATGGAAGTGTGCCAGTTCACAGAAATGGAGGGAGTTCGGGTGGAAAAACTTGATAAGGTATTTTATTACACCCTCTCAGAAATCCCATTAAGATAGTAACCTCCCTGTTTGCTGGAGAATTTGTGGAAATCAAAATGCAAACCATTATCATATTTTCTGGGAATGCCCCATTATCAAAGACTATTGGAGTGGGATACATAATACCCTACAAGACATCTTTAAATGTAAAATAGCCTGAGAGAGTAACACCATATATTTTGGGTATATACCTCAAGAATGGTTGAAAAGAGATAAATATTTAATGAATATACTGCTGGTGGCTGGTAAAAAGACCCTTACCAGGAAATGATTATCACAGGAGAGCCCAACTTTAAATATATGAATGGAAATTACAATGGACATTTACAAAATGGAGAAGATAACAGCATCTGTTAAGCATAAGTTGGAACAATTTTATTCATACTGGGAAAAATGGTTTAACTGCATAACACCTCATAGGCCTGATTTTATTCTCACAAGTCAATGAATATGTTGTTAAAAAAAAGATCACTCCCTACTCTGTACATAGTTTTCTTCTTTCGATTGTTCTTTCTTTTCTCTCTTTTCTATAAGTGTACACCTCAGATAAATATTATGTGGAGATTTGTGACAAATATGATTATATGATATATATGTACAGTATCTGAAATACATCTTATGGAAATGTTTGTTTGATGATGAAATTCAATAAAAAATAAATTACAAAAAAAAAAGAAATTCTGCACCCTTTTTTCTCCAAACATACCTTTGTTCATTGCGGCCAAGAAGTTCCATTTTAACTTCATCAGTCCACAGGACTTGTTTCCAAAATGCATCAGGCTTGTTTAGATGTTCCTTTGAACCGTTTGAATAGAACTTTTTGGCCGCAATGAGCAAAGGTATGTTTGGAGAAAAAAAGGGTGCAGCATTTCATGAAAAGAACACCTCTCCAACTGTTAAGCACGGGGGTGGATTGGTCATACTTTGGGTTTGTGTTGCAGACAGTGGCACGGGGAATATTTACTGGTAAAGGGAAGAATGAATTCAATTAAATACCAGCAAATTCCGGAAGCAAACATCACACCATCTGTAAAAAAGTCGAAGATGAAAAGAGGATGGCTTCTACAACAGGATAATGAACCTAAAGACACCTCAAAATACACAATGGACTACCTCAAGAGGCACATGCTGAAGGTTTTCCCATGGCCCTCACAGTCCTCTGACCTAACCATCATCGAGAATCTGTGGATAAACCTCAAAAGAGCAGTACATGCAAGATAGCCCAAGAATCTCACAGAACTAGAAGCTTGTTGCAAGGAAGAATGGGCGAAAATCCCCCAAACAAGAATTTAAAGACTCTTAGCTGACTACAAGAAACATTTACAAGCTGTGATACTTGCCAAAGGGGGCATTACTAAGTACTGCCATGCAGGGTGCCCAAACTTTTGCTTCAGGCCCTTTTCCTTTTTTGTTATTTTGAAACTGTAAAAGCTGGAAATAAAAAAGTTTTCTTGCTTAAAATATTAAAGAAATGTGTCATCTTTAACTTTATGCCTTTTGGAAATCAGTTCATCTTTTTCTCACTTAGCTATTCACAGTAACAGAAATTTTGACCAGGGGTGCCCAAACTTTTGCATGCCACTGTAATTGCTGTCAAAGGTGCATCTACTAAATACTGACTTGAAGAGGGTGAGTAATTATGCAAACAATTATTTTGGATTTATTCATTGTAATAAATTTAGGCCAATTTGTAGATTTTTTGTTCACTTTGAATCTTTTTTTCCTGTTGATCAGCGTCAAGAAAGCCAAATTGATTCCACTGTGATTCAATGTTATAAAACATGAAAATTTACCAGGAGGGTGAATACTTTTTATAGGCACTGTATGTTTTCAGTTGCCTTTAACAGACAAGGCTTTTTCACTCATGTGAGCTTGCTGTAAAGCCCATAATCCTTATAATTAAATAAGCTCTTCAATCAACATCAGTGAATAAGAACATTCAAGGATCAACTTTACTCATTACATACATCTAGAGGTATTAGTAATTTGCTGTGGTGTATTCATCAGGGCATGTCATGCAGCAAAAAACATTCGACAACTGTACAGTTTAAATTATTTAAAAATAGTGTTAGAAGTGCCAATATAGAATAAAATGTACATAAATACAGAAATACCATGTGTTTACACTGTAAATAGCATTATAAAAAGTGTTTACAGCGCATGACTGAGGTAATAGATAGAACAGGGGTGGGTAGGGGGAGCTAAGTGGAATGGTTGATCAGAATAACTGTCTGGGAGAATAAACTTCTGGAATGGCATGTTTTTTTTCTTTCAAAGGATTGCTTATGTACATAACCAACAATAACCTGCTCACCGATTTGGTCCTGGTAGATACTTGATGAATGTTTTACTGGATTTTGTTGCTTCTTTTCCTTTTTCCTGGCAATCTTCTTCAAGTTAAAACTAATTGAAGAAAAGAACAAGCCATAACAATGTGATCAAGTTTTGTAAAATATTTCAAAATAGAAACGATCCCCTATTGGCACACCCCCAGCTCCCTATCTGTGGGTATACCGCCAGCATGTAAAATTCAAGGTCAAGTTCAAAAACGAGCTTCTCCAAAGACAAAATGTGACATTGGAATATCGCCTCAGAATAGAGGGATGTCCATTTAGAACAGAGATGAGGAGGAATTTCTTTAACCAAAGGGTGGAAATCTGTGGAATTCCTTGCCCCAGATGGCTGTGGCATCCAAGTCATTGGGTGTATCCAAAGCCGAGGTTGACAGATTCTTCACTAGTAAAGGAGTCAAAGGTTACAGGGAAAAGGCAGGAGAATGAGGCTGAGAGGGATAATAAACCAGCCGTGATGGAATAGCGGAGCAGACCCAATGGGCCGTAGACCTAATTTTGCAATCTCTTATGATCTTAATCAAATACTGCACAGCAGCAACTTCAATTCGTAATGAGATGTTGAGACCAGAAACGTATATTGCCTCTGTATGAAACATGACAGGCAAGGGGCAACTCCAATGCTGAAGTGTTATTTGGTCTTTGGAAGAGGAATTGAGAATGCATCAATTGATTTTATGTACTGTTAAAATGATTATTTTACTAAAGAATACAATTACTCTCCTTCAGATAAATGAAAACGATTTTATTTTGCAGCAGATACAGTGGGCTAATTTTAGTTTAGTCCTGTGCTTTCTTATTCCAGAGAACTTAACACAAGAACTTGTTCAGAACCAGCCCTTCAAAATCCCTCTGTGGCCCTGCCTACAAAAAGCTTTGGCCCCATAGGCAGAGTGAGTGAGAGCAGCAGTTGTTCCACCCACAGAAGCATTCCATTCCTGCAAAGGAAGTATTGCCTCAGCAGGCACGGTTCTCAGACTGCGTCGACTACACCAGTGGGCGAGGCCAGACAAGACCAGCCAAAAATAATGAATACCACTGAAGGCAATTTAAGCCTGCACTTTAGCCAGGAATCAAATCATTATGAATATTTATCAATGTTACTAATGTAGAACACACAGCACAGGAACAGGCCTTCAGTTATGTCTGTCATGACCATTATTCCACATTAAATTAACCCCATGATCTTCAACTCTCCACAAGATGCCGGATGAACTGTCTGTTGATTTTCAGTATCTACAGAATCTTATTTCCCTTAATTCCCTGCCCATTCATATCCGTGTATAAGTGCCTTGTTATCCTTCCCTGGCAACACCAACTACTTTCTGAATAAAAAACTTGCCTTGTAAATCTCTGTCTTATCTTAAGGCTATGCCTCCAGTACTTGACACTTCCACACCAGGAAAGAGATAAGAACTAGAGGTCATGGGTTAAGGGTAAAAGGGAACATGGTGTTACAAGGGGGGTTAGTTTACGTGTCAGTCGAAAGCCACTTCCATCGATTGGCACATCTGAAGGATGTAGCGGCTTTTTCCCATTGGTTCCCAGTGCCTGGTTTCAGACACCTCACGTACGAGAGGCTCGGTCTCTTTCTTTTATGTCTCCAGGGACCACTAAGGACGTACCAGTGCTGAAGAACAATCAAGAAAGTATGCTCCAGAAGGCCTGTGCCTACTCTTAACTAAGTATCTGCTTGTTGAACATTTTGTTCTGTTCTTTGTGTAACTTGAGGGGGATTTAGATGTTTGGTGAATGTTTTACTGTTTGTAAATAAATGATCAATATGCTTATTCGTAATCATTGTCTCACTCACCAAACCGGTGAACCTGCCTCCACGTTCCAGGTGGTGAGAGTGTGGAACAAACTGCCACTGGAAGTGGTGTTGTTTCAACATTAAAGGAAAATTTGGATACGTGCATGGATAGGAAGGGTATGGAGGGCTAAGGTCTCGAGGCAGGTCAATAGAAATAGGTTAATAGTTTGGCATAGACTAGATTGGCTCAAGAGCAGACTTATGAACCATAGTGTTCTATGACACTCATGATTTGATAACCTTTTATCAAGCTGCCCCTTTGCCAAGAACTCTCCAAGGAAAACAATCCCAGTTCATCCAACTTCTCCTCACAGGCAAGATCCTGGGAAACCTCATCTGTACCCTCTCCAAAGTCTCCAAGTAATGTAACGACCAGATCCAACTTCTCCACACAGGCAAGATCCTGGGAAACCTCATCTGTACCCTCTCCAAGGTCTCCATATAATGTAACGACCAGATCCAACTTCTCCACACAGGCAAGATCCTGGGAAACCTCATCTGTACCCTCTCCAGAGTCTCCAAGTAATGTAACGACCAGATTCAACTTCTCCTCACAGGCAAGATCCAGATAAATATTCAAGAGTGTCAGGGAAGTAAAGTACGTGCAGTGGAAGTTATGACTTAGAAGGTGCTCAGGATGCTTAATGGTCTGAGCGTGGATAAATCCCCTGGACCTGATGGAATGCACCCTTGGGTTCTGAACGAAGTAGCTAAAGAGATTCCAGAGGCATTAACGATGATATTTCACAAACTGATAGATTCTGCTATTGTATCGGATGACTGAAAAATTTCAAATGTTACTCCGCTATTTAAGAAGGGTGGGAGGCAGCAGAAAGGAAACTATAGACCTGTCAGCCTGACATCAGTGGTTGGGAAGTCGTTGGATTGGTTGTTAGGGATGAGATTATTGAGTACCTGGGGGCACATGACAAGATAGGCCAAAGCCAGCATGGTTTCCTGAAAGGAAAGTCCTGCCTGACTAACCAACTGCAATTTTTTGAGGAAATTACAAGCAGGGTAGATAAAGGAAATGCAGTAGATGTGGTGTACTTAGATTTTCAGAAGGCCTTTGACAAGGTGCCGCACATGAGGCTGCTTAGCAAGATAAGAGCCCATGGAATTGCAGGGAAGTTACTAGCGTGGGTGGAGCATTGGCTGATTGGCAGAAAACAGGCAGTTGGAATAAATGGATCCTATTCTGGCTGGCTGCCGGTTACCAGTGGAGTTCCACAGGGGTCGGTGTTGGAACTGCTGCTTTTTACGATGTATGTCAATGATTTGGACTATGGGATTAACGGATTTGTGGCTAAATTAACCGATGATACAAAGATAGGTAGAGGAAACAGAGAGCCTGCAGAGAGACTTAGGGGAATGGACAAAGAAGTGGCAAATAAAATACAATGTTGGAAAGTGTACGGTCCAACAATAAATGGGCAGACTATTATTGAGATGGGGAAAAAATTCAAAATGCAGAGATGCAAAGAGACTTGGGAGTCCTTGTTCAAGATACCCTAAAGGTTAACCTCCAGGTTGAGTCGGTGGTGAAGAAGGCAAATGCAATGTTGGCACTCATTTCTAGAGGTATAGAATATAAAAGCAATGACGTGATGTTGAGGCTCTATAAGGCACTTGTGAGACCACACTTGGGAGTATTCTGAGCAGTTTTGGGCTCCTTGTTTTAGAAAGGATTACTGACATTGGAGAGCGTTCACAGAAGATTCACGAGAATGATTCCAGGAATGAAAGGGTTACCGTATGAGGAATGTCTGGCAGCTCTTGGGCTGTATTCCCTGGAGTTCAGGAGAATGAGGGGGGATCTCATAGAAACATTCTGAATGTTAAAAGGCCTGAACAGGTTAGATATAGCAAAGTTATTTCCCATGGTAGGGGAGTCCAGGATAAGAGGGCCCAACATCAGGATTGAAAGACGTCCATTAAGAAGAGAAGTGGAGAAATTACTTAAGTCAGAGGGTGGTAAATCTGTGGAATTTGTTGCCACGAGTGGCTGAAGAGGCCAAGTCATTGGGTGCATTTAAGGCAGAGATAGATAGTTTCTTGATTAGCCAGGGCATCAAAGGGTATGGGGAGAAAGCAGGGTGAGGGGATGACTGGAAGAATTGGATCAGCCCATGATTGAATGGCAGAGCAGACTCGATGGGCCGAATGGCCTACTTCTGCTCCTACATCTTATCGTTTTTATAAACCTCAACTGTGCCCTCTCCAAAGTCTCCCTGTAATCTGACAACCAGATCCAACTTCTCCTCACAGGTAAGATCCTGGGAAACCTCATCTGTACCCTCTCCAGAGTCTCCCTGTAATGTGATGTCCAAAACTGCACACAATACTCCAAATGTCTAGCCAAAGTCTTAACCACCTGCAACAAGACTGGGCAACTTTTAATCTGAACGTCCGAGGTAATGAAGGCAACCAAGCCGAACATCATCTTGACTTCTGTTACCCCAGTCTAGTACCCCAAGATCTCTCTGCTATTAATGATATTTGACGCCAAAGTGAAACACCTTACATATTTCTCTGCCCATATTTCAGACTTATCTATATCCTCCTGGATCCTTGGGCAGCCTTCCTCAATATCCACAACTCCACCATATTTTATCTCGTCTGCAAACTTACTAATCATCCCATCTACATCTTCAATCAAATCATTTACATGCATCACAAACAGGAATCCAGCACAGGCACCCGTGCAGCACCACCAGTCCTAGATCTCCAATCAGAACTACATCCACCCGCCACTGTCCTCACTCAGATATCCTCAAGTCAATTTTCAATCCTATCCACTTCTCCTCCAAGGATTCCACATAACTTAATCTTCCGAATCGGCCCACCATTAGGGACCATACGGAAAGTGATAGTGAAGTCCATATCCTACATTCATCACTACAGTAAAAAAACTTGAATACCTCATAATTCCATGTTTTTTCAAACGTCAGGAGACACTATCCACAAGAATCTTCCCCAATAGTTTCCCTCCCACTGATGGAAGGCTCACCAGCCTATAATCTACAGGATTGTCCCATTCTCCAATTGAAGGCTCACTGGGTTGTAATAAACAGGATTGTCCCATTGAAGACTCACTGTGTTGTAATCTACAAGATTGTTTTATAGTCCCATTGAAGGCTCATTGACCATTAATCTACAGGATTGTCTTATTGTCCCATTGAAGGTTCACTGGCCTGTAATCTACAGAATTGCCTTATCATCCCATTGAAGGCTCACTGGTCTGTAATCTACAGGATTGCCCTATTCTCCCCAATTGAAGGTTCACTGGCCTGTAATCTACAGGATTGTGTTGTTGTCCCATTGAAGGCTCACTGGCCTGTAATCTACAGGATTGTGTTGTTGTCCCATGGAAGGTTCACTGGCCTATAATCTACAGGATTGTCCCATTGAAGGTTCACTGGCCTGTAATCTACAGGATTGTGTTGTTGTCCCATTGAAGGTTCACTGGTCTGTAATCTACAGGATTGTGTTGTTGTCCCATTGAAGGTTCACTGGCCTGTAATCTACAGGATTGTCCCATTGAAGGCTCATTGGCCGTAATCTACAGGATTGTGTTGTTGTCCCATTGAAGGTTCACTAGCCTGTAATCTACAGGATTGTCCCATTGAAGGCTCACTGGCCTGTAATCTACAGGATTGGGTTGTTGTCCCATTGAAGGTTCACTGGTCTGTAATCTACAGGATTGTGTTGCTGTCCCATTAAAGGTTCACTGGCCTGTAATCTACAGGATTGTGTTGTTGTCCCATTGAAGGTTCACTGGCCTGTAATCTACAGGATTGTGTTATTGTCCCATTGAAGGCTCACTGGCCTGTAATCTGCTGGATTTTCCTTTTGCTCCATTGGAGGCTCACTGGCCTGTAATCTACATGATTGTCCTATTCTCCCATGGTAGGCTCACCGGCCAGTAATGTACAGGATTGTCCAATTACTCCCATGGAAGTTTCACCGGCCTGTAATCTACAGGATTGTCCCACTGAAGGCTCACCGGCCTGTAGTCTACAGGATTGCCCTATTGCCCCAGCATTTGTATGTGTGTTACCCTGGATTTCCAGCAACTACAGGATGTCACATTTACTGTCTCTCTCACTGGAAACCAGGAAGTTTCTGAGGTAGAAGCACAATTTGGAAAACAAGTACAAATATGTCATTATGCCTGCTGGATGCAGATACAAAGAAATGCAAATTTGCTTTTGGTCTTTCACTGAATGAACAGGGAACTGGTACAAAACCAGCTCAGTGACCACCCACAGTATACACACACACACCTGATACGTGTTCCCATATAAAGTGCAGAAACTCAGTGACCACCCATAGTACAAACACACCTGATATGTGTTCCTATATAAGTTAGATAAGCTCCTTCGCACAAGCAGATTGCCGCAGGGTAAGGACATAAACCCCCAGGGCCCAACTCCTCCCAGCTGTGCATTGAGAGTATCCACTCCTCTCCGCCCAGCACAATGTTCACAGATGATTATGGAAGAACACTCTCACTTTCAAAAACAAATCAATACTCACAAGACTACAAGAAACCGTTGTGAGATATATACTCCAGTGTTCTACAAACATCAGGTCGGCAGCAGCAACGACAAGCTTGCAAATATAACTATCGACACGAGATCCTTTGTTTCTTTATACATTTCTTGAATTTCCAACTAAATGTTGCATTCTAATTTCTGCATTCAATAAAAAAGAACAAGATAAAGCGTGTACTTACGTGCTACTACACTGCTTGGTTGCTGTGTTTCTGGCACTTTTATGTTCTTTTGACTTGGAGCTTTCAATCTGCAACAGTAATAAACACTGCCAACTTACCAGCACACAGTTATTGCAAGCTTATTAACCCTAAGTTGTTTCTAACATAACAGCACTAAGTTATTGCTAACTTATTAACAGCAAGTTATTGCAAGCTTATTAGCACTAAGTTCTTGCTAACATATTAGCACTAAGTTTTTGCTATCTTTGCATCATCAATGGGTCAGGAGAGGTTCTGGAGGATTGGAGGGTTGCGAATATTGTTCCATTATTCAAGAAAGGGAGCAGAGATAGCCCAGGAAATTATAAACCAGTGAGTCTGACTTCAGTGGTTGGTAGTTGATGGAGAAAATCCTGAGAGGCAGGATTGATGAACATTTGGAGAGGCATAATATGATTAGGAATAGTCAGCATGGCTTTGTGAAAGGCAGGTCGTGCCTTACGAGCCTGATCAAATTTTTTGAGGATGTGACGAGACACATTGATGAAGGAAGAGCAGTAGATGTAGTGTATATGTATTTTAGCAAGCCATTTGATAAGGTACCCCATGCAAGGCTTATTGAGAAAGTAAGGAGGCATGGGATCCAAGGGGACCTTGCTTTGTGGATTCAGAACTGGCTTGCCCACAGAAGGCAAAGAGTGGTTGTAGACTGGAGACATTCTGCATGGAGGCCGCTGACCAGTGGTGTGCCTCAGGTATCTGTTCTGGGATCCCTGCTCTTTGTGATTTTTATAAATGACCTGGATGAGGAAGTGGAGGGATAGGTTAGTAAATTTGCTGATGACACAAAGGTTGGGGGTGTTGTGGATAGTGTGGAAGACTGTCAGAGGTTACAGTGATAGGATGCAAAACTAAGCTGAGAAGTGGCAGATGGAGTTCAACCCAAATAAGTGTGAGGTAGTTCATTTTGGTAGGTCAAATATGATGGCAGAATATTGCATTAATGGCAAGACTCTTGGCAGTGTGAAGGATCAGAGGGATCTTGGGGTCCGAGTCCATAGGACACTCAAAGCTGCTGTGCAGGTTGACTCTGTGGTTACGGAGGCATACGGTGCATTGGCCTTCATCAATCATGGGACTGAGTTTAAGAGCTGAGAAGTAATGTTCCAGGGCCCTGGTCAGATCCCACTTGGAGTACTGTGCTCAGGTCTGGTCACCTCACTACAGGAAGGATGTGGAAACCAAAGAAAGGGTGTGGAGGAGATTTACAAGGATGTTGCCTGGATTGGGGAGCATGCCTTATGAGAACAGTTTGAGTAAACTCGGTCTTTGGAGTGGCAGAGGATGAGAGGTGACCTGATAGAGGTGTATAAGATGATGAGAGGCATTGATCGTGTGGATAGTCAAAGAGGATTTTTCCCAGGGCTAAAATGGGAAGCAGGAGAAGGGACAGATTTGAGGTGCTTGGAAGTAGGTACAGAGGAGATATCAGGGATAAGTTTTTTTACGCAGAGAGTGGTGAGTGTGTGTAATGGGCTGCCGGCAACAGTGGTGGAGGTGGATACGATAGGGTCTTTTAAGACACTCTTGGATAGGTAAATTGAGCTTAGAAAAATAGAGGGCTATGGGTAAGCCTAGTAATTTCTACGGTTAGGACATGTTCGGCACAGCATTGTGGGCCAAATGGCCTGTATTGTGCTGTAGGTTTTCTATGTTTCTAACTTAGTGCTAATAAGCTCGCAATAACTTAGTGCTAATAAGCTAACATAGAAACAGATAAAAATCATCGCCAGAGGCTCAGCAATCTCCTCACTCGCCTCCCACAATAGCCTGGAGTACATATCGTCCGGTCCCGGTGACTTATCCAACTTGACGCTTTCCAAAAGCTCCTGCACATGCTCTTTATTAATATTTATATGCTCAAGCTTTTCAGTCCGCTGTAAGTCATCCCTACAATCGCCAAGATCCTTTTCCATAGAGAATACTGAAGCAAAGTACTCATTAAGTATCTCTGCTATCTCCTCCCATTTCATACACACTTTTCCAGTGTCATAATTGACTGGTCCTATTTTCTGACATCTTATCCTCTTGCTATTCACATACTTGTAGAATGCCTTGCGGTCTTCCTTAATCCTGCTCGCCAAAGCCTTCTCATGGCCCCTTCTGGTTCTCCTAATTTCATTGCCTTATAATCTTCTAGTTTTTTGAACCTTTCATAAGTTTTTCTTTTCTTCTTGACTAGATTTACGACAGCCTTTGTACACCACGGTTCCTGTACCCTACCACCCTTTCCCTGTCTCATTGGAACAAACCTATGCAGAACACCACGCAAATATCCGCTGAACATTTGCCACGTTACTGCTGTACATTTCCCTGAGAACATCTGTTCCCAATTTATGCTTCCAAGTTCCTGCCTGGTAGCCTCATATCTCCCCTTACTCCAATTAAACGCTTTCCTAACTTGTCTGTTCCTATCCTTCTCCAGTGCTATCTATGGTAAAGGAGACAGAATTATGATCACTCTCTCTAAAATGCTCTCCCACTGAAAGATCTGACACCTGACTAGGTTCATTTCCCAGTACCAGATCAAGTACAGCCTCTCCTCTTGTAGGCTTATCTACATATTGTGTCAAGAAACCTTCCTGAATACACCTAACAAACTCTACCCCATCTAAACCCCTTGCTCGAGGGAGATGCCAATCAATATTTGGGAAGTTAAAATCTCCCACCACGACAACCCTGTTATTATTACTCCTTTCCAGAATCTGTCTCCCTATCTGGTCCTCGATGTCCCTGTTACTATTGGGTGGTTTATAAAAAACATCCAGTAGAGTTATTGACCCCTTCCTGTTCCTAACTTCCACCCACAGAGACTCAGTAGACAATTCCTCCATTACTTCCACCTTTTCTGCAGCTGTGACACTATCTCTGATCAACAGTGCCATGTCCCCACCTCTTTTGCCTCCCTCCCTGTCCTTTCTGAAACATCTAAAACCTGGCACTTGAAGTAAACATTCCTCTCCCTGAGCCATCCAAGTCTCTGCAATGGCCACCACATCATAGCTCCAAGTACTGATCCACGCTCTAAGCTCATCCGCTTTGTTCATAATGCTCCTTGCATTAAAATAGACACATCTCAAACCATCGGTCTGAGCGCATCCCTTCTCCATCACCTGCCTATCTTCCCGCTCGCACTGTCCACAAGCTTTCTCTATTTGTGAGCCAAACGCCTCTTCCCCTGTCTCTTCAGTTCGGTTCCCACCCCCCCAGCAATTCTAGTTTAAACTCTCCCCAATAGCTTGAGCAAATCTCCTAGCCAGGATATTGGTCCCCCTGGGATTCAAGTGCAACCCGTCCTTTTTGTACAGGTCACATCTGTCCCAAAAGAGGTCCCAATGTTCCAGAAATCTGAATCCCTGCCCCCTGTTCCAATCCCTCAGCCACGCATTTATCCTCCACCTCATTCTATTCCTATACTCACTGTCACGTGGCACAGGCAGTAATCCCAAGATTACTACCTTTGAGGTCCTGCTTCTCAACTTCCTTCCTAACTCCCTGTAGTTTTCAGGACGTTCTCCCTTATCCTACCTATGTTGTTGGTACCAATACGTACCATGACCTCTGGCTGATCTCCTTCCCACTTCAGGATATCATGGACGCGATCAGAAACATCCCGAACCCTGGCGCCTGGGAGGCAAACTACCATCCGTGTTTCTTTCCTGTGTCACAGAATCGCCTGCCTGACCCCCTAACTATAGAGTCCCCTATCACTGTTGCCATCCTCTTTCTTTCCCTACCCTTCTGAGCCACAGGGCCAGACTCTGTGCCAGAGGCACAGCCACTGTTGCTTCCCCCAGGTAGGCTGTCCCCCCCCAACAGTACTCAAGTAGGAGTACTTATTGTTAAGGGGTACAGTCACAGGGGTGCCCTCTAGCATCTGGCTCCTGCCCTTCCCTCTTTTGACTGTTATCCACTTCTCTGTTTCCTGAGGCCTCGGTGTGACTACCTGCCTATAGCTCCTCTCTATCACCTCCTCACTCTCCCTGACCAGACGAAGGTCATCGAGCTACACCTCCAGTTCCCTAATGCAGTCCCTAAGGAGCTGCAGCTCGATGCACCCGGCGCAGATGTGGCCGTCCGGGAGGCTGAGAGTCTCCCGGACTTCCCACATCTGACAGCCAGTACAGAACACCAACTTCACACACATACTTCCTGTCTCTATTATAACCGTATAACAATTACAGCACGGAAACAGGCCATCTCGGCCCTTCTAGTCCGTGCTGAACTCTTACTCTCACCTAGTCCCACCAACCTGCACTCAGTCCATCACCCTCCATTCCCTTCCTGTCCTTATATCTATCCAATTTAACTTCAAACAACATCGAACCTGCCTCAACCACTTCTGCTGGAAGCTTGCTCCCCACAGCTACCACTCTCTGAGTAAAGAAGTTCCCCCTCATGTTACCCCTAAACTTTTGTCCTTTAACTCTCAACTCATGTCCTCTTGTTTGAATCTCCCCCACTCTCAATGGAAAAAGCCTATCCACGTCAACTCTATCAATCCCCCTCATAATTTTAAACACCTCTATCAAGTCCCCCCTCAACCTTCTACGTTTCAAAGAATAAAGACCCAATTTGTTCAACCTTTCTCTGTAACTTAGGAGATGAAACCCAGGCAACATTTTAGTAAACCTCCTCTGTATTCTCTCAATTTTATTGACATCTTTCCTATAATTCGGTGACCAGAACCGTACACAATACTCCAAATTTGGCCTTACCAATGCCTTGTACAATTTCAACATTACATCCCAACTCCTATACTCAATGCTCTGATTAATAAAGGCCAGCATACCAAAAGCTTTCTTCACCACCCTATCCACATGAGATTCCACCTTCAGGGAACTATGCACCATTATTCCTAGATCCCTCTGTTCTACAGCATTCTTCAATGCCCTACCATTTACCATGTAAGTCCTATTTTGATTAGTCCTACCAAAATGTAGCACCTCACATTTTTCAGAATTAAACTCCATCTGCCATCTTTCAGCCCACTCTTCTAAATGGCCTAAATCTCTCTGCAAGCTTTGAAAACCTACTTCATTATCCACAACTCCACCTATCTTAGTATCATCTGTATACTTACTGATCCAATTTACCATCCTATCATCCAGATCATTAATATATATATATTCATTCTACACAGGCAACCTTTTTGCCTCGACCCGTTGAACCAAAACCCTCTTTCTCTGTCTCCCTCTACTCTGTCACCTGCTCTATAAAGCTGCCTTCTTTTTTAACTCTTCTTGCTGTTCTAACTGGTTGATGTCCCCGTGCATGCACAGTTGTCCCTTGATCAAACCACTGAAGAAATAACTGTTTCCTTTTAAACTCTTCTCGCTCTTCTAACTGGCTGATGTCCACACGCTTGCGCAGTTGTGCCTCACTCCATTAGATTAGCACTAAGTTATTGCTAACTTGTTCCATCACTGTTCTAAATCTATAAAATTCGTATTGAATTCATGAGACCGAAAAATCAGGCACATTCTAAAGAGCAGCATCATACCCACCCACCCCCATCTTCCATAAAGGTCCCAGTCAATCTGTGCACTGCGACCAAATCGTATAAGCTAAATGTGCCTTTAAAAAAGTGGGGATTACAAGGAAGGATTATTTTTAGGTGTGACATTATTGCCAAAATCATGAAGATAGTCTAGATTTATTTGACACATGTACATCAAAAATCACAGCAAAATGCATTGTTTGTGTCAAATCAAATCAGCAAGGATTGTGCTGTGCTCAATCGTCACCATGATTCCAGCAACAACTCACTAACCCTAGCCCGTATGTCTTTGCAATGTGGCAGGAAGCCAGAGCACCGAGAGGAAACGCACACTCATGGGGAGACATAGGTACTACTTACAGACAGCAGCGGGAGTTGAACATCGATCAACGATTGCTGGCGCTGTAACGTGGTGCGCTAACCACTGGGCTGTCGTCAGCCCAGCTGCCCTCAAAATAATTTGGACAACTCGATAGTAATTACGAATCAAATAACTGCTCATGGCTTTCTTTGCCCATTTATGTAATTAGCTTAATGTAACTTTGCCCTTTGCTGTTGTGGGACTTGAACTTAGTTCAACAATTCAGTAATGTACAATCTACCGAGCAGCTGTGGAGGGAAACGACAATCCATATTTCAGAGTGAGACCCTTCATCTGCATTGGTCTGCAGTTAAAGCCCAGATGACAGTCTCAATCTGAAACGTTGACTGTCCACGTCCTCCTGCAGACGCTGCCCGATCTGTTAAGTTCCTCCAGTGCAGGATTTGTTGCTCTGGATTCCAGCATCTGCAGTCTCAAAACATACAGTGAAATGTGTTATTTTATGTCAATGAACAAAACAGAACATCCGAGAACATGCTGGGGGCAGTCCACAAGTATCGCTATGCTTCTGGCATCAAAATAACACGCTCACTGACCCATACACATTTGGAACGTGCGAGGAAAGCGGAGCACCCAGGGGAACTCCATTCAGTCACAGTGACAGACAGAAGAGCCCATTGATTGTACAACTGGTGCTATAAAGTGTTGCACTGAGATCTATACTATTGCAAGAACCATGCGTTCCAATTCAGTACCATCATCACTAAATCCAACAACTCTGCTCCCCATCCCATTCCATCATTTTTTACTGGCTTGATGGAACTATATAAAATTGCAAATCCTATTTTACAAGAACAGCAAACTTCATGGCAACAAACTCACCGTCTTTTGCCTCGAATCTTGAAAAATGTCAACCTTCCAGATGCATCCCATACAGTCAGGTGTGAGGCAGTCTAAACCCAGAATATCCTGCAACATTCCCAAACAAAATCAGTTTTATAAGCAAACTGTACATTACATGCTCTCTTCTCACTGCTGCTGTCAGGGATAAGGTACAGGAGCCTCAGGTCCCACACCACCAGGTTCAGAAACAGTTATTACCCCACAACCATCAGGAAGGAGGTACAGGAGCCTCAGGACCCACACCACCAGGTTCAGGAACACTTATTACCCCTCAACCATCAGGAAGGAGGTACAGGAGCCTCAGAACCCACACCACCAGGTTCAGGTAAAGTTATTAACCCCTCAACCATCAGGAAGGAGGTACAGGAGCCTCAGAACCCACACCACCAGGTTCAGGAACAGATATTACTCCTCAACCATCAGGAATGAGGTAGAGGAGCCTCAGGACCCACACCACCAGGTTCAGGAACAGTTATGGCCCCTCGACCATCAGGATCTTGAACCAAAGAGGATAACTTCACTCTCACCCCAACACTGAACTGTTCCCACAACCTATGAACCCACTTTCAATGACTCTTCATCTCACGTTCTCGATATTTATTGCCTATTTATTATTATTATTTTGTTCATTTTGTATTTCTTGTCTTTTGTACATTGGTTGTTTGTTGGTCTTGTTGTGTGCGGTCTTCCGTCGACTCTATTCTGCTTCTTTGTACTTAGTGAGTATGCCCACAAGAAAACCAATCTCAAGTCAGTCTATGATGATGACAATATATATGTACTTTGATGATACATTTACTTTGAACTTTTAACATGATTTCACATTTATTCTGACTCCATGCAGGAAATAGAAATACCTTTCATTAATGATAACTGTACAGGCACTGTCGTTTGATTCCTAGCCCTTTCTAACCATCGTTTTTCAGATTGGTATCTTTGTGAAAAATAATTACATATGTATTTCAAGTTTTGCATTCAATTCCTTCTGTACACTGCTTCCAAACAGATAAACATTACAGAAGACAAAAATTACTAACTTTTTCTATTTTATCTTGGAACTCTTTAATTTTGCAGCGTTTCCAGCAGTATAAATGGTATTCAATATGGCAGTCATAGCTACAGTGAACTCGGACAAACCCCTGTGGAAACAGAAAGTGCATCTTTAATTTTTTTATAACTAATTTATACAGCAAATTCAGTCACCTGGCATCCACAGTGAACGGGAATTGCCAGTTGCGCAAGAAGGGCTCAAATAGTAATTACTGTTTATCATGCACAAGTATTCTATATATAAGCAACACACACAAATGCTGGAGGAACTCAGGACTCAGCAGGCCAGGCAGCATCTATGGAAAAGAGTACAGCCGACATTTTGGGCCAAGACCCTTACTCAGGAAGACCCACCTTGAGGAAGGGTCTAAGCCCAAAAATCGACATACTCTTTTCCATAGATGCTGCTGGCCTGCTGAGTTCCTCCAGCATTTGTGTGTGATGTTTGGATTTTCTCTTGTTTATTCTTTATATATACCTTTCAATGGCTCACTGACTTATATCACACTCTTACTCTTTTAAGGATTTTTTTCCTTTTAAGCAATTTCTTGAAATGAAAGAGAAGATTGGTAGCTTGAATTGGCTGCTTGTTTGTAGGGTTGTTCGACGAGCCTGCAGGTGAGCTCGCAAACTTTTCGTCACCAGTCAAGGTGACATTATCAGTGTGCAATTGAGTGTTGTTTCTGCCGGGTGCTCATGTTTAATTTGGTTTGATTCGTTCTGATGTTGGCTGTCATGCTGGCCGCTAGTCTCCACTCGATCCTGGCTAACTGGAAAGCTGAGTGATCTCCAGTGGCCCATAACCCTGGACATTGGTCGGTCTGTTGGGCTGGCTGTCACACTGGTGTGACAGGGTCCTGATTGACCCCTATAAACTGTGCTCGTTTACCCCTATTAACTGTGCTTTTGAAAAGAGAGAGAGACAGAGAGTTATTTAACACCGACATGTGTTTTGAAAGAGAGAGAGAGAGAGAGAGAGAGACGAAGACTGATCACAGTTTGTTTATACTTCCCAAGGACATGGCATGCTTGTACATTTCTTACACAGACAAAGGAAGAAGGAGTTATTTAAGAGACAGCTGGTATTCAGCACGGGAAGATAAAATAGAAGGTCAGATGATAGACCTCAGACACATGTTTTGGACGCTGAATGAGCTTTGTTGTGCCCACAGAAAAAGTGGGTTTTTGGAGGATTGATCAGGCGGATCGATCTGTTGCTCTTGCAGTGAAAAGGAAAGGGGTTGACTGGTGGGGAGTTGTCCATATGTCCACCCTCACCTGGGTGATAGCTCCACCACAGAAAACCGGTCCCCTTTGTTGTGGTCACAGACGGTGACTTTTTAAAGGATTTCGGAGGACAACGATAAGATCGACAGCTTCAGCTCACCTGAAGACTCAAATCTCTCCCTCTCTCTCTCTCCATCACTACTCAACTCAATACCACGAACTGAACTGAACTTTACTCATCATCGTAAGACTATCTTTTTGCCCCTAGACTTAAAGAAGCTTGGTTTTTCATACATATATTTCCACACTTACTGATGTTACGTACCCCGTAACTGGGTAGCCAAACCAGCAGAAATGGATCACTCAGTTGGAGTCTGGAGTACTAGAACTAAGAAAGTTTTATTAAAGAAACAAGCAACACAGTAATCGAAAGGATAATAAATGCAACAGTTCAGCGATGATAAACACACATGTGCACAGAATTAAGATAACAGCATCAAAGAGGCAGGTGCTCTGGCGGCGTTTACGAGCCGTTCGGACTGGCCGGTGAATGTGAGGGCGCGGAGGACGTCCAGGCAGCGGATTAGTTTCGTTGGCCATTTTATTACTAACTTAATCGGTTGAGCCCAACATTGTCGGCCGAAGGGCCTGTTCCGGTGCTGTAAACGGGGGCAAAAGGAGCGGGTCAGCCGGAGCCCGCTGTGGGGACTGTCATGTCGTCCACTTCCGCCGGAGAAGCCGGAACACTGAGTGTGTTGAAACGGTGAGGGGCTGAGGGAGGGAGGGGCTGAGGGAGGGAGGGGGGAGGGGCTGAGGGAGGGAGGGGGAGGGGCTGAGGGAGGGAGGGGGGGAGGGCTGAGGGGCTGAGGGAGGGAGGGGGGGAGGGCCTGAGGGAGGGAGGGGGGAGGGGCTGAGGGAGGGAGGGAGGGAGGGGCTGAGGGAGGGAGGGAGGGAGGGGCTGAGGGTCGGGAGGGAGGGAGGGAGGGAGGGAGGTCAAAACCACATCATGCTTATGCAAAGTTGCCGTCACCACCAGCTCTCATGTGTCTCGCCTGAAATTCCGGCATCTGCAGATTTCCTCGTGTTTATGTTTATGTAAGGGGTTTCTGGGTTTAAGACTGAGAATAGATGGGAAATAGTCAGAGAAGGGAGGTGAGGGGTGGGGATGGGGCAAGAGCTGGGGAGTGAGAGGTGGATCCAGGTGAGGGGGAGGTGGGAAGGCTGGGTTCTGAGTTGGATGATCAGCCATGATCATAATAAATGGCGGTGCACGCTCGAAGGGCCGAATGGCCTACTCCTGCACCTATTTTCTATGTTTCTATGTTTCTATCAAGCTCTATCGTTGTCTAGGGGTAAATGACCAAATTTCAAAGTGACTCAAAGTTCAGTCCAGTTTAGTAGTTCAGTTCGCAGTAATCGTTGCCATGGCGATGGACAATGTGGGGGAAGAGAGAGAGGGAACAGGAACAACTGATCATTCAGAATGGCTTCACTCACAGACCGGCGAGATGGCTCACAAGTAGCTTTTGGGCGGGTCCTTGGTGATGTCACCTGAGGTCACCGACTGTGACCCCTCCTCCAGATGCGGTCGATCCTCTGCAGTGAACCCGGCACCCAGGCAAGGGCGGACACACACCGGGTTCCCGCTGATCGTACCTTTCCACCCTGGCCGTTGTCTGGTACTTCCCACCGACTCGTGAGAAGCGTACCTCTTCCAGGGTCTCGTTACCTCGGGTGGCGTGTGTCTTGCCTTAGCGAACTGGTCCCTTTTTATCCCCCTGCTGGGGTATCGCCTGTCCATCACTTCAAACAGTTCAAGGTTCAAAGGGGGGAGCCGCTCCAGACAGCTCTCTCTCTCCCACGTCCCTTCATTACACATCTCCAGACGCTGTTCCATTGTTCCTTATCTCTCCTACCCCTGAGGGCAGGTGGCAGACCACTTGCTGATGTCACTGATGCTAACCCAGGCCAGCAAACATCTTAATTTTATGTGTATTCTCGTCACACTGATATACTTACTTACATATATAAAATCATTGCTAACCTGTTTGATTTATCTACATTTTATTACTGTATTGCGTAGTTACTAATAAATACTATCAGTTTATAGCAATACTGGACTCCAAAGTGTTTTCCATCTCTGCTGGTTCTTTATTCCCATCACGGGGTATGTGACACTGGATCCTGGCGAATGGGAAGCTGAGTGATCTCCATAACCCTGGTCATCAGTCGGTCTGAGCATTGGTTCCTCAGTTCATCCCTCGGCCCCAATCCTGGAGATGCATATGTTTGTAAATTACGCCCAGTTCATTCTGCTTGTCTTCCACTGAGAACCAAGCTTCGAAAAATTCTCTTGGTTTCTTGTATTGTGCTTCTGCCAGGATTCTGATTATGTCACCTTGATTGGTGACAAAACATTTGCAACCTAACCTCCGGGCTTGACGAACAACCATACAAACAAACCACAATTCTGAATTTTAAGGCCAAGTAGTGTCTGTGTCAAACACAAAAGTGAATTAAATGAATGACTGTACTCCCTATCAGTGTGCCTGCTGTTTGTAAGCCTACAACTGCACTGCTACATAAAGTAAAAATGTCATTTCACACTTAGTATACTTTACTTTTGAAATAAATTCCACAGTTCATGTTATTTATCATAAAATCAATTTCTAAATTTTACTGATAGGATGAAAATACCAGACGCATACAAACTGTAAAATCAAGCTTAAATTTAAGATAAATCAAATGAATATGACACAAAACAAAACACAAGATTCTTGAAATACCCAGCTGACAGATGTGTCCAGTCTCCTTGCCAATCACGGCCAATGTTTGATTTTAAATGCTTCACAATTTCATTTGTTCTGCTGTTGCCACTTTAATTCTCTGTCTCACTCCGATCTGCCTGGGGTCTCCTGTGTTGTTCCTCAATATTAGTTTGAGGAAAGATATCTTATCTTCTCTCTGGATATCTTCCAGCCTTTTGGACTCATGACTGAATCCTTTAAATCTCTCACATCATTTACTTCTGAAGGAACCTTTCTTTTAAAACACTGCAATTCTATATTTTAAGGGCAAGTAGTAATTTGTTTTCTTTGTATCAGAGCTGACCATTTAAGCTGCACAAATGATACTGGTTTTCCTCTCACTATTCATACAGCCTGACCTACTGAACATGTCTCTGCAGCACTGCATTTTACACCTTTCAACACTGTTTCTGTGTGTGTTCCCATGATAGCTACCCTGACTCCAGAACCTTTCTTCATTTTTCCCTCTGTCTCCATTGACTGGACAACTTCTCATTCTCATCCCCATGGCAATCTTGGCCTCACACTGCCACGGTTCTTTCCTTTGACCTCTGTACCCATCTCACACCTTCTCTGCAAATTTGACCTTACAGTCAGAATTATCACTCAGAATGTGTGCCTTCAGGCTCCTATACCCCCTCCCTGATGGTAGGAATATCCCAGGTGAGGTTAGCTGCCTTTTTGAGGCATCGCCTTTTGAAGGTGTATCGATGGTGGAGAAGCTAGTGCCCATGATGGAGCACGCAGAGGATACAACCCTCAGCAGCTTTTTCCAATGTGGTGCAGTGACCCCCTTCACACCAGACAGTGATACAACCAGTTAGAATGCTCTCTACTGTATATCTGTAGAAATGTGTTAATAGTCTTTCGTGACATATCAAAGACTCTAGCAAATTTGATGACAATGATTCAAATGATAAATATTTATCTCATAAATTTGCCGGTACACAAATTAAATTAGCCCACCTTAAAGTCAGGATCAGACCTATAAATATCCTGTTTGCTGTTATGGGTGCAACAGAATCGATAATGGCAGACAGCATCAGGCCTTGGTGGACACAAACACTCTTTAAGAAGCGCATTCAGCAGGTCCTAGGTTAATAAAAACACAACAACATAAGTAACCACAAAAACAACTCAAACTGAAACCAAAACCAAATACGATGAAGAGGAAAAAAGACAGATTAATAAAGGAAGCAACACACACAAAGTGCTGGGGATCTCATCAGGTCAGGCAGCATCTATAGAAATTAATTTCCTTCAATCAGGAAATGTCGACATTTTATTCCTTTTCATGCTGAGTTCCTCCAGCATTTTGTGTACGTTACTTCATCAGCTGTGTAGTATTTGCCCTGTTACAAAACAAATAATGGTTAGACAGTAAGACATAGGGGCAGAATCAGGCCATTCAGCCCATTGAGTTTGCTCTGCTATTCCATCACGCCCAGGGCCTGGGCTAGAAGCACGGGGATCGGATGTGGAATTGGAAACAAGGAGTCTGGACTAGGAAATTGGAACTCCAGAACCAGAGTCTAGACAAGGACCCGGAACCTGGGTCTTGGTTGGGATTCGGAACCTGGGTCTTGATTCGGTCTCCAACCCCGGATCGAGGCAAGGACAAGACATGGCGAGGCTGCAAGGCTGGAAGTGGAACTCCTGCACAGGATGAGAACACAAAGCCTTGACTTGGAAAGGACAAGGTTCTAGGACTTGGCTTGGACTAGACGAGGTACTTGGACGTGGCTTGGACTAGATGATGTTCTCCAGGGCAGGACGTGGTTCTTGGACTAGGTTTCGCTCGTCTCTTGGACTCGGCTTGGTTAGGCTCTTGGGTACAGAGCTGGGACTCCTCCTTGGAGCGCAGGGCTGGGACCCTTTCTAGGACGCAGGGCCGGGATGACTGCCGAGGACTTGGATGGAGACGATCCAGCACAGGACGAGGAATCTCCAGCACTGAGCTGGGTGAGGAACTCCTGGGCTTGGCGAGAACACAAAGCCTTGACTTGGACAGGACTGGAACACGGCACCTGGAACATGGAACACAGGAACACAGAGCCGGGACCCTCCTTGGGAACAGGACTTACGGCCGGGACTCTTCCAGACACGGAAAGACACGAGGACACAGAGAGACAGCTCCAAAGTCAACGGTAGATTGTTCCTTATCATGGCGTGGCAAGGCTCCGGTCTCACTCTGGCGGTTGAACTTGACAGCGATTCAGGCGAGGACGCAGGGAAGGTAACAGGCAAAGGAGGCAGACGAAGATTACAGACGAAGGTCAGTGCCGAAGTAACTACCAGGGACTCAGAAGGGAGGGGAAAAGGAGCGAGAGAGAGAACAGTCCAGCAGCCCAAGCTGAATCCAGGAGCAATTTATGTCACCAGCCCAAAACTAGAATCAGGTGCGTCAATTAAGGCACCCAATAGAACAAGGGAAAACAGGAAAACCCAGAATAAAGAACCGGTGAAATGGACCATGAACCGGAATGTGGACTCACGGACGGGACCATGACACCCTCGAATAGAAACAGCACTGATCAAATGGCTGGGTTTTTGACCCTAACTGTACAGTAGTTAATAGACTCTAGCATGGAAACAGCACTGATCAAATGGCTGGGTATTCAACCCTAACTGTACAGTAGTTCATAGACCCCAGCATGGAAACAACACAGGATCAAATGGCTGGGTATTCGACCCTAACTGTACAGTAGTTAATAGAGAAAGAGCGCAGGATCAAATGGCTGGGTATTCGACCCTAAGTGTACAGTAGTTAATAGACCCTCTGTTACAAGGGGGCGTTGGGAGCTGATCCAAATGCAAGACACAGACACTGAAGTACGAGGAACAGGACGAGGTTTGACAAGAAAGCAAGGGAAGAAACAACGCTGAGATATTGACACAGGCCCTGGACGAGACTAGGATTCTGGGCGTGGGCTAGAAGCACGGGGCGCGGACGTGGAACTGGGAACAAGGAGCCTGGACTGGGAACTCGAAACTCCGGAACCAGAGCCTGGACAAGGACCCAGAACCTGGGTCTTGGTTGGGACTCGGAACTGGACCCCGGATCTAGGCAAGAACAAGATGTGGAACAGGAATGGATGTGGCGAGGCTGCAAGACTGGACGTGGAACTCCTGCACAGGATGAGAACACAAAGCCTTGACTTGGACAGGACGAGGTTCCAGGACTTGGCTTGGACAAGACGAGGTTCTAGAATTTGGCTTGGACAGAACGAGGTTCTCCAGGGCAGGCCGCAGCTCCTGGACTTGGTTTCACTCAGCTCTTGGACTCGGCTTGGTTAGGCTCTTGGGTACAGAGCTGGGACTCCTCCTTGGAGCACAGGGCCGGGACCCTTTCTAGGACGTAGGGCCGGGATGCTTTCTTGGATGCAGGGCTGAGATGACTGCCGATGTAAACTATCGAGGATTTGGATGAGGACAATCCAGCACAGGACGAGGAATCTCCAGTATAGGACGAGGAATCTCCAGCACTGGGCTGGGCGAGGCACATTGACAGGACGAGAACACGAAGCCTTGTCTTGGACAGGACTGGAACGCAGCACCCAGAACATGGAACACAGGAACACGGAGCCGGGACCCTCCTTGGGAACAGGACTTAGGGTTGGGACTCGTACACGGAACACAGAGTCAGGACCCCTCCTTGGGAACAGGACTTCGGGCCAGGACTCTTCCAGACATGGAACACTAAACACGACGACACAAAGAGACAGCTCCAAAGTCAACGATAGATTGTTCCTTATCATGGCGTGGCAAGGCTCCGGTCTCAGTCCGGCGATTGAACTTGACGGCGTTACAAGCAAGGACGCAGGCAAGGTAGCAGACGAAGATTACAGACGAAGGTTAGTGCCGAAGTAACTGTTGAGATAAACGGCCAAAGTAACTGCCAGGGACTCAGAAGCGAGGGGAGAAGGAGCGAGAGAGAGAGAGAGAGAAAAAGCCCAAGCTGAATCCAGGAGCAATTTATGTCGCCAACCCGAAACTAGAATCAGGTGCGTCAATTAAGGCACCCAATAGAACAAGGGAAAACAGGAAAACCCAGAATAAAGAATCGATGAACTGGACCATGAACCGGAATGCGGACACACGGACCGGATCATGACACCCTCGCATGGAAACAGCACTGATCAAATAGCTAGGTATTTGACCTTAACTGTACAGTAGTTAATAGACCAGAGCATGGAAACAGCACTGATCAAATGATAGGTGTTCGACTTTAACTGTACAGTAGTTAATAGACCGTAGCATGGAAACAGCACGGGATCAAATGGCTGGGCATTGGACACTAAAGGCTGATTTATACGTGCCTACTAGCTTGCGCCGTAGCCTACGCGTGGCCTACGCCATTGTGAGCATTTATACTTGTATGTTGGTCTGTCTGCGTCACTCTGCAATTCACCGCCAAAACCCTAGTTGGCGGTGGGGTTTCTATGCCACTGTGTTGAGTTTCTTCGTGTTGAAACTCAACACGAAGAAACTCAAACTTCAAACAATGGTGACTGAAACTGAAGGAGGGTGAATTTTCTGTGCTTG